>NC_044303.2:157921042-158521042 GCF_007474595.2 Lynx canadensis | reverse complement strand
ATAGATAAATTATGTTAGAGCCACATGGTAATAAAAAAGAAAAAAACTACAGATACATGCACCAACATTGACGAATCTCAAGAGCATTACGCTAAGAGAAAAAGGTTTGACTCAAGAGACTACATACTGAATGATTTAATTAATATGTTATTATAAAAAAGGAAAAAAATTACAGAAACAGAAATCGGATCAGTGGTTATTGGTAGCTGGACAGGGGAAAGAGTTTACTAAAAAGGCTTATAAAAAATTATCCCAGATCTTGACTTTGGTTGTAGTTACATGACTATATAGATTTGTCAAAATTCATTAAACTGTACACCTAAAACACATGAATTTTATTGTGTGTAAATTATATGTCAATAAAGAGCAAAATAAACTTGTATCTTAAAAAAAGGAAAAAAATAACCAAACAAGATATGAGGGAGCATTGTCCTGAATTTTCATTTGAGTATTGGTTTGACTATTTCCAGCTCTGAAGCTTTTTGACCCTTATTTAAACTTTTATTGACCATAATTATATCCTAAAGATCATATTCAATGGCATACTTGAAAGTCTATCAGTCATTTGTACCAAGTTTGAGAGAATTTATTTCTATTGACTATGGAATCCACTGTATGTAATAAACAAACATCTCTCCTATGCAGCTACAGAGGCCCTAGTTGTGTGCCATCTTTGAAGAGATTGAGGAAATAGTCACTTAAATCATTTTCTGTATTTTATGGTTTAGATGAGGAACTGCAGTCGATTCTATATCTTATATACATTAAAACAGCAAAAAAGAGACCTCTTGAGAATATTAACACGGTAGCCAAATAAGTTGTGTATTTTGAGCACTTCATTTTATGAAGTAGTTCTGAATACCACAGAGGGAAACATGGAAAGGTTTCTTTTACTACTTTTTCTCTGCAACAGTGCTTTTGCTTTCTATGTTAGACAAGTCTCCAAACACAAAGCCAAGACTAATTCACCAGGGCAGCCAGTGTTTCCCTTTGAAAACAGGTTTCTTATCTTTCTTGTTTTGATAGTCCTGGTGTTCTGATGTAAAACTCCTGAGGTGTTCCATCAATAGACTAGGCAGTGGTTATTTTATGAATAGCTAATCTAAGTTAATAAATTGCTCATCAAGGGGCAGAAAAAAAATCAGTGGGTCTTGAGAAACACAACAAAGGAGTAACCCTTAGACGAATTTTCTACAGTGACATCTGAGGCATGTCTGGAGACATCTGGCACTAAGTTTACAAACAAGTACTTATCAATTGAGAGGTAAGGAGAAAATCTTAAAATCCATGTAGCATTGAAATTTTAAAGCACAATCTTATTTAGGCAAGTTTTCCATTAAACTACGTGCTGTGAATGTATGTGTGAACTGCTGGTTATAATATTAGTTGGTATCAATGTCTTTCACCCAGTGTTTCTGGCAGCAGTGCTTTTATGAAATATGCTGTGCCAACAAAGCAGTAACTAATGTGCAGTAGAGCAGGGAGGAGGCTCACGGCCAACAGGAGCATGGGGGCTGGGCAGGCATGAAGTACAACTTTACCAAAGAGCAGAACATTTTGATGTTTCCCAACACTGATTTGTTCTCCCAACCATTTCAATATGCTACTGGAAGCCATAGCCAAAAAGTTTCAAGTGACTTTATTAGAATATTTCAGTCTTATTAAACTGCCTTCCTTTTGGGTGCCTTGTTGTTTTGATCCCAGGTACTGAATCAATTAACAAATTAATAGGACTTTCTATAAATAGAGGATTCCTCTATTCTGCATTTAATTTTTCACACACACACACACACACACACACACACACACACACACTTAACTTATGGTCCCAAGAACTTTGCATGTTATACAAATCTTCTCCCTGACTGAAATTGTTTAAAGTGGCTAATACCCAGACTCTTTATTCAAGTATTTGGCATTAAAACTATTATTAGTTTAAATTTCAATTTTAGAAGTCCTAAAAGTTGACTTATAGATTAAAGTTTCTTTTCATTCAACCCATAGCCAGTGGTTTCCGGTAGTCTGTGTATTTGTCAGGCATAGTCTGGATTTGTCCTCAGACACTGGAAAATGATGCTAATATTCTTAAATTACAGAATTTATAATAATAGCTAATCTTTACTATGTATCAAGCCCTGTCACTTTACTTGTATTAATTTATTTGGACTTCACAGCAATCCAGAGAAGTAGGTATAATTACTTTAACAATGAGAAATGAAGTCAAACATCCTTCTTGTATTTATAACCCTGTCTCTGCCATCTAGTTGAGCAATTATACTTATCTTGTGTTAGACAATGAGAAACAAAGACTGCCTAATAGTAATTTGAAACAGAGATGAATTTATGGGATTTCCTGGCAAGGAAGATCTGCATTACTCAGGTCAAGCAGTTCTCTAACCAAGCAACAACTGAAAGGACCTGATTTAGAGTCAAAGGAGGAGAAAGGCAATATTCTAAGTCCAAGCTGCTAAATTGTGGATTATTTCCCTCGCTTTGCAAATAGTCATCTGCTGGTTTTACATCACTGATACAGAGAAGCCAGGTTTCTAAACAAGTCTAGGATGAGTTATGAAAGATTCCAGTGGGCATAGGGTCATCCAGCAAACATGTTAGATGCACATGCTTAAACTGTGGCTAGATTTCTATTTCACATCCAAAAGATACCAGGTGACAACACCACATCTTTATATTGTGGTAGGAATAGCATCTACCTGGAGTGAAATGGAAGCGAATCAGGTGCTTCTACATTTCTCTATTCTCTGATGACACAGGCACACTCACTACAGAAAGGACCATATGTGATCAGCTCCAGCAATTTCTAATTTGCTTACAAGCTTCATATTTGGAAACTATTCTACAAACAGTGCTCCCAAGATTTATACAAAGTGCATAATAAACAGAGAAGGAATGTTTTTCTTGTGCCTCCTAGGATTTTAAGAACTTGGAATCCTGGCATGGCCATAGCACAACTCAAGGAACAGGGTAAAAAGAGCAGAAACAAAACAAAACAAAAGCAAGATAACTGTTTTGGACTACCTGAGCCTAGTCCACCTTTGGCCCTTTTGTCACTAGCAAAGGACACCTTTCTAATTCCCACTATTTTAGGTTATTTTTCTTCTAAGTTAACAGCAGGACATAGAGTGTAAAAATATGCCGGCAGCTGGTGTAACTCCTGTAAAATGTCATCCCAAGAACAATGTTTCACATCAAACATGTAGGGGATGAGATAAGCACAGGCATTAATCCAGTACTCTCCCTCACCGCCAGCAGAATGCCACAGCAGTAGCAAATCCATGAAACACAAGCACAAGTCTGTGGAGAAAAACCTCACTCAGGGTAGAAATAAGAAAATGTGTATTAGGTAGCTTCCTTCCTTAAGCCCCAATTTTTTCCTTTAGATTGTTCTTTTGTATAAGCAGTTGTTCCCTGAATCTCCCTTTCAAAAACTAATATTCCTGGAAAGAATAAGCACCTAGCCATATTAACTCCCTGGCCTAAACTCTCTGACTAATAGTGACCCTTTGTCAAATGTCACATTTCGTAACAGACCAACTGAAAAAGAAAGCAGTCTAAATATGTAAAAACCACCTGTTTCCGATTCTGTGTCTCCCTCTCTCTTTGCCCCTCCCCCGTTCATGCTCTGTCTCTCTCTGTCCCAAAAAAAATAAATAAAAAACGTTGAAAAAAAATTAAAAAAAAAAAGTATTAAATATGTAAAAACCATAATAATAACAACAAAACAACTAACTTTCAGCTTGTGCATTATAAAGAGTTTCTAAGATTGTAAGTCATGGTTCACATTGAAATATTGTCTAGCCCTAGAACTCATATGATTTTAGAACTGACACTGGAGGACATAAAAATAATTCAAAATAACACAATACCCAATTACCAAAAAATCCAATACAGAGAAGCAATAGAAAAGTATCAGTTGGTGCCTAAGAGAGTGGTCAGCAAGCCAGTATGGAATGTGAAGTTGGGTCTACTGTCTAGGGTTCCTGTCTCTGAAAACTAGTTAGTCCAGAATGCAAAATGAGGCACAGATAGCCAAGACACATTTTCATTCAAACCCACATTATTGCAATAGTTTGGATATAGCCAGCACAGCTGATCAGACATCATCAGGAGAGATTTGATTCAACTGGCAGACAAGGGGTCAGAACTTTACCGAAATATCTCTGTTCAGTTTTTTTCACAGCATTCTTGGTTTACCCATTCTATATATTTTCAGCTGCTTGATTAGCATAGATTCACTATTCCAGTTGTCTTGCAGGAAACAAAAATTGTAAAGCCCTAGCCTCTGCACCCTGAGAATTTATCCTCTAGATACAGAAGAATGCTTCAATAGAAAAAAATTTGCAAAGGATTATAAGGGTATATGACAATGACCATAAAGTACTATCTTAAAAACAAATGCACAATAGCTGATTTACCTAAAAAAAGTAATCAAGTTAGGACAGATTCAATAAGAAAAGATCTCCTGAATAGAGACAGTTTCTCTCACATTTTATTTTTAAAAAATTTTTTTCTCATCTTTTTTTAAAATTGAAATTCAAGTTAGTTAACATATAGTGTAGTATTGGTTTCAGGAGTAGAATTTACTGATTTATCTCTTACAAATAACACCCAGTGCTCATCCCAAAAAGTGCCCTCCTTAATCCTCATCACCCATTTAATCCATCCCTCCACCCACCTCCCCTCCAACAATCCTCAGTTTGTTCTCTGTATTTAAGAGTCTATTATGGTTTGCCTCCTACTCTGTTTTTATCTTATTTTTCTTTTCCTTCCCCTATGTTCATTTGTTTTGTATCTTAAATTCCACTTATGAGTGAAATATGATATTTGTCTTTCTCTAACTGACTTATTTTGCTTAGCATAATACACTTTAGTTCTATCTACATTGCTGAAAATGGCAAGATTTCATTCTTTTTGGTCACCACGTAATATTCCATTGTGTGTGTGTGTGTGTGTGTGTGTGTGTGTAAACATATATATATGTATATATATATATATGGATAATCAAATGTGTGTATATACACACACACATACACATACACGTGTGTGTGTATGTGTGTGTGTGTGTATACATTGTCTTATCCATTAATCAGTAAATGGACATTTGAGCTCTTTCCATAATTTGGCTATTGTAGATAGCACTGCTATAAACATTGAGGTGCATGTTTCCCTTCGAATCAGCATTTTTGTATCCTTTGGATAAATACCCAGTAGTGTAATTGCTGGGTCATAGGATAGTTCTATTTCTAACTTTTTGAGCAATCTCCATACTGTTTTCCAGAGTGGCTGTACCAGTTTGCATTCGCACCAACAGTGCAAAAGTGTTCTCCTTTCTTCGCGGCTTCACCAATATCTGTTGTCTCTTGAGTTGTTAATTTTAGCCATTCTGACAGGTGTGAGGCGTTATTTCATTGTGGTTTTGATTTGTATTTCCCTGATGATGAGTGATGTTGAGCATCTTTTCATACGTCTGTTAGCCATCTGGATGTCTTCTTTGAAAAAGTGTCTATTCACATCTTCTGCCCATTTCTTAACTGGATAATTTGGTTTTTGGGGGTACTGAGTTTGATAAATTCTTTATAGATTTTGGATACTAACCCTTTATCTGATATGTCATTTGCAAATATCTTCTCTCATTCCATCGGTTGCCTTTTAGTTTTGTTGGTTGTTTCTTTCACTGTGCAGAAGCTTTTTTATCATGATGAAGTCCCAATAGTTAATGTTTGCTTTTGTTTTCCTTGCCTCAGGAGACATTTCTAGTAAGAAGTTGCTCTAGCCACCAAAGAGGTTTCTGTCTGTGTTCTCTAGGATTTAATGGTTTCTTGTCTCACATTAGGTATTTCATCCATTTTGAGTTTATTTTTGTGTATGGAGTAAGAAAGTGGTCCAGTTCCATTTCCATTGGTTTGGAAACCAGTTTTCCCAATACCATTTGCCGGAAGAGACTTTTTCCCATTGGATATTCTTTCCTACTTTGTCGAAGATTAGTTGGCCATACATCTTGGGTCCATTTCTGGGTTCTCTACTCTGTTCCATTGATCTATGTCCTGATACATTTTAAAAGGGATTTTATAGACATGGATTTTCAGGGAGAAGAGTGGAAGGTACCAGCATAGGCAGAGATACTGTATTGCTACAAGTAGAAAATTTTGTTATGGAGAAATAAAAAAGGATCTAACCAAACCAGAAAATGTAGCAAGCCTTGTAGAAGAAAATGCTGTAATGTGGAATCTGCAATTCAATTAGAGCTTTGTATGTTGGGTAGTTTTATTCTTAAAACAACATGGTTTCTCTTAAAAAGGAAATATTATTCTAAAATTTTGTGTAAGTCTTTAGATATTTTATAGCATTTATTTTCCCTCTAATTAAAAAAGTAACAACTCTTCTTGGTAGAAAATGTGAAAAATACAAAGGACAAAGAAGAGTTTTAAAATCTTCCATAATGCCACTACTTAGACTTCACTGTTAATGCTTACAGCCTTTCAATCATTTTATTCTCTGTGTGTGTGGTTTATATGAGATGCTTTATTGTATACAAAATAGATATCTCACTTCACATATAGTTTTATATATCTTTTCCATTTTTTTTTGAGGGTGGGGAAGGGCAGAGGGAGAGAGAATATCATGACCTGAGACGAAATCAGGAGTTGGATGTTCGAGTGAACCACCTAGGCATCCTGTATCTTTTCCACTTTTAATATTTTATAATTAACATCTGCTTGGGGCGCCTGGGTGGCTCAGTCATTTGAGCATCCGACTTCAGCTCAGGTCATGATCTCCCGGTTTGTGAGTTCAGGCCCCACATCAGGCTCTGTGCTGACAGCTCAGAGCCTGGAGCCTGCTTCTGATTCTGTGTTCTCCTCTCTCTCTCTGCCCCTCCCCCACTCGTGCTCTTTCTCTCTCTGCCTCTCAAAAATAAAGAAATCTAATTAAAAAAAATTTTTTAATTAACATCTGCGTTATGTGACTTTTTTTCTGAGACTTTTTATATTGCTCTGATTTCATTAATACTTTTTCCCCAATTTCCATTATTTTTTACAAATAGGAGAAACTGTAAATAAAAGCTCATTATGTTGTCTGAAAGGAATAATCCTTAGCTGAATGAATCACTTAGCTTGATATTAGCATATTTTGGTTCCCTAGATTAAAATATTCAGAGATGACTACATTAGTAAAGATTTGATACACCCTGATTCTGTGAGATGATAAGGGACTAACCCCTGACTATTAGTTCCAAATTTCTTCTGGGCTTTTAGAGTGTGTTCCTGTTTTACTTTGGGAACTAGAAGTCTTGTCTTCAAATTAATGATATACTTTTCTTTGCCATTGTCAGTGTCATTATCAAATCATACTTACGAAATAATTGGGTAACAACACCAGGGGCCCATTGGTTCAAAATATTGTATTGTAATACTACTCTTCCATCACTGCCAAAGTCCAGCATGGCCCCCTTCCAAAATCAGTTGATCCTACTCAGGCACCAAAGCAGTAGTTCATTTTTACTACATCTTCATGGTGGGCATACCATTCAAAAAAGAGATATAAAAAGCACTATTTTTTTTTTATTTTTAAAAAAAATTTTTTTTCAACGTTTATTTATTTTTGGGACAGAGAGAGACAGAGCATGAACGGGGGAGGGGCAGAGAGAGAGGGAGACACAGAATCGGAAACAGGCTCCAGGCTCCGAGCCATCCGCCCAGAGCCTGACACGGGGCTCGAACTCACGGACCACGAGATCGTGACCTGGCTGAAGTCGGACGCTTAACCGACTGCGCCACCCAGGCGCCCCAAAAAAAAGCACTAGTATGTTAAATGTGGCTATTCAAGATGACAAATATTTTTCTTCCTGAAAACAAAATTATCTGTCTATATCTATCTGCCTGTCTATCACCTCCATTATTCATTTGAGTCTATTATTGGAGATTTCTATCTATAGTTTACTTGCTTCAGTATTCAACATAGTAACTGACATCAGGAAGTATCTTTTCACTTAACAGTGAATGTTCCACAAATAGAGAAACATAACATTGGAGAATGTTTCCTTATTAACTGATGAAGCTTTTTTCTGGGGATGCTCACATGTCCAGCAGCTTTGGCCAGGTGTCATAAGCAGATAAATATTTTATGCCTTGCTCTCCCTCTATTTCTGAAAACTTAAGGAAAAGTTATGGAATTGAAACATTTCGACATAGGCATGAAAATGAGTCCAGGCAAGAAGGTATCTATGCTGGATGCTACATAGAAGTGTTTACCTTCCTCTATCATGTAGAGTAAGGTGACCCTTGCAAAGCCTGGTGGCTAGAAATGTCCAATGTAAAACTGGCAATTTTGACTGATGACTTAGTTTTGCTTTTAATGACAAAGTGTGTAGAACATATTACTTAGGTTTGGCCACTTGCAAAAATATTGCAAGACAAAATATTTTCAGCACTCAACAAAAATGCTTGCGTATTATTCTATTAGACTCTGCAAAGGGAAATTTTCAGAGACTGGCAATTTCCTTTTGTTCATAGCAATATATGTTCCTTCTCTACGGATAAGGAAGAACAAATCAGATTTTTCTCAACTTCCTGGGAAATACAGTGAGAACTGGTTCAGCTGTACTTATGTCAGTTGAACAAAAAGAGTCACTTAAAAACTTAATGCAATAGAGTTCACAGAATTTCAGGAGAAAACTAAAATAATCCCTGAGGTGAGCTCTATTGAGGAAGCATACTGCTAAATTTTTAAAATGGGAACAAGAGATTAGTTTTCTTCTCCATGCTCTCTTTCTTGTGTTTCTTCAAACTACCAAGTGAGTGAATATATAAAGGAGCTGTATATACAGATGAAAAACATGCATGCATGCGCGCACGCGCGCACACACACACACACACACACACACAACAGTAGGAAAGATTTAACTTAAGTCAATCCATGGATATAGAGCAAGAAAATTCCCCCAATTTTTTTTTAAAGTTGTAATCACTTGAACATTTTGTAGAATAATAAACTATAAAGCCTGAGTCACCATGAGTTGATTCAGTAAAATGAATACTTTAATAGAATAAAACTTACAATAAAAATAGTAATTATGTGTAAGTATATGATAATGAGGCTTAAGCTTAAGAACTACACATATTCTAAATACTATTTAGCACAGCAATATTAAATGTTTCTGGCGTTCTCTGTAAGGAGAAGAAGAAACTGTATGGAAGTCCTTAAGAGTAATGGATCCACAATACAAGGTAACATAGAGAACGTGGTCTGCCCACTTTCAGGAAATGGGACTCCAGGGTATAAATGATGCAGCACTAAGAACCACAGATTCTTCTTCACCCCACAATCATCTTTCCTCAGGGCTGCCCTGTTGCCCACATCCTGGGGAGCACCATTAATATTATGTTCCATGTAAATGGTAACCACTGGAACTGTGCTACAGAAAATGATGTCTCCTACCCAAAGAAGAGTATCAGAAGGAGTTGGCTATTTTAATACCCTCTCTCCACGTACACTTCAATCTTTCATTCAAACATATATTCAACAACCATTTGTGGAGAATTGTTATTAGTTGATATTCTTTTAGTTAAGATGTAAGAAAACCCAATTCAAAGTAGCTTAATTTAAAAAAAAAGGAATTTATTGTTTCATGCAACTGAATAGTCCAAGGCTATACTAGCATTAAGCAAATAGCTGGTATCATCAGAATCCTGCGTGATTTTCTCCACTCCTTGGCCCCACTTCCTCTGTGTTGACTGTTCTTTGACAGTATTTTGTACATTGTTTAGAGCTGTACAAACTACTAAAAGACAAAATTTTCACTTAATAATCACTTTCTCCTTCCCTTATGAATTCTAAACTCAACATAATTATCTTGTGAGACATTAGCCTATCAGTCAATAGATGAATACACAACTTGAGGAATAAAAGTGACCACACTCTTAAAAGAAACAGGCAATTCAGTCTGAATCAGGATTGCTGGGGTGGAGCTTGAACACCTGCATTTTTAACAGCTCTCTGTGTAATATATATGCATAAGATCACTGGTCTGCAAATTCAACACATAGCACTAAGAACTAGTTTTCCTACATTTGTGAAATGTCTAAAGGAATTCAATAGTTCCTGTCATATTAAAATGTATCTAAGTTATACTACTGCCAAACTTTTTTATTTGTGGCAGTCCTAAGAGTGGATGTTTTACATTTTCTAAAACACATAGGATCCATAGAAGCATCTCAGCTGTTATTAAATTTAATTCTCTGTGTTTACTCCCACCTTCAGATAACTTTTATTCACATATAATTTTAGGGAAAAATCTGGGTAAAACTTGAAACCCCAGTATGAATTGTCAGAAGTGTGTTGGCATAGTATTTTTGAGATATTAACATGTATTCCTTTTTTCTCCGAGCATTTCCTCCAACTCTTCCTCCCTTCATTCAAAGAATATGACTGAGAGGCAGGATAAAACAAAGCAAAAACAGAGAAGTCTAAGAGTCTTGCTGGCTATAGTTTTCAAGTACTTAAGAATTTAAATGAACTGGGGCACCTGGGGTGCTCACTCAGTTGAGTGTCCAAGTCTTGATTTTGGCTCAGGTCGTGATCTCATGGTTCATGAATTGGAGTCCCACCTAGGCTCTGCGCTGATAGCACAGAGCCTACTTGGGATTCTCTCTCTCCCCCTTTCTCTGCCCCTCCCTCACTTGTGCATGCATGTGCACTCTCTCTCTCTCTCTCCCTCTCTCTCTCTCTGTCTCTTTCAAAATAAATAAATAAACTTTAAAAATAAAAAAAAAGAACTTAAATGGATAATATCTGGAGTAGAGACAAAATACTCAGAAAAAGTAAGAAAGAAAAATTCCATACCTACCACCTCTACCACACAAATACAGACAAGAGAGAGACAATAGGAGACATTTTGGAAAGTCCTATAAGGAAGACCCGATGGGTCCTTGGAGAGAAGGCATAACTGTAATGAGTTTAAGATGAGAATACAGAAACCCAGAGTCTCTAGTGCTTCCTTATCCCAAGGCTTGGCACAAAAACAGCAAAAATTTTCCTGTGCCCCACTCACTCATCTCCACCAACACTAGCACAGAAGTAAGAGAAAGAGATGGAGAAGCTGAGAGAGCCACATGGACACACATAGAATTTCATACTGTCTTGACTCAGCTGACTAAAACTCTTGGTCATTTGACATGTGCTAAATCTGTCTTCTGGAGAAAAAAATGAACTTGGCAAAGATGGACTGTCATTTAAAGAGTGCAGGACCACAAAACTTGAGCCATTCCATTCCCAAAAGATAATTTGTATATATTACCCAGGGAAGAAAAAAAAAGGATTATTAGACAAAGATTATTATTAGACAAAGCCTTTACATCTATTCATAAGAATTTTTATATGCTTGTGTATTAGGTAGCCACTGCTGCAATAACAGGTTATCCCCAGACTTAATGGCTTAAAATTATAGTAATTATTTATTATCTTGCATGGTTTCTGTAGGTCAAGAATATCAGAGTGTCTTGGTTATGTCATTTTGGCTCAACTACGTTTGAAAGATCCCACTTCCAAGATGGTTCACTCACATGACTAGCAAGTGCAACTTTGCTGTTAACAATTGGCCTCAATTCCTCTTCTCCACAGAGTTGCTTGAGGGTTCTCATAACATGGTGGCTGGCTTCCCTCAGAAGAGAGGTTGAAGAGAAGGCAAAGCAGAAGCCACAATGTCTTTTATGACCAAGCTTCAGAAACTGTACATTGTAACTCCCTCAAGATCCTATTGGTTACACAGGTCAAGCCTACTGATTATGGGAGGAGATCACATAGGATCAAGAATACCAGAGGGTATGGCTCATTAGACACCACCTTGAAGGCTGACTATCACAGCTTGCTACTTTGTAATATTTCCACTACATAATAAAGGATGTTTGACCCAAATGAAAAAAAAAAAAACATTCTAATAAATGTCATCCCTGTCAATCATCTCAGATATAAAAGAGAAAAGGAGTTCACCTCACTGTGAAAAGGAAGCAGTGAATAGGTTGTGTTTTTTGAACTTAACTCTGAATGAACTTTTTGTCCATTTCCCAAAGGCTATCATACCCATATCATGTGGATATAGAAATCTTCACCTTTGTTGCTTAGACCAAAAAAAATAAATAAATAAAACATGAAACCTCATCAGTAAAGCACTGAGAAACCAGTATGGATATATCTGATTTTAATTTTATTTTCAGTGGAAAATAAAAGAGGCATTGCTATAAAAATTCTTCTGATTGGGGCACCTAGGTGGCTCAGTTAATTGAGCAACTGACTCTTGGTCTCCACTCAGGTCATGATCATGGAGTTGTGGGATCAAGCACCACATTGGCTCTTCACTGAGCATGGAGCCTGCTTGAGATTTTCTCTCTCTCTGCCCCTCTTCCCCATTCACTCTTCTCTCTCTCTCTCAAAAAACACAAAAACAAAAACAAACAAAAGTACACACACAAAAAATTTAAAAAACCACCAAGAAAGAAAGAAACAAAAAACCCCAGAACAAAACTGTTCTGATTAATATCCATTTCCTAAAACCCTAACCTTCCACTCACTGCTTTATGAAAATAGTCAACTAACTTAGGACCCGGCAAGGAGAATGGAGTTTTTCCTGATCTCTGTCCAGAGAATTACCAGCAGCAACTGGTGTTTACCAGTAACTAAAAGAGAATTTTTCTACTCCCACATCTGTGCTCTGGTATTGCGTAAGGCCCCCAAGCCTGCGTATAACCATGGAAAGGTAGGTAAAACACAAACAGCACAATGAAAGCTTAATTTTATCTACATAAAACAAAACAATTTGGTAACTTAATCCATTTGGCCACTACATTTAGTCAACTCATTTTTTTTTAAAAAGTCTTCAAAGAAGGTTTTAAACAAAATTATGTAGTAGACTTTTCTATTAAGAATAGCAACAATTGGGGTTCCTGGGTGGCTCAGTCTGTTAGGCATCTGAGTGGCTCAGGTCATGATCTCACGGTCTGTGGGTTTGAGCCCTGTGTTGGGCTCTGTGCTGACAGCTCTGAGCCTGGAGCCTGCTTTGGATTCTGTGTTTCCCTCTCTCTCTCTGCCCCTCCCCTGCTGGTGTTCTCTCTCTCTCTGAATAAAAATGTTGAAACATTTTTTTAAAAAAAGAATAGGAACAATAATAAAATAAATCACTTGCATGTTAAGCACTATACTAGGCACATTTTTTTTCATCTCATTTGTCTCCCCCAAAGAACTGAAAATTGTGCATTATTTCTAATTTTTACATGTGAAATCTCGGAGTCGGAAAGGTTAAATAAGTTACCCAATAATATTTAGTAAAGCCAGCATTGAAATTCCTGACTCCAAAACCTATGTTTACTCCACTAAGCACATTATCTCCAATAAAGTGGTCTCCTTTTTGAACACAAGGCAAATTTAAAATATTTTGAGCAAAATATTTACAACAGAAATATCATATGCATAACATAGAAGTAGAAAAAAAAAGTCAACTTTGTCCAAGCCATACAAATGGAATAAGCTAAAAAATTTTGCTTCATGTATTCAAGAATAGTATTTTACTTGTCCTTGTAATATAGTCATATACCCATAGTGTCCTAGTCCTTTGGAAAATGAGATAGTTCAAATAAATTAATTAATTAATTAATTAATTAATTAATTAAAACTGTATAGGTTTATTATTTTAGTACATAGACTTTGGAGTAAATATTAATCTATTCATGATTATATGATTACTATTTTATTGCTTCATTCTGTGCAGCTGAATCACTCCTCAGAAATTTTTTTGTTCAAGTATAATTAATATACAGTGTTATATTGGTTTCAGGTATAAAATATAATGATTCAATAATTCTATCCATTGCTCAGTGCTCATCATGCCCTGTACTCTTAATCCCATTCACTTATTTCACCCATGCTCCCACCCACCTCCCCTCTGACAACTACCACTTTGTTCTCTGTATTTAAGAGTCTGGGGTTTTTTGTTTGTCTCTTTTTTTCTTTGTTCAATTGTTTTCTTAAATTCCACATATGATTGAAATCACATGGTTTCTCTGATTGACTTATTTCATTTAGCATTATACCCTCTAGGTCCATCCCTGTTTTTACACATAGCCAGATTTCACTCTTTTTTATGGTTGACTAATATTCCGCTCTGTGTGTGTGTGTGTGTGTGTGTCTACTATTTCTTAAAATTTTTTTTAACACTTATTTATTTTTGAGAGACAGAGAGAGACGGAGCTGAGCAGGGGAGGGGCAGAGAGAGAGGGAGACACAGAATCCAAAGCAGGGTCCAGGCTCCGAGCCCTCAGCACAGGGCTCAATGCGGGGCTCAAACTCATGAACCATGAGATCATGACCTTAGCTGAAGTCAGACACTTAACTGACTGAGCCACCTAGATGCCCCTATTATTTCTTTACCCATCCATCTACCAATGGACACTTAGGCTGCTTCCATATCTTGGCTATTGTAAATAATGCTGGAATAAACATAGGGGTCCATATAACTTTTCCAATGAGTGTTTTCATTTTCTTTGGATAAAGAAATTCTAGTAGTGGAATTACTGGATCATATGGTAATTCTATTTTTAATTTTTTAAGGACCTTCATAATATGTTCCACAGTGGCTACACCAGCTTGCATTTCCACCAACAATGCAAAAGGATTCCTTTTCTCTACATTTTTGCCAATACTTGCTATTTCTTGTGTTTTTGATTTTAGCCATTTTGACAGGTCCATGGTGATATCTCATTGTGGTTTTGATTTGCATTTCCCTGATGATGAGTGATGATCATCTTTTCATATTTCTGTTGGCCATTTGTATTCCTTCATTGAGAAAATGTCTATTCAGGTCTTCTGCCCATTTTTAATTGGATTATTTGTGGGTTTTTCAGTGTTCTATAAACTCTTTATATATTTTGGATATTAACCCCTTATTGGATATATCATTTGCAAATACTTCCTCTCACTTAGTAGGTTGTCTTTTGTTGATGCTTTCTTTCACTATGCAAAAACTTTTTATTTTGACTTTTGTTTCCCCTGCCTGAGGAGACTATCTAGAAAAATTTGCTACAGCTGGTATCAAAGAGATTACTGCCTCTGTTTTCTTCCAGGAATTTTATAGTTCACTTCTCACATTTAGGTCCTTCGGCCATTTTGAGTTCATTTTTGTGTATGATGTTAGAAAGTGGTCCAGTTTTCCCAGCATCATTTGTTGAAGAGATTGTCTTTTTCCCATTGTATCTTCTTGCCTCCTTTGTCATCGATTAATTGACCATATAAGCTTTATCTTCTTGGCTTTCTATTCTATTCTATTAATCTATGTCATTTTTGTGTCAGTACCATACTGTTTTGATAACCACAGCTTTGTAGTATATCTTGAAACCTGGGACTGTGATACCTCCAGCTTTATTTTTCTTTTTCAAGATTGCTTTGACTATTTGGGGTCTTTTGTGGTTTCATAAAAATTTTAGGATTATTTGTTCTAGTTCTGTGAATAACGCTGTTGGTATTTTGATAGAGATTGAATTAAATTTGCATATTGCTTTGACTTGTATGTACAATTTAATAATATTGGTTCTTCCAATCCATGAGTATGGAACATCTTTCATTTATTTGCGTCATCTTTAATTTCTTTCATCAGTGTTTTAGATCTTTACCTCCTTGGTTAAGTTTATTCTTAGGTATTTTATTCTTTTTAGTTCACTTGTAAGTGGGATTGCTTTCTTAATTTCTCTTTCTGCTTCTTCTTCATTAATGTATAAAAATGTAACTAGTTTCTGAATATTAATTTTGTGTCCTATGACTTTATTGAATTTATTTATTAGTTCTAGTAGATTTTTAGCGTATTCTTTAGGGTTTTCTATATGCAATATGATGTCATCTGCAAATAGTGAAAGTTTTATATCTTCCGTACCAATTAGGATTCCTTTGATTGATTGATTGATTTTTTTTAATATGGAACACTTCATGAATTTGTATATCTTTCATGCACAGAGGCCATGCTAATCTTCCCTGTATCATTCCAATATTTTAGTATATGTGCTGCAGAAGCAAGCACTATTTCTTTTTGCTGTCTGATTGCTGCGGCTAGGACTTCCAGTATTATGTTGAATAAAAGGGGTAAGAGTGGACGGACATCCTTGTCTTGTTTCTGATCTTAGAGGAAAAGCTCTCAGTTTTCCCGTTGAGTATGACATAACCTGTGGGTATTTCATATTTGGCCTCTATTATATTAAGGTATGTTCCCTCTAAACCTACTTTATTGACAGGTCTTTTTTAAAATGTTTATTTATTTATTTTGAGAGAGCACCTGCGTGCATCCACAAACACATAGCACACCCACAAACACATGCATGGGAGAGGGGCAGAAAGAGAGGGACAGCACAGCCTGAGGCGGCTCAAACTCAGGTGCCATGAGATCACAACCTGAGCCTAAATCAAGAGTCAGAAGCTTACCCAATTGAGCCACAGAAGCTTACCCAATTGAGCCACAGCAATTTCTGCATCTATTTAAGTGATCATATGGTTTTTATTCTTTCTTTTATTGGTGTGATGTATCACATTGATTGATTTGCCAATAACGAAGCATTCTTGCATCTCTGGAATAAATCCCACTTGATTGAGGTGAACAATTTTTTTAATGTATTTTTTGATTCAGTTTGCTAATACATTATGGAGGATTTTTGCATATATGTTCAGCAGAGATATTGGCCTGTAGTTTACTTCTTTTAAAGTGTCACCGCTCAGAAATTTTTAAAATAGTTTTTTTTGCAAATCTGAAAGGAGAAACAGTATTTTTTAAGTTGTTAGAATTCAGTTCTCCAATGACTTCTTTTCAGTACTGCTGTACCTCACCAGCAGCAGGCTGGCATTGATGAGAAAACAAAAATAATTATGCAATTATTATGAAATTCTGTTCAAAGGTACTTTTTACTTTACAAATGGCAGAGGAATGGGTGAAGAACCAGTCCCCTTGTCCCATATAATTTCCTCCAAAGTGTCTGTAGACATATAAGAAAATTTATAGCATTAGTTCAATGTGCATCCAAGATTTTCTTGCTCTTAAGGGTCAGATTCACTGTGCAGTTTAATAGCCAAAATCCTTCCCACAAAATAAGAAAAGGATGGAAATTCCATCTGAAACTCAAAACAGCTTTTTGAAAAGTAAAAGTTTTTAAAGTTTAGCATATTTATGTCTTATTTCACTATCTTCAGTGTTTGGATAATTCCAACAGCAGAATTAGTACTCAAAAATCCCACCAGAAAAAGGGTTTCTGTTTCTAAGGCTACCAAAAATACTCCTTTTGTAGGATGACTTCCATCACTATTAAAGAGACAACAGATATGACTGCACTTGAAATACTCATCTTGCAAATTCCTCAGTTATTTGAACTTTTTGATCTCTTGTAAGTCCACTACCTATACAAATGTGATTTTATTTTTTAGATGTGCCTAGACTTTCAATAGAATCTAGAACAGAGGTAGAAAAAGTTTCAATGTCCTCATTTAAAGAGCTTTCTCTAATTCTTACATTCAATAGAGGATTAATGCAAATAAAGCTGAGGGTTACATGGAACCCAACACCCCAGGAAAGAATCCCAGAGTGTGCTTATTGGTTTTTCCTAACCATTTTCTTTATGGGCTCATTTCACATCGATCTCACACCTTGGATAAAATACAGGTCTGAAGGGTCACTTGAATGAGAGATTTTCCTCTTTTAACACCGAATAGAAATTGAAGGCTTTGATATTGTCATGGAAATGACTCTGTAAATAGCACTCAAAGGCCTATTTTTCAAACCAGAATGAGCTGGAACAATGTTTTCTTTTTCTTTTCAGATTATGAGATTGGAGTTTGGGTAGGGAGAACCTCTGGTCAAGATAGCGGGAGGAAATGGGGAAAAAAGAATGTGCCTGAGAGAATTCCTCTCACGTATGCCAGCAAATTGTATAGCACAGCTTTATTCAAAAAAGATGTTTGTCTTGTCCTTCAGGTACACGAATACACAGCTTGTTGAGAACTGGACAGGAAAGGTAAGAAAATAAGAAAGAAAAAATGGAACAGATCATTTGTCTCTGAGCCTTAGTTTTAGAAGGCAAGTTTCATGCTGGAAATGACACACACAAACATTAAAAAAAATTCTACTTTTGAAAGTAGGTAATTAATTTTTTAAATAGGATTTGAGAAAGAAATAGATAATGTTTCAGCAAATATTTAAATGCCTAGTTAAATCAGTGTTTATTTTGGTGTTTGTATCATGTAGAATTTTATTTTCTGTTAACAAACTGTAAATAAATAAAACCTTTCATTCTCGTAATTAAAAAAAATTAAAAAAGAATAGGTGGAAGCAGGGAAATGATAATGAATTGTTACTTTAAAAAATACCCTCATACAGAGACTATTAAATGGGATTTCAAGTGTTAGGATCTCAATATTATCTTAATTTCTGCCCTTGTTAACAATTTTTAAAAATAAAAATACAAGGGTCCTTTCCATTTCAGACAAATCAAACATTTTTTAGAGAAACTAACTTAGAGAAAAATCCCTAGATTTAAACTTTGAGGATAATTTAAAGCTAATAATATTGATTACTGGTGCAAAATACGGTGTTTTCAAAGTCACGATACAGTCCATATCCTGCCTCTCACTTTAGGGGCACATTCTTTTATAAAACACTCTTATCAACTCTTTTAATATTTGTTCTTTGAGTCCAAGAAAAAGGTATAGGAAATGCTCACAGCATCCATCCATCAACCTCTCCTTGACCTTCAAGAAAAACGTAATGTTTTGTCACTGCTAAACAGGCTTAGGGAATGCTTCTGTTGGTCACCTAGCTTGTGGCAACTAGAGGCAGTCTAAAAAGCATTTAAAGCATCTTAGAATGAGAGATAATGAACAGTTACTATTGAATTTTAACAGTAGGAGTTTCCATTTTAAAGTAGTCCAGCTAAATGGAATGAGTATCTAAATTCATTTGAATTCCATTAACTTATGCCCAAAGGCAACTCATATTATATGGACGCAGTCCTTCCAGTTGGAGTTGGAAGTACTCAGACTCTTAGGTGAGAAGCCTCTGTTTTTGTGTCAAAATCTGCAACTGGCTTCTCAGCCTCACTTTTAATTCAGTTGTGTCCATCCCAGTGAAAGAACACAGTGGTTCCTTATTCTCTCTATTCAAAGACATGCCTTGCATTTAGAGGTACATTCATAAATGTTTGAGAAGTGTGCTTTTAACATTAATCAAGAAATTACATAAAATGAACTGAGTGCAACCTCTATTGAAGATTAATATTTAACACAGAGCACCTATAAAGATAATGATTCTATCTTCAACAGACAAAAATAAAATAAAGCACTGAGTAGTTCACAAAAAAAAAGATAGAAAGAAAGAAAAAGAAGAACAGAGAAATCCAAAATAGGGATTAGGCAAAATAAGAAAAAAGAACTTTCCAATGACATAAAGATTGAAATTAAGATTCAGGAAACATTCAAATCCTAGATATATTTAAATTTGTCTCTATTTTAAAGAGGCTGAGTCCTTTCCTAGAAGCCTCATGCTGATATAAGGACTTAGGTAAAGGTGGGGAAAATAGAACCTTCTAAAAAACATTGAACTTACAAAGGGCAGTAACAGGAACTTCTCTTGTAAGGAAAAATCTAATGCATTCTCCAGTGCCAAATACCTTGAGTTTAATCCTGTTAATCAAGCCTGAAATAGGGCAAAATCTTAAATTTGTATAGTTCTTAATAGTTTACAAAGCTTTTTCAGTAAATCTATCCCCTTTAGCTATCTATTTTCTTCATGGCAATTGTTGATACTGTTAGGGTCAGGCGTAAGGCAGGGTAAAGATAGGAGTCAGAGGCTAAAAAATTTTAGCCGTCAAAGGCTTTATTTGGGAACTAAGGTCTTGGGCGAGGTTCTGTGACTCAGGGAGAGAGAGAGAGAGAGAGAGGAGTCAGGGAAGTCGCACCCAGGTGTGGTGGGGTGGGGTTTTTAAGCTGCAACGGTTCAGGGTTTAGGTCCGGGTGGGCCTTTTTCGAGTCAGGTCGTACTTTCGCTGGGTGATTGGTTGACCTCCAATTCGTTCTGGCAGCTACTAGGGGCTTTTCCTTGGGTTGCGCTGGCAAGATGGCCGTCCCTTCTACTGTGGTTCCAAGGACATCCTAACAGATACCTGATATATTAGACATTTATTTGTTTATGTCTTTATTATCTTTGTCCTACTGCTAAAATGTCACTCCATAAAAGCAGGGATGTTACCCTGAATTGTTCAATTCTATATCCCCAGCATCTAGAACAGTGTTTGGTGCATAGAGGACAATAGATTGTTTGTGAAGTGAATAAATTCAGTAAATTAAATGGATAAATACTATTGCATTCAACCTTTGAAACCCCCTGGGAAAAAGACATGCATTTCTCACCACCTTTACAGATGAGGAAACCAAGACTCAAAACAGTAAATTATTTATAATAGTATAAACAGTTAAGTGGGGTCAGAGTTATAATTAGAAAGAACCAGGTCCTGGGGCACCTGGGTGGCTCAGTTGGTTGAGCATCCGACTTTGGCTCAGGGGGTTTGAGCCCTGTGTCAGGCTCTGTGCTGACAGCTCAGCTCCTGGAGCCTGCTTCAGATTCTGGAGCCTACTTCTGAAAGATTCTCCCTCTCTCTCTTTCTCTCTGTCCTTTCCCCACTTGCACACTCTCTCTCCTTCTCTCTCAAAAAATAAACATTAAAAAAAAAAAAAAGAATGAACGATTTCCCTTGTAGTACTATTTTTTTGCTGACCTGTGCAAAGGGACTAGGTTATGGGTAAAGATTACTGCCATCAGAGTCAACCCATTTTCACTTTCCATGAAGATGAAAAGATTCAAGAAGAAAAAAAATGAATAAATTCAAGTCCTCTAAAACAATAGGTACCACCCTTTCTCAGTTTTCTTTCCTCTTTGATCACTTCCTAAATGAAATTGCCCTGCTGATGTGTCTGTTGTCTCAGCACCCACTTTGCGTTTATGATTTCCTTCCTGGTATCTTATTTTCTATCCTATGTAATTACTATGGCTACAGGTATCATTTATTGAGCCCCTTTTACACAATATTAGGCATTTTCACTTGTTCCCTCACAACCAGGAAACTGCAGATCTATCAGGCTTCAAAGACAGGCTCTTTCCCCACCAGATTGCCTCTATGAAAAGACCTGGCTCCTAGAGGCAGCTTTTGGGAGGCCCAGAACAGAGTCCCCTCTCACCCTTGACAAAGGAACTCAGCAAAAACTTAACCCTATACTGGTTAGCTGCAGGGGTGTTGTGGCATAGGAGTGTGACATGGGCAAAAGGACACCTGATTATTAGCACTCCAGGATTCCTAACAGGTTAGAGGTATCTGAAACTCTCCAGCCCATCAGGATTTGATTTACAATTGCAGTGAGAAAGAAGGTAGAGATTCAACCAATAGTTATTTTAGCAGACTCTGACCCTGATGGTAATGGGTGGATCAACTTTATCCTTCTCCTTCATCAGTTACACCAAAACAGTTTTGTAAAGATAGCATGCTATCCTACACTTCCACCCCCTGCTCTTTCTTTCCTTTTCTTCTCAGTGAAACACTAAGTTCATTCCTTTTAGAGCTAATAGTAAGCAGCTGCAGAAGAGGACAGCTCATGATTCTCACATCCCTCCCAATAGCTCATGCAGATTCTGCCTCTAAACTGGTGCCTCTCATTTTCATTAGAGTCCAATCTGGTGCTTTCTAAACAATGGCTGAAGAAAAGAGATGGGGAGACACAAATATTTCAGTCATTAGGTTTCTGTCCTTGAATATGCTGATCAGACCATAAAAATAATTTTTTTCTGAACCTGACCTTCAGTTACTAACATTTTGTGAAGTCATTTGAGAAAGGAACCAAGTTAAATAAACAGGTGCACTGGTGGGTTTATGACACTGGACAAGCAAGATACAGATGCTTGGTATAAGGCTAAGTTCTGGGCTCCAAGGGGCTTCTGTATATGTATAAAGACAAATATGAGGAGCTTCAGAAGCATGTCCTAGGACAGGGCTGAGATCAGGGTATTTCTTTCAATTGTTAAACAGTGTGTGCTGCGTTGAGCTTTAGTCTAGACAAGATGGAAATGATGCTAAGACTATTCATCAGCAAGGATGAACCACACAGCTCAAACAACAGAAAAAGCCCTGCCAATCAAAAGGTCAGAGAGATGGGAAAGACAGGGAGGTTTGGATCCTTCTTGAGAGTGAATCCAAATACCCTCAGCTAGGAAGATACTTGGAGTTATTGCACGTGCAGATGATGGAGATATTAGAGAACACCTAAGTCATGTATGTGCCTAGATACAAGGCAAAGAACCACTTTACATTTGAGCCATTGTGTCTTTCATACTCCATTTTGGATAAATTTTGTTTAGGGAAGACCAATTAACCAACCTAGGCTTCAATCAATGTTAATTTTAGTTGCTTGTGGAGGCTAACATGATGAAAACTATAAACAAACAAACAAACAAACAAACCAGGCCCCATTCCCTGGATATTCTGATTTAATTGGTCAACAATGAAATCTTGGAATCAATTTTTTTCTTAAAATCTTTTAGGTGATTCTAAGGAGTAGCAGCCAAGATTGAAAAGCACTAACCTGACAAAATTAGCAATATTTTAAATAACATATTTAGTAAATATTCCTAGAGTTGTGATAACCTCACAATGATTTTTTTTAAAAAGACAATATGTGGTTATATTGCAGTTATGATAAATATTTACAAGAGTCATGGAAAATAAAAAGCCTTCCTAGTATTACACCAATGGCTTACTGAGGGATGGCTATTCAGAAAGTTGTAAGAATGGGTACCTGAAGACTTCATGGGACATCGATGTCTTACAAGCCATACATTATTTACATCTAGACCCAAATGTGAGAGGGAAATATCTTGTTTAAGCCATTTCTATTTTACTTTTTTGTTGTTTGCAGCAGTAATTAACTGCTAATAAATCCTAGTTAATTCAGGCTGCCTTCATCAGGATGTCTATCACATGAAGAGAGACTGCCCAAGAGTGAAGACAAAACAGAGGAAAGTAGAGCAAAAAGAAGACAGAATTCTGTTGATACAATTTGAGTCACTAGATCTAGCCATGCCTAAAGTCATACATTTCAATTTTTTAGTTGTATAAGTGAACCTATTTACTTTTTAAAGATATTTTAAAGTTGAGTTTCCGTCATTTAAAAGAAAAAGGTCCAGATCAACCTAGCAATCTTCAAGAAATATGCTCTCAATAATGTATTAATGTATATGACATTATTTTGATCAATTGTGGGCTATGGAATTGGGAGTAGGAATCAACTTATTCAGATCTCCAGATTGTCAAGCAAAGGAGAGATCTAAACTGACATCTTGGTTACATTAGCATCCACATTATTCCTTTACTGTGGGCATCTTATTTTTATTATTTTAAAATACCATATGGGACTCAAGTGGCTTCCAAGAGTTAAGACATTTCCCTGGAAAATGGTAATTTAAGATTTATCTGCCTTCAAATTACAGGAGAGACCAAACGATTTTGAACGATGGGACTGGAGGCAGACCAGTTATGAATAGGAACTGAGAAAATGGAGGCCTCGTGGCACAAGAAATAAATAGGAAGGGACAAAAGTTAAGAAAACGAATTCAATTTTTAGCTTTAACATATTGATGTCCTACTGGTATTTTATATTAGTAAAATACTTTGCAGTTCATGACATATTTTCACACGCTATCTCATTTGACACTTAGCTATAATTCTTTGGAGTTAGTAAAGCAGGTAATTAGTTTCAGCATTTTACAGAAGTGGATATGAGGCTTAGTGTGATTATGGGTCTCACCCAAAGTCACATGGGTGTCAGGGAAGGGTTCAGAATCCAGATTTTCTGATTAACAGTCTAGTATTGATGCACCAGGTCTCTCTGTACACAGAGATTCACATATAAACAAAGTTTTCTTTTCAGCACCTTTACTCATTTGTTTGTTAATTTGACTTCATTGTTCATTGTTTTCTTTTAACTCATGACCTCTCCTGAGTAGTGATACAGGCTAAAAGACAGAACTTCAGCCTGAGATGAATCATCTTAATAATGCAGTAGTAGAACCAAGGTGTGTGTGTGTGTGTGTGTGTGTGTGTGTGTGTGTGTGTTTATCAAGGGAGGGGAGAGAGGAATTATCAAACAAAGACCCCCCAAAAACACAATCTTGAGTCCCATAGAATGGATTTATGTTAATTTTTCAAATATTTTCTGTTCCTTGCCTCCTCCAAAATGAGATCACCTCTCATTCATTCTCATACCAGTAGCCCTGATAATTTTAATAATTTGCCATTTCAAGGAGCCATGGGAAAAGAAAGGAAGTTGCTTTTAGACAGTGTCTTATTCAAGCAAACGGAAATGGTTTCTGAACCGCAGAAAACAAATAAACATGCCTCTCCCTGGAACTTCACTAGTGTTTGCCTGTTGTCTGGCACTAAAAAGTGTGCTTTAAAATAGTGGTTCAGTGTGGGCCTGAAGATTCTGAATGCTAGTGGGGCTATCTAAACTCTAGAAGAGAGGATGTTGACTGTGTATAGGACCACTGAGCTTGGACAAACTCCCAAATGCTGGGTGTAAAACCACATGCTAAATGTCTTTCCATACAGCAAAATGAAATGCCAAGTCCTTAATGGTCAGCTTTGCTTTCACAGTTTCCCAAGTATGTTTCATTATTGCTCAAAATATAAGGCTAGCATACTATGTATATAGCCATAGTATATGACATCCATCAAGACACAGATGCTTGGCATTCTGGTGACGTTGTAAAGCATTCTAAAGAACTATGCATTTTCTGTTATCATGTCCATTGACATACCTTTCATCCTTTACTTGTGAATTAAAAAATGTGTAGTTTGGAATTCTGTGGGATCCCATTGAATTCCTTAGGACCATGGTCAAACATAGCTAAATGGTTATCCTTTTCCATAATATTATTCTTGGGCATGGAAGGGAGTATCTTCTTAATAAAGGAAAATTGGCAAAGAGACTTCTTGCAGTGCAGTCCTGGTCTGGCACAAAATGTGAGGCGCCGGGGATGCAAACATCTCATCTTCAGATCCTTACCTGGCAAAGATGCAAGAGGACATATTCCCTGGCGTTGCTCAGCAATCTGCAGCACCATGGTAGGTCTCAGGTCTTTGGACTGACCTTCTCTCGGATGGTAGAAATCCAAAGTAAAGCAATGTGACCTGGCAAATGCAGGATCCTGGAGCAGAGCATGTGATTTCTTCCATTCCTATGGAGATCCTCATTTGGCTGAAAGTCCATCCAGGGACAAAGTGTTTCCAGATCTTTGGCAGAAAAAGAAATGCCCTCTTTTCAACTTTCTTTATTTCAAAGAAGTATAATGCTGAAAAGAAAATGTGAGTATCTTCTATACTTTTGCTATGGCAATAACAGCCATATAGATCTTAATGCTTATACAATACTGGTGTTAACAGTAGCTACTTGTAAATAAAATCATTTAAAGAATATAACACTTGTTTTTTTCTAATCTATAGAATATAAGATGAGATAGTAAATGAAATATGTCTGCATATGTGTATATATGTATACATGTGCAAACATGTATGTGTGACATAAAATGTGATGAAATATGTACATATGCATACATGCATAATATGTGTGTATGTGTGCACACATGGGATGTATTGAGCATGCAGGATGCATGAGGTATAATCACAAAAAGCCACTTTGTTTTTGTTTGCTGTCCTTTTTAGTTGGAGAACATCTTCCTCTACCCCTGGATAAAAATAAGCAATCCCATGCCTGTTCTTCCACATGATGTGGAAAATCCTACAATCACTTTAATTTGTAAAATACAATTTTAATCCAGAAACTAGAATTTTCAGGTTAATATATGAATCAGTGTGGTAAAAGCTGTCATTCCTCACTACTCTGCCCTCATCCCGTTTTATAGGCTTGTGCATTCTTCTCTCAGCTACTGTGAAAATGGCCTATGAATGGCTCTGAGAGAATTCTCTCAGGAGAACTGCCATCAGCTGACAAGTGCCATCTTTCCTGGGAAGTCATGATACCACTCCCCTACCTCCCCCCCACATATGTATCAATAACTGATTTTTTTTTTTTTTTTTGGAACAGAGAGAGACAGAGCATGAACGGGGGAGGGGCAGAGAGAGAGGGAGACACAGAATCAGAAACAGGCTCCAGGCTCCGAGCCATCAGCCCAGAGCCTGACGCGGGGCTCGAACTCACGGACCGCGAGATCGTGACCTGGCTGAAGTCAGACGCTTAACCGACTGCGCCACCCAGGCGCCCCTCAATAACTGATTTTAAAGGTACAAGAGGTCAGACCCTGGCTCCAGGGGAGAAAATTCTGTTGTGTAACTAGAGTTGCATGTACCCTGAAATCATACCCTGGCCCCACTTTTTTACTTTTCTTATCCTTAAACTTAATGACTTTTTCTGAAGAACACTCCTCAAAAATTTGTTAATCCTGAATTTTACACTCACTCTCTGCTTCTAGAGAAGGCAATGTGAGACAAGACAAAACAAAACAAATCTCCATTTCCATTTAAAGTTAAGATTTTCCACCAGCCACTCAAGGTAGAGTTGTCTGCAGGAAGTTCACCAGCCTTCAGAGAAGGGGAGGCAGGTTATTTAATATTATATTTCCAGCATACCACTACTTTACTCACCACCAGCTACCGCTAATTATCAAGTAATTTTCCTGTATCTCTTGAAATGAATATATTATTTTTTAAGACTACAAATATATTGTAATACACTGATATTTTCTGACACTGCTTCTGGTGGGGACAACATCTTACATAATCATGACATTGTATAGATTTTGAAGCTGTGTTGTTAGGACACACTCTCAACACTTTAGTCTCTGCTTCTCTATTTCCCATCCTATTATCTAGAATTTTACTTTTGGGGAGGTAAGAGGTTTTTGGTTTGTTTGTTTGTTTGTTTTCCCTTTGGGCTCTGATAATCTTTTGGACAAAATAAGCTTTACCACATTTATCTAATCATCCTTATTTTCCATATCTTTTGCTGTGTCTCCTAGAATTGCTCTTCTTCATATTGGAATACTTCCTCCCAGAGTGTTTACAACGTGGTTCTTTGTGAGACAAACTTGGTATGACTGAGAACATCTCCATTAAGCCCTCCTTGGTGCTACTGAAATCTGGCTGTGAGTGTCCTCTGGGTGGCAAGCACCAAATTTCGGGGCCCTTTGAGGGATGCCCCTCACTTTGGAGCCTCCACACTGCAACAGTGCACCTTTTGGTTGACCTCTTGTGAACCCCCCCAGATCTTGACCCAAAAAGTACACCCATACACTCTTGCTTCTGGGGTCTCCTGGCCTACAAAGAAGGGAGGAGGGAGGTTCTTTGAAGACAACACAAACCTGTTTATCTTCTCTTGGCCCACAGGAATCTCATTTATCCTCAGACCTCCAAAATGTTGGTTCCTCCAACTTACTGACTTCTCTCCTCACTGGGTCCTTATGGGTATGTTGTCCTGCCCACCTCTCCAAGGCAGGAAGAAGACACTGAACACACATTAGTTTCTTTCAAATTCTCTTTTATTGCTACTCCACTCTAGCACTGAGGGACTCATGTTCTGCAGCTCAGGAAGCCTTCTTTCATATTTTCACTCTTCTGTTACTGAAGATTAGGAATAAAATGCCTCTGACTTTTCAAGAGCATTACTAAAAAGTAGGACAATGGAGTAAGGCCTTCAAAGTTTTGAGGGAAAATGTAATCTGAGGCAAAATAATCTAAACATTTATACTTTGCCAAGTTATGGAGAGAATAGAGATATTTTCAGACATACAAGATCCCCAAAACTTTATCCAACATGTACTCTTTCTCAGAAAGTTACTAATGAATATATTCCACTGAATTAAGGGAATTAAGGCAAGAGAAGGAAGAATGGGATCCATAAAACAATCTAACCCAAGAGGGAAGCAAAGGGAATTACCAGAATGATAACAGGAGATCTCAAGACCAGCCACCTAGAGAACAACTTGTCCAGATTGGAGGTGAGATGGCTTTGAGACAGACATCTTTAAAAAGATGATACTGGTAAATCAAAACCTCAATAAGATATCACCTTACACCTGTTAGAGTGGCTGTTATAAAAAAGACAAAAAACAGCAAGTGTTGAAGAAGATGTGGAGAAAAGGGAACCCTTGTACACTGTTGGTGAGAATGTAAATTGGTGCAGCCGCTATGGAAAACAACATTGGGGCTCCTCAAAAAATTAAAAATTGAACTACCACATGGTCCAGCAATTCCACTTCTGGGTATTTATCCAAAGAAAATGAAAACACTAATTTGAAAAGATATATGTACCCCTATGTTCACTGCAGTATTATTCATAATACCCAAGATATGGAAACAACTTATGTGTCCATCAATGGATAAATGGATAAAGAAAATGTACACATACACAATGGGATATTATTCATCCATAAAAAGAATAATATCTTGACATTTGCAACAACATGGGTGGATCTTGAGAGCATGAAGTGAAATAAGTCAGACAGAGAAAGACAAATACTATTTAATCTCATTTATATATAGGAGAGTTAGGGGACAGGTGAAATGGGTGAACAGAGTCAAAAGGTACAAACTTCCAGTTATAAAATAAATAAGTCATGGGGATATATGTACAGCATGGTGACTGTGATGAATAATACCATATTATATATTTGAAATTTGCTAAGAGAGTAGATCTTAGAAGTTTTTATCACAAGAAAAAGAACTGTAACTATGTGAGGTGATGAATGTTAACTAGACTCAATGTAGTTATCATTTCTCAATGTATACAAATATTGAATCATGTTGACACCTGAAACTAATTTGTTATATGTCAATTTTTTCTCAATGAAAATAATTTTTAAAAGATGACATTGTCAGAAAATGGAAGTGTTTGAACAGGAGAGGAGATTTGCATAAGAGGAAGTTTGGAGCTTATTATGTTAAGAACACAAAAAATAAATATATGAATAAAATAAGACTATAACTCCAATAAAAACAAACCAAAAATGTGCAGGAAAAGAAAAGTAATTAAACTGTAGTAGTACATAGTACATTTGTAAGTAGTTTACATAATGGAAATAATGTAAATATGGAATATTTATTAAACCAAAATTACAGTAACACTATTTTAGGAGAATGCAAACAAACTAAAAAAACCTCTCATCTTCCAAAGTTAAAATTAAAGAATAATGACCCGATGTGACAAATTAAGAGCTGTTATCACGAGCATACTATTAAGAGATAAAAGTGTTTGTTTGTTTGTTTGTTTGTTTTTACTTTATAAAGTCTAAAAGAATAAAATAGTGTTTGTATCTGGGGTGCAGGAAATAGAAGGGAACTCCAATTTTTCATTTTTAAAATAGACTGTAGAATTCTTGAGTATTTGTATTTTGTACCTACATTTGATAGAAAATAAAAACTAAATTAAAAAATCAAAAGTTAAAATATGGATTATTTAATAAATGTCACTGGAATAACTGGTTATCCATGAAGGAAAAGGAAAAGTAGGTTTCTACCTCTCACCATCTATAAAAATAAGTTCAAAATTATTATAATACCTATAAAGCTTTAAGCCTTTAAAAAAATAGGTGAATATTTTTATGACATCAATCCAAGGCAGATTTCTTTAAAGGCAGAATACTATAAATGCAAGGGAAAATATTGATAAATCATATTGCACATTACAATAAAAATTTTCTGTACTACTAGAAAGTCACCATAAGCAATGCTGAGATAAGTCACAGATTGGGAGAAGATATAATTGCTAAAATATCCAGAATATATGTGAAATTCCTACAAATAATGATTAATGCAAGAAGTTCAATAGGGAAACAAATCAAATAATATAATCAGACAATTTGTTGAAGAAGAGATCTCAACAACCAATAAATATAAGAAAAGACAGGCAAACATAAGGATCAAATTAAAACAAGGAGAAATCATTATACACCAATGGAATGAAGAGGCCGGGGGAGAACAATATGAAAGCTAATAACTCCAACTGTTGTAAAGAATATGGGGAAAAAGAATTTATGTACCATCTGTGGCAGAACAAATTGGTACAAATGCTTTGGAGAAAAATACACTAATACCTAGGAAAGCTGCAAATGTGCACATTAATTAAAGTTCTGATATATCCTTCAGGCCTAGAGAAATTATTGTACCTTTGGCCAAGGGAAAGTCACAGAGATATTCTTTACTGCACTTTTTAAAATAGGGGGAAATGGACAATAACCCCAATGTCCATAAACAAGGAATAGATGAATAAACATGGTGTGTTCATACAATGGGATACTATGCACCTGTTGAAATGAATGAACTAGATTTACATGGATAAATTTTGGAAACACACTACTGAAGACATAGGACCAAACTGAAGTTGTGACATGGTACGTATGATTCCATATGTGTGAAATTTTAAGGCACAGCATAATACTATATATGTTCATGGATAGATACATACAGAGTAAAATCTGAAAACTTGCATGGGAATGCTTCCCAGCAAATTCAGGACTGTGGGACTCTTGAGGGAGGGAAGGAGGAATGGGAAAAGAGATCGAGGAAGGACAGTATTAGATGCACTCACAATGCTTGATTACAAACGCCAAAACAAAAATGGTCTGAGGCAAATAAATAGAAGGCTAACATTTGTTAAATCCAAGGAGGTAGATATGTGGGTATCAGTTTTGTCTATTTCCTGCATGTTTAAAATCTTTAACAACAACAGTACAGAGGGATATGTGCCAACTATCAGAAGTCAGGCCTGTTTCTGGTGGCCACTAAACAGGTGCGTGCTCTCAGCCAAATCCCTTAGCATCTTCCAATCTCAGTTCCATTATTTGTAAACGGAGAGGAACAGCATCTCGCCCAGCCAGCTTCAGTGTTTAGAATATGACTAAATGAAATAATATATGTAAAGAGCCATTTCAAAAATTTTTTATAGCTAAATAATGAAAGAATTATTACTGTTTGCATGTTGACATGTAAAAAATGAATATCCATAAAAAATAATAATACTAGTTCAGGGGACTGATATCAACACGTGGTATATCTATTCTATGGGTTTTGTATTGCTGTTTTGACTGTACTCATCATCTTATCCTGCTCTGGAGGCTTGACAAGGAGAGAGAGAAAATGAATCCCATCATGGCTTCCAACTCTATCCCCTAAATGCTCTAAGGATTCGAAAGAGTTAAAGCACAAAGGTCAGCCAGCAACCAGTGGGAGAAAAACACACTGCATGTAAAGATGATATTTTAGGAAATGTCAGTTTAGTGAAAAGGACTGCTTGGCAAAGGAACACAACACTTGCTTCTACTTAGAGCTTTAGAAAATTTATTTTAAATAATAGCATTGGAAAAAATATATGAAGTGAAGAAAGAACAAAAGAAAGAACTTTTTGCCTATGTATTCTTCTCAGGCTCCTCTTAATAAATGAACTCTCCTCAAAAACATTTGCTAGATAGAAGCAATTAAGGCTGAAGCTCTATCCTCTCTTCACTAATTAATTATAGCAAATGAGCCTGTAATGTGCATCATAACAACTTAATAAGCTGGGCCAAACTATTTTAGATTCTGCTATGCTAGTATTTCATCATTGCTGGGCTATTTAAATTAGGTAAGTACTATTCAAACATAAATAGCTTTTGAATTACCTGTGTCCTTCAAAATAAACTCTATGTCTTGAGCAGATGTGCTATTTATGTGGAAGGGGTGACAGCATCGAATGACCTAGAAGGGAAGACTGGGAAAGGAGGAGGAGACAGGACAAACATGTGAGCTCACATAAACTATCATATTCAGTAATATAATATCCATCCCCCCTGCAGCATATCACACTTGCTGACTGGATGCCATTCCAACAAATTTTTCAGTATTTGTTGGACCTGAACAGTGGAGACTCCGATAGCTACGTTAGCCTCTCTCTTTTGACATCATTTGTTACGTTATCAATTCTCTCCTCAAATGTCTAACTGAACTTGGATCAAAGGGTGACTAATACAAGCTCTTTAGCAATGTCTCCGCTTTTAATGAAACTTTAAAGGCAGTTAATGACTCACTGAGTCAATGAATAGACTTTGTACATCTGGGGATGAGTTAAAATATGGCTTACTGTCAATGAAAGAGGCGAAGGCCCCAGACCAGCTGTGAATTATCTCAAACATAATTATCTGAAACTTTAAAGCGCTGGTTTGTTTCAAATCAAAGGTCCTTGTGCCTTCCAGGTAGTTAACATCTGCTACTACCTCAAGGTGGTAATAGACTAACTTCAGCAAAAGTCAAACAGATTCTCATCTCTCCCTCCTTAAAGCACAAAGAGTTCATTGCCGATGATGGTATAACTCAGGCACTTCCAGAAGGGATGGAGAAAAGAGGGTGGTGTCAGAGAACAGGTCTAGGACTCAAGCTATATCCATCAGGTGGTCTCTTCTGTGGACCCTTCACTCCTGTTCATCACTCATACCAAGTTTCTGTAGGACATACAGCTAGAGATTTTCACCATGGAGTGGAAAACACAGTGTAACAATTCTCTCAAAATGTTTTTGAAACATGAACCATTTAGAGGCAGAGGGAAACATACCAGTTTGAAAGACCAGAAGAAATTTTAAAAGCAAAGACCAGTGACCAGGAGAAATAACTGTCTCGTTTCCTCTTTGTTTGTTGTCACACCCATCATCTCCATGAAGTAATGGGTGAAAATGGACACACACGCACACACACGCACACCTGATATTGGATCTAAGGACAAATTTTATAATGGCAGAAACTGTATTTCAACACATTTTTTGATGTTCCAAAATACATTTTACCCTCAAATTTGTGATACCTTAGGACAAGAAGTAAATACATATATCTGTGTATGTATATACATGCATATATATATATATATATATACACACACACACACATATATATATGTATGTATATACACACACACCTTTCAGGAGTTATTCTTTCAGTAAATTTTTTGGGCAGAATCAGGACTGAACTGTAAAACTGGGGCTCTAACTCATTTCTTCTCTCATAATTTTCCTCTCATTTCTTCCTCTTCCCTATGCAGGACCTATGTTAGCAAGTCCTTGATAAGATGCCAAAAGATAAACATTTCAAGTATACATCTATTTCTTAAAGTCCACTCCCAAATCTCAAATCCTCCAAAACTCAAATGGTATGGCAGTAATTATAGATGGACAGACATAGGGATGAGAGAGTAGACAGTCGAGCCGCAATGCCCAGTATATCACAAGTGACGAGAGATCTGCATTGTGTTCACACTTGGTCAATGCAGTAGCACATTCAAAGGCATTCAAGCCCTTGAGAAATCTGTTCCTTGAATTATAAATTTTTATAAAAATATTCTCTGTATAGAAAAATAACTAAGCAAGCAATTTGGAAAGACTTGGGATCAGTTTAAATCCCATTGATGCCTCAAAGGACATGACGTTTCAGTCAGCAATATACAACCAACTAAATTGTTTTCTCCAAAAAGGAGAGCCAGTACTTTTCTTTTTTAATGTTTATTTATTTTTGAGGGAGAGAGCAGGGGAGGGCAGAGAGAGAGGGAGACAGAGGATCTGAAGTGGGCTCTGTGGTGACAACAGCAAACCTGATGCGGGGCTCGAACTCACAAACCATGAGATCATGACGTGAGCCAAAGTTGGCTGCTCAAGTGACCATGCCACCCAGGCACTCCAAGAGCCAGAACTTTTTATATACCTTTGTCAGTCATTGTCAGGCAATAAATACACTAGGTATTTGCTTAAAATAAGAAAATGAGGACAGGGCCAGACAACCTAGCTTATTTTATTTCTGTGGTTCCTACTATTCTCTAGCCTTTCTTTTCTTGGCTGTCACACTGCCCGTGTGGTCTTTAGCAGAGGCCAGAATGCTCCAATAACTCTGTTAGTTTAATGAGTTTATCCAACTCACCTAACCATGGAAGGCTTCTCTGAAGTTCCATGACTGTACTTCACAGAAGAGCTTGGCAGCCTTGAATTCCAATAATATAAAAGGCCTATTAAACAATAGCTCATTTGATTTAAATCAAATTTATCAATGTCATATCAACTCTAGAACAGCATTGTCATTTAGAAAGCAAGTTCCATCAGGGTGGGTTCTTCTCTAGGCTTGTTCCTTCTCTTAGTATTAAGGCTGACTGCCTTTTGAGGAAGATATAATTGATGTAAAATATTTTATCTCATCCAAAGACTTACATTAGTTATTCAAATTCCAAAATGACTATGCGTAATCTTCCTTGAATCTGTTCACACTTACTATATATCAGGTTATTTAATTTTAGTGAAATCTTCCTCTTGTTTTGAGAGAACAAATGTTGTTCGCTTTACTACCAGGTAACAACAATTTAAGAAAACAACTGTATTAGATTAGCCTAAAAGGAGGGAACTTATTTTCTCAATGACATTATATTGGTTAAAAAAAAAGGGGGGGTATGAAAATAGCTAGAGAAAAACATAGGATAAGAAATTTGTCTATATGTTATTAGAATAATCGTGTTAGAACAAGTGGCAAAAATTACTTGTATATGGCCAACGAATACAACAGGTGCTCAACTTCCATAATCACTAAGAAAATGCAAATTAAACCATACTGCATCCTGGACATATACCAGAATGCCTAAAATGAGAAGATGGAAAGGAACAAAGAGAGGCACCATAACTCTCATACACTGCTGATGGACCAGAGAATCAGTGCAACTACTCTGGAAATCTGTTTGGCAAGTTATCTATTTAAACTGAATGCTCACATATCCTATTATCTGACAGCTCCACTTCTAGGTATATTCCCAACAGAAATACATATATACATTCACAGAACTACATGTATCAGATTGCTCATAGCAGCAATTGTAATAGCCTCAACCTGAAAGCTACCCAAACGTCCATCAACAGTTGAACGTATAAATATATTTGAGTTTATTCACACAGTGGAAAACACTACAGTTATGAAGGTAAACGATCTACAGTTACACCCAACAAAATGAATGAATCTCACAAATGTTGTGTTAAAGGAAAGAAGCCAGACATAAAAGCCATACACATTCTATGATACCATTTATACAAAGCACCAAAACAGGCAGAACAAATTTATGCTTTGTTGATGTTATCTGTTAACACTGGTGTGAAGAGGAAGTCAGTGCTCAGTGAATAGGAGTGCTTGCCATCCTCTATGCTTCCATGATCTCCTGGTGGGAAGCCCTACCCCAAACACTACACACATGCTAAAATTAAGACAGGTTTCCAAGTGAATTCTGATGTTGAAGCACATGACAAGCAGGCATGAAACCGTGGAGATGTACTTAATGCTGCTTCTAGTGGACAGAAGGACTGTGGGCTCCCCATCCCCCCAACACAGATGCCCTGTGACCCTTACTACTAGAGAAGTTTCTCTTTAATTCTTCCATTTCTATCCCATCAAAGCACAGAAAAATACTTTGATTTAGGCTATGATTAGAAAAACGTGTTAGGTGTGATGTGGTGGGGCCAAGGATTGGCAAGGTGGGTGTGGGGGGGGGGTGGTGTACAAGAAGATGAGAAGACTTATTTAATGCATTGGCCAAAAACTATTATAGACATTTACTTCACACATAATACTTAAGGGAAGTTGCAGGTGGAAGTCTCCTTTCAATTTGTTTAAACTCTTCACAAACAGACCACATAAAGGCTAAGAAGTTATAAACAGAGGCTACTGCTGCAACTGAATACAAGTTACAACAAAGATAGCCCAACACATATTTAATGATGTGTATAAAGCTACTTGTGCTGAGTAATAATGGCAAATGGTACACATAAGTAGTTAAATAAGGATTATTCTTATTTGGTCAGGTCTTTCTTATTTTTCTCTTCTTTTTATTAATTCTACACTTGTAATTTATTACTTGGCAGGGACCTTTTTTTTTTCCTTCTATCTTTGTGCCCCTATGACAGGAGCTGGTGCAAAAGGTTCTCAACAAATGATGTTGAACAGAAGCAATGCCAATATAGATTATTTATCTTAAAGCTCTTTCTCTCATCAGCGTTTCCTAAACTCTACCCATCCACAATGGCTGTGACAGAAGCCTTCCTAGGACCCCTTACCACAACTCTTTTGTCTTCTTTACCTTCTGACACTTTTTCAAGTGCTTATTACTTACCATCCACAACACCCACCCTTTTCCACCTACAATACTCACCTACCTAGTGCTCTGAGTTCAAAAAGTCTGGAATCAGCAAAACTCTATGATACGGGCAGATGACCAATCAATAAGGGCTGTGCTTCTTAGCTCTGCCTGCACATTACAGTCCCTTGGGAAACTTTAAAAAATACTGATGGTTGGACCCAACTCTCAGAAATCCACATTCAGTTTGTTTGAGTGAATCTCTGGCAGCTGAGTTTTTAAAAGTGCACCAGTTACTCCTGATGTAGCCAGGGCTAAGAACCATTGCCTAGATGATGAACACATATTCACTAGACATGGGTAAGAACCATGAACAAAGGAGAGCACAGGAGAAAGGACCATAAATATGGACTCTGGGCATCTTAAGAAATAAAGGAAGAGATGTAGTAGGGGTGGGGAGATAACCAATTCAGCAGAGGTCTGGTATGGCAGAGTTTGGGCTTTAATGAAAAGAAACTGACAACTCCCTGATATATCGCTGCTCAGTCCTAAGCAGCTACTAATATGTGAGATTCTTTCTGATGGTTCTATTCAGTGTACTTAAGTCCCAATTTTTTTCAATGTTCATTTATTTTTGAGAGATATTGCAAGCGCAAGCGGGGCAGGGGCAGAGAGAGAAAGACAGAGAGAGAATCTCAAGCAGGCTCCATGCTGTCAAGTGCAGAGCCCGATATGATGTTCAAATTCACAAACCGTGAGATCATGACCTGAGCCAAAATCAAGAGTCTGACGCTTTAACTGACTGAGCAACCCAGTGGACTGCAAGCCCAATTTTAATCTGGTGAAAAAAGGAAATAGAAAGGACAGAGCACATGTTTCGAGGAGTATTTTAGTAGTTGTCATGATTGCTCTTATTGTGAATTTTGGTTTCTAACAGTGAAGACTACTTCCCCAAGTAAATTTCAAGTGCAGGCTTTAGAACCAAAGAAACCTAAGTTTGAATGCTGATTTGATCCTTTTTAGTCACAGATCTCAGACAATTGATTCTCTGGGACTCAGTTATTTTCAGTCTATAAAATGGGGATGATAAAATCTGCCTTGTGAGGCTTTATGAAGATCAAATAAGATAATAAAAAAGAATGTTCCTGACAGTTTGAAGATACACAATATTCTTTACCTTCCCCTCTAGATAAGACCTATCTTTCAGACCTGTATTGTCTAATATGATAGCCATTGGCCATGTGTAGCTCTTTAAATTTAAATTTTAATTAATTAAAAGTATTTACAATTAGAAATTTAATTCCTCAGTTTCCCTAGCCATATTTCAAGTGCTCAGTAGCCACATATGGTTAGGGATATCTACCTATAGTTTATTGGACAGCACATTATAGGCCATTTCCATCACCGCAGAAGATTTTAGTGAACAGCACAGCTATACTACCAGAGCTCACTTACATGCAGCTACATGAGACTCCATCCATAGAATTCACTGGCCAAGCAGAGAGGTACAGAGCTAAATGTTTCTATCAGAATATTCCATGAGTAACACACCTGCTTTTTCTTGGTGTTCACTTCCATAAAGAATGGGACATAAAAAGAAGATGTCGAGAAATTTGAAAATAAGCCTGGCTTACTTAGCAATTGTGCTGAGGCTGAGCAGGTTATGTCAGTCTTCAGCTTTGCAAAAGCAAATAAAGCCATCCAGGGTTGTCAAGCAAAGGCATATTTGCCATCAATTTATTTATTATTCATACACAGCTTCTAGGCACTGTACTGGTCAACTTTGAATTCATTTCCCTGGCAACCTGGGATAAATTAAGCAACATGACAGAGTCATGAGGCAGGGAGCCTTTTGAGAACATCTTAACCCATCATCTCAGACTTTGAAGTTGCCTTTTATCTTAGATACTATGCCTAAACCAGCCTGCCAATGTGTCATCTGAGGCCAACAGTCTCCAGATCACTAATTCAGGTCATGACTTGTTTAAACAAGAAAAGCAAGAATGTGATGGGTCATAGGGTGTGGTTGTGCAGGCTGTGCACTGCACAACTCCATGGAGTGTCATTTACATAGTTATCATAGATTTGAATATTCATTCTGACAATTTGCCCAGAAAATAGCAATAGTGTCTTAAACAAGGGTTTAACTTTTTTTTTTTAACTTTCATTAAAGTTTTGTATATATTAGCCACAGGGTAACTGGATGGGTGGATTGCTTTAAAGCAGAAACAAACAAAAAAGTAAATATCCTTAATCTAGGGGTAATTCAGCAATGGGGCCGAAGAATGTTCTGGATATCCATAGCAGTCTTTGTTCCAAAGCTGCTGGAAAAAAAAATCTGCCTCCTGATTAACAAAACTGAACCTCAACCGCTGGATTTAGAGATATTCACTGGTTCTGAACAGGTTTTAGCACTGACACAGTGGTTCTCAAGCCTGGCTCTACAATCACTTAGGGAACTAAAAAAAAATACTGTATTCTTAGAAACAAACAAACAAAAATGCAAAACAAAATCACAAACTTATAGATACAGGGAACAGACTGATGGTTGCCAGAGGCGAGAAGTAGGGGGTAAGGAAAATAGGTGAAGGTGGTCAAATTTCGGATTGTGAAATAAATAAGTCACGGGGATGTGATGCATGGTGACTACAGTTAGTAACCACTGTATTGTATAATTGAACATTGCTAAGAGGTTAGATCCTGAAAGATTTTATCACAAGAAAAAAATTGTAACTATGTATGGTGATGGATGTTAAATAGACTAATTGTGGTGATCATCTCATAATGTATACAGACATCAAATCATCATGTTGTACACCTAAAACTAAAATAATATGGCAATTATATCTCAGTAAAAAAGAAATACTTGATTCTGAACTCTACCTCAAACTAATAAATGAGAATTTCTGTGGGTGGGTCCTGGGTACCAGTATTTTGTAAAAGTATACAAGGTGCAGCACAATGGATAACTGTTCCTCCAGCAGATGGAAAGAAGAGGAATCTGATATCCCCAGTCTGGGCAAGTTGTTAAAATGGAAGAAGATCTCTTAAACGTATTTTATAGAACTTTGAGTCAGTAGAAGCAAAGATAAACTGAAAGGAGACATTTTTGAAAAGTAAGCAATATGATCTGGTACTCATGATTGTGGAGTGGGTCTTTATCATTCAATTTTAAACTTCAGAACTGTACTGCAAATGTAAAGAAGTAGCATCAAGCTTCATTGATAAGGTGTTATGGAGTGCTCAGGTTGTGCTTTAAGTATTTGAAGAAGCAGGGAAGTAAATGACCGAGAAGGAGAAGGGGAAGGCCCATTTGTGAATGAAAATGAGCCCTCCTTAAGTCCTTCATGCTGGAGGCTGGTGATGGCCTGTAATATACCAAGTGCCCACTAACGTTCCCAGAAGGTGAATGGTCCAAAAGGAACAAAAGCTATAGTGTTAAGGCCTTTGCTTCAAGAATGTACAGAAGTTGTAAAATGCATTCCTGAAAGAATTCAGTAATAGGAGTTTCATGTGTATGAAACATGAGGTTGCCATGATATTGCTCAGGGTCCTAATGTAGCACATTTACATACAAGTCCACAATGATGCATCAGTGGCCAGAATCTGCCTACTCATGATCATATTCTACAAAGCCGTTGCAATTTCCTTTACACCACTTTGTGTGGAACGTATCACACACGTCTTGTATTATGTTCAGTTGGGTACCTATCAGCAGATGGCAGGGAGCATACTTTGTGCACTGCTGTATTTCTCCGGGTGGCTTGCACAGCACCTTCCACATGGTGAGAAACCTGTTAGAGAACTGTGAAGAACAGATAAGCAAAGAACTGACCAAAGGAAAAGCAGTGTAATCATTTAGTTCTGGAGTCAGCAGTTACCCAATGAATCAATAAAGAACAGTGCATGAGATTGTTGCTTTGAAGAATGCTACCAAAAAAAGAATGAGTGGTGGGGCTCTTAGGAGAAGACCAGGAAGAGTGTCTTCCACCATCCGCTATCTCTATCTGGCTATAAATGGCAAGCAATCCTTAACAACCTTTTAAGCAATTAGTGAAACATCAACACTAAATTCAGTAATCTTGCCATTTCTATCATAAGATATCACAACTTTCTTTAACTGTGAAGTGGACTCTAACAGATATATTTAAATTTTCCAGGTGGGAATCTTTCCCTTTTTCAACCCAAATAGATGTTTAACTTGCTGATGTTCCTCCATGTAACATACAACATATTTAATGAGAAGCCAATAGCTATTGGGATCTCCCTACACTGGGAGTAGTGAACTTGAAGCATAGTAAGCCATGAGCCAGGATCCTTGTAGACTCAGATTAGAGAACAAATTAATTTTTCTGTCACCCTGGACTTTTCTTCTTCATGAAGACATGTACCTCAGCCCAGAAAAGAACAGCTCACTGAGAGCAACGATCCACACAGCTGCTACAGATGTGTTCCTTCTGGCAGTGCTACACATACTGCCACCGTGTCCCTCTCCTGTCTTACAATCAATCAAGGACCATCTGGGATGCCTGTCCTGAGCATGCACAATAGAAAAGAAGACAGCATCAGACAGCACCATGTCCCCCACATGGGAAAGAGGCCATAATCATGTTATCAATTAATCAACCGAAAGTACTGCATTCCTGATGCCCCACATCTGTGCGAGCCCTGCCTGCTGCTGGTTTCTCTGGGGGAATACTGCAGAACATTCAGACCAAAGATTAGATCAAATAGTAACAGGAAAATAACAAGGAGGTATGTATATATTTCAATCACCTATACTGGCTTTCAAAATGGAGCAGCTCGTTGTACATCCAAAGAGTATCCTATGAAACAAACAAGGACAACCAAGCTGCTTGGGAAACAGAAAGATATCTTACTCATGTTTGTATCCCCAGAGTGTAACATGGTGTTCATGTTAAGTATACACGATAGGTATCCAATAATGCTTGCTGAATAAATGAATGAATGAATATCTTACATGAAGATGGAATCAGAATAGCCCTTAAAACTTAACTACCTACTATAGCCTCCATGTAAAGAACAACAGCGCTAAAATTCTGTGGATTTGGCCACTTGATATTACTACCTTGGCCACAGCTAATCGGCCCAGAGATTTGTGCTAAGGCCAAAGAATCATGTATAAAAGCCAAACTGCTCTGAGGCACTTTGGTTTAAGACATCTCAATAAAAGTGCCCCAGATTGGATAGTGGCCAGCAAACTCCATTGGATCCTCTCTCTCAGTGAGTACAAACACGAGTCGCACAGAAGAGTGGGTCATGGGCCCTGCTCTTGAATATGGCATGGTGATGGGCTTCTGGAAGACCAGGGTCCAGAGAGGCTGACTGCCAGTTTATAAGGAAGCCTATCACTCCAGGCAGCTTTTCCCTAACCGTGTTCTGAGAAACAGAATTCTGAGAGATGTAAGTAGATACTGCTTGATAATAGTCTGGGAAATGCTGAATGCCATGTCCTTTCTTGATTAGTCACAATATCCATTTGCACATTTAAGTCTCTTAAAAATCTTGCTACAAGAAGAGAGAAAGAAAGAAAGAAAGAAAGAAAGAAAGAAAGAAAGAAAGAGGGAGGGAGGGAGGGAGGGAGGGAGGAAGGAAGAAAGAAAGAGGGAGGGAGGGAAGGAGGAAGGAAGGAAGGAAGGAAGGAAGGAAGGAAGGAAGGAAGGAAGAAAGGAAGGAAGGAAGAAAGGAAGGAAGGAAGGAAGAAACTTTAATCCTACTTAGCAGAGGGCCCTGAAGCCTTTATGTTACAGCACATGTACCTGCTAAAGTGTAGGGTAGGATACCTGATTTGAGAAATGGTGCCCTAAAGTGACCTGGGTGGATCTTTCCTCATAATTTAAGTAAGTCTAACTGAAGTATTGCCTTAGTTACGAGGCTTTAAAATATTATCCCCAGGAAATGAGCCTCCGACTTGTAAGAAATAATCCACAGCCTTGGTCAAAATTAGACCGAACTCTTTTCTATAAAGCAAAGCAGTTGCTCAAATTGTAACATGAGTCAAAACTTTGGGTTCCAAAATTTTTAAGACTTCATGACTTCATTCAGGAATCCTAAAAACAACTGTGGTCATCATCCATTAAAAATGCAACTTTCACAGTGTTCCACAGACAGGGAGATAAAAGTCCTTCGAACTGATTTATTTTCATTAGCGCCTTGCCAGTAAATATGTAAACAATTTAAACCAGGCAAACACACATGCTGAGCATAATAAAATCCATCTTAATTGCTGCTTTACCAAGGAAAAGAACTCTGAGTACTTTGTCCAATAAATAAATGATCTATGATTCTTCTTGTCACTTTTCTTCTCTTCAGTAAGTTTAATAAATAAAAGTGATGGTTTTGGAAAGTTTTAGGTCAGCTCTTCCAATTGTAACATTCCTTCATTTAAATATCACTACAACATTCCAAACTTTGAAGCAAAAACTGTTTCCTACATTTATTTTGACACATATCATAAAGCAGCACTGATAAAGCTCAGTGCATCAGCTCTGGCTGGAATTTCCCCTGATCCATGCCTGCTTTTTACCTTTTACTTTTTTTCAGTTCCTTCCTTCCTCTCTCCAACCCTTACTCTGCCCCAGATTCTGACGCATTAAGCCCCTGGTAGGAAAATGAATTTTGTTTTTTAATCGTTTGATGCCTGCCACATAAGCTACAAGGAAATGCATTTTAACTCATCTAAAAATTCTAGTTAGGATCATGAATAACTGAAAAAGGCTTAGCAATGAGCAAACATGCCTCCCATAGGAGAAAAAAAGGTGAGAATGAACTCCAGTAGTTACAGGAACATAAATTTCCTGGTCTGTTAGAGATCAAAAACAAAATTAGTGTTTTAATGGAGAATTCATATAGAAGTAAAAAAAAAAAAAAAACAAAACACCTGGGGCGCCTGTGTGGCTCTGTCAGCTAAGTGTCCAAACAGCTCAGGTCATGATCTTGCGGTTCACAGGTTTGAGTCCTCACCTGGCTCTGTGCTGACTGAGAGCTTGAAGCCCACTTTGGATTCTGTGTCCCCCTCTCTCTCTCTGCCCCTCCCCCACTCACACTCAGTCTCCCCCTCTCTCTCTTTCAAAAATAAACATTAAAAAAAAAACAACTAAATGAACAACCATCAATTCTCACTAGCTCCCAAAATAAAATAAAATATTCCTGAAATTAGACAGTCTTCTCATCATTCAATGCCTACTTTTGGAACTAACAGAGTAACTCTGGACAAGGTTGTAATCACTGTCCCAGTAGTAAAATTTAAAGTAAATTTTATAAAATTATGTATGTGCATACATAGTACATGGCCAGCTTTCACTCTTAACAGCTACGGAGGCAACGATTCTTGAATTCAAAAACTGCTATTTAATGTGTCAACATGGTAGCAGGGATTAAATAAGAGGAGAATATAGTAAAGATGACACATTTGTATAAGTTATTAGGATCAGTGAGGAGAAAGAAGAAAAGCCATCCAGAGGGAAGAAAACGTGAGGCCAAAGAAGAAGACGAAAAGAATTTAGTTTCCATTCCTACTCCTTATAAACTGTATTAATATTCAGATTAAGCCCTTTATTGCTTCCACTTGTATTTCATTTCTGAAATGAGTGATAACACAAAGCCACCTAGATAACATCAGAGCATACTAAGAGAGGAGAAAATATATACAGACGGTCACCAACTTTCAACAGTTGGACTCACAACTTTTTGACTTTTTGATGGTGTGAAAGCAACACACCTTCAGTACAAACCACATTTTGAATTTTGAATTTTGAATTGTCATCTTTTCCCAGGCTATTGATATGCTGTACGATCCGGAGCTGGGTGGTGGCAGAGAGCCGCAGCTCGGGCAGCCGTGCGGTCACGGGGTGAACAACCCAGACGCTCACAACCACTCTGTACCCGTTCAGTTATTCCGTTTTTCACATTCAGTAAATAGTCAAGATATTACACGAGATATGCAATACTTTATTATAAAATAGGCTTTCTGTTGGATGATTTTACCCACCTGTAGGCCAATATGAGTGCTCTGAGCACTTTTAAGGTAGGCAAGGCTAAGCTATGATGGTCAGTAGTTTAGGTGCATTAAATACATTTCTGATTTATGATATTTTCAACTTATAATGGGATTATTGGGATGTAACCCCATCGCAAGTTAAGGAAGATCCTGCAGTAGTTTTGTGCTTTGGAGAAAGGAGATGGACAGGGTCAGCACATGGACATTTTTGTAAAGTGACTGGAAGGTCATTTCTATCTCTACATGCTCTTCCCAAGGTTTGGTCTCTCACCCTGAATTAGTTCAGAGATAAAAGTATCTATTAACATTCAGATAAGGATTGGAGGCCATGGTAAAAAAAAAAAAAAAAAAAATCGAGTTTATAGCAACACATTACTGATTTGATCCCACCCCATCCCATCCGACCTCGAGGAATTGCTGTGACTTGCCAGAAACTGCATTTCTCTCCTTTCTAGTGTGCGCATGTTTCCTAGCCTCTCGCATATAGTGTAAGAGGCAGGTAAAATGACATCGATAATGCATATAACAAAACATGAAATTTTATAGTATTCCTTTGAGATAAAATATACTGCTATAGCTTTTGATTTTAGATTTCAGATAATCAAGTTAGTACATTTCAAATACTTGCAAAAGAGAGAAATGCAACTTTTTCCGTTGAAAACTCCTTAATGTCCACAGCAATTATTCATTTGCCTGCAACTTTTTTTTCCTCCAAAGAATTTAATAGCAACAAAAGCAATAATGATAATAATATTTAGCACTTATGTACTAGGCACAATGGCATGGGCTTTACTTACATTATATCTTCCAAACTATAACAAAGGAACTATTATCATTTCTGTTTTACAGATACGAAAATTGAAGCTTAGAGAGGTTAATGATTTACCTAAGATCACATGGCTCATAAGGAAGCTAAACAAGAATGTGAATTCTGCTCTTTAATTCTACTGCCCACACATCTTATCCTGAAGAATTTGAGAAATGTAATAGGCATTACCACCTACCCATAAAAGGAGAGTACAGGCATTCTAATCATGAATGTATAAGTGTTGAAGTTAATACACAGAGAAGTGTAATGTATAGGAAAATGCATTCTAGGTAATTAGAAAATCTGACTCTTGATTTCAGCTCAGGTCATGATCCCAGGGTCATGAGATCAAGCCTGGCATCAGGCTCCATGCTGGGTATGAAGCCTGCTTAAGATTCTCTCTCTCTCTCTCTCTCTCTCTCTCTCTGTCCCTCTCTCACTCTCTCTGTCCCTCTCTCACTTGTACACATGTACACGTTCCTCTAGAAAGAAAGAAAGAAAGAAAGAAAGAAAGAAAGAAAGAAAGAAAGAAAAGAAAATCTGATAAGTATTTAGAAAATTTGATACTGAACCCCTTCCATATTAGCCAAAAATTCCTAAAAAGGCCAATGAGGGTTCAAATGTTGTAATACCCCATTGATTGTTTTAGGGCGTCCATTTAAATTTTTTTTTTAACGTTTATTTATTTTTGAGAGAGAGACAGAGCATGAATGGGGGAGGGTCAGAGAGAGAGAGAGACACAGAATCTGAAACAAGCTCCAGGCTCTGAGCGGTCAGCACAGAGCCCGATGCGGGGCTCAAACTCACGGACCACGAGATCATGACCTGAGCTGAAGTTGGAGGGCGTCCATTTTATTTTCCTGAATAGGCACAGCTCTAATACAAAGGGACAAAGATAGATGGACAATCGAGGCTCTGGGCAATCAAACATATTTACATTCCTATAAATTTCATTTTAGGAAAAATCTACTCAAATATAAGCATCAGTTAAGTGTTTAACACATTTGACTTTAGAAAGCTGAATTAAAAGCCAGGGTCACAAATGCAAAGCAGTTGTTTAAGCTAGGTAGGATAGTCATCCAAGTGGTGAAATTTAAGGAATACAGAAGACTCTTCTGCTTGAAGTATTTTCTGTCCTCACCTGAATGTCTTCATCATACTTTGCCACACTTATGAGAATCTCTGTTAGATACTGATTTTGGAAATTCAAATGACAATATGAGCCCTTTATTCTTTAGTGCCAATTAGCATAACCTGATTATTTTGCTTTCCAACAGAAGTGGGAGTTTCTAGCCATTCTTAGCCCTGGTTGCACATTAGAATCACTTAGGGATATTTTAGAACAATGCCAATGTCTGGGCAACCTGGAGACCAGGCAGCAGTATATTTTTCCAGCTTCCAAGGTGGTCCTAGTATGTGCCAGGCTTGAGAGTCACTAGTGTAGACACTCTATCTTCTGTAAAGAGAAAAAATGTTTACTAACCGTGTTCACTTTTTCTGTGTTTTTGCACTATATAGAAAACTCTCTTACAAAACTTAATACATAAATAACTCATTAAAATGTGAAACTTACCAAGAATTAACACTTAGCTCTCTCTGCTATTACCCACTCATCTATATATGGACAGTTGGGTTGCCTCCATATCTTGACTACTATAAATAATGCTACAACATAGGGGTGCATGTATCTTTTCCAATTAATGTTTTGTTTTCTTTGGGTAAATACCCAGTAGTGGAATTACTGAATCATATGGTATATCTATTTTTAATTTTTTGAGGAACCTCCATACTGTTTCTACAGTGATTGCACCAGTTTGCATTCCCACCCACAGTGCACCAGGGTTCCTTTTGCTCCACATCCTCACTAACACTTGTTCTTTCTTTCTTTTTTTTTTTTTAATTCTAGCATTGTGACAAGTATAAAGTGATATCTCACAGTGACTTTGATTTGCATTTCCTTGATGATTAGTGATGTTGAGGATTTCTTCATGTGTCTATTGGCTATCTGTATGTCTTTGGAAAAATGTCTACTCATGAGACCTTACTATTTGTGACAACATGTATGGACATAGACAGTATTATGCTAAGAGAAATAAGTCAGTCAGAGAAAGACAAACACTATATGATTTCACTTACATCTGGAATCTGAACAACAAAACAAGTGAAAAAAGCAGACTCTTAAATACAGAGAACAAATTGATGGTGTTCTGAAGACAGAGGGTGAGGAAACAGATGAAATAGATAAAGAGGATTAAGAAGTACAAATTTCCAGTTACAAAATAAATAAATCATAGAAATGAGAAGTACAGCATAGGGAATATAGCCAATAATATTGTAATAATGTTGTTTGGCAACAGTAACTATATCGAGGTGAGCACTATGTATAGAATTGATGAACCAATATGCTGTATACCTGAAACAAATATAACATTGTATATCAATTATACTTAAAAAAACATTTGTTGTAATACTTGTTCACTTGAAGAACTGTACAATACAAAGGTAAGTTCTCATAAGTGATAGCAGAAACAGTTTCTTATAAATTTTTATATTCTCAGAATTTAGCACAATTCCAAGCATATAGTTAAGGTACTAAGTAAATGAGTAATATTTATTAAGTAGATGAATAAATGAATGTATGAACGAATGATAGTAACTGGAATTCATAAAGAATACAGCCTAATGATTATAAGGCAAAAACAAAAGGCATCCTTGGACTTTCTTCCCTAAAGTTACTATTGCCTTTATGAAATTAGTAATCATATTCTTGGGGCACCTGGGTGGATCAGTCAGTTAAGCGTCTGACTTGGACTCAGATCAAGATCTTGCGGTCCTTGAGCTCCAACCCTGCGCTGGGCTCTGTGCTGACAGCTCGGAGCCCCAAGCCTGCTTCAGATTCTGTGTCTTCCTCAATCTCTGCCCCTCCCCCACTCATACTCTGTCTTGCTCTCTCTCTTTCTCAAACATAGATAAACATCAAAAAAATTTTTTAATCATATTTTTAATTCTATTTTGTCACTTCTTCCTTGGGTTTGATACTAAAACTGATTAAAAAAAAAAAAAAAACCTTCAGTGACTGTGAGTTAAAAATTCTATTAGAGTCAAGTTAGAATATGGGAAGACCAGACACAACTTGCACTCATCCACCTATTCCTGGATTGTAGTTTTACATTTGATTCCTATTTCAGAAAGATGGGCGTTTGGAAACTACATAGATAATAGGTTGTAGGATTTTAACTCTAACCTGAAAATGAAGAAGAAAACAGAAGAAGGAATATAATCTTTAAGTTGGCCTTAATATTGTCTGCATTCCTGGTGCTGAGATCATTTTATGCCTAAAGAGCCCAGATTCAACCAATGGATGCTTTTCTACAAGTTTTGGGAAAAAGTCAGTTACTGTACTGTAACTGTATAACCTGTACTGTAAAGTATAACCTGTACTCATGAAACACAGGCAAGGCCCTTGTTACTACCACCACCATCTGGCTATAGTCGGCTATAGTAGCACCATAGTTGAGCTAGCTAAGTATGAGCTTCTCTGTAGCCAGAAAGGATATATTTGTTGAAGTCTGTTATATTCCAATCAATCTTCTTATTTCACCCCCTTTCATTTTCAGAGACCAGCTGCGAGTTCCCAGGGCTCCTTGTAGAGTAAGCATGCATATTCTTTGGTTTTACTTACAGTTTTTCCCAATGAGTACCACTATGCTTTTGTTTCCCCTCTTCCATTAAAATCTGAGATCCTTTGGACAGAAAGCAAAGTTGACAGCAAGGTGGTTAGATAAATTTTCTAGGTGCTGTCAATCCCAGAAAGACTCTGTACTCTAGAATAATTTCTTAGAACATCTTGGCATTAATACACATATCACAAAGGACTTCATTCACTGACTTCTACCTTCCTAAAATGACCTTACCACTATACCACTTACTCATAGGTATTTTAGTAAATCATACCCTTAGAAGATGGTTTTTGGATCTACCACATGTGTATGTTGGTTATAGTATAAAGCAGAAAAAAATCCAGGAAAGAGCAGACTTTCAGTTCTCAATGGGTAGGAAGCCTTGGTAAATATTAAGATTATTGACTCTGAGCTCAAATGAGTTGAATAAACAAAGTTCTGCCCAAGGTAGAACTGCTCTCTACTTTTTCTTTGGTATTTCAATTAATTGGTACCATTTTCTAGAAGTCAGATTTCCACCCAGATGTAGTCCCATTCTACCCTTCAGGGTCATCTAGTATCTAGACTGTTGCTGAAACAGGAAAACCAGACTTCAGAAGGAGACTTTTAAGAGAACATCCTGATGCAGACTGCCAGCTGCCTACCTTACATCTAGTCTACCCTTTTTTCTTATTGAAAGGATCCTGCTTTCATTCAGGATGGAATGAAACCTTGCTTGAAAACTACATTTCCTTTCCTCCCTTACATTGGAGTTAATCATGTGGCTTGGTTTTGCCCAAGAAGTAGACGTTGCTGTTAATGTGTCCAAAAGAAGTCCCTAAAGGGGGAAGCCAATTCAGGAAGTATGCACCCTGATTGCATTAGGCCCTTCTAATTTTTCCTCCCTCAAGAATGAGGATTCAACAGCTAACCAAATGGTCACCTCCAAAATCTGAGAATGAGAATCACACTTGCAGGATGGCAGAAGGTCCTGGAACCCTGAGGAATTTGCTGAGTCATCATGTTGGCTCTGGGCTGTCTAGTGCAGAATTTGTTTTATATGAGAGGAAATATACCCTTTTCTGGTTTAAGCCTGTTACTTGTGGCTAAATACAGTTTCTAAATGAAATAAGTTTGGTTCCAAAGTTTATAATGCATAACATTAGAGACTTTGAAATCATGTCGTTTGAGAAAGGTTGAAGTAACTGGGAATTTGTGTCTGCAAAATGAAGGGTATGGAGAATGTAGAAAATATATTCAAATATATGAGCCACTGACATATGAGGAGACATAGAAGTCAAAGTAGGAAGGATGGGTGAAGGCAAAAGAAGCAGATTTTCAGCCAAACCTAAATGATCTTTCCAATAACCAAAACTGGCTCCTCATGGATAGGGTTGCCATCACTGGAGAGGTTCAAGTATTACGATGAATGTCTGCTTCATGGAAATATGGTAGAGGAGATGAAAACACTGAATGACACACTTGGGAAGGGTGATGCTTACTTAAATTTCCACATCTAACCTAGAGAGTCTATGAATCTATGAGTTCCTAATACCCAATTTGTTTAAATACAAGAAATAATGACTGAACGCCTGTGAAGTAGGTTTTATTGTTTTGCTTTGTTTATTGTATTTACTCCACCTAAGATGTATGCCACTTGTAGGCCACTTCCAAAGTTAATTTTGGAGGTGTATTGTTTGTCAGAATTTTTACAGAGACTCACTTGCAGCTAGGACAATCTAAGCATTATTTATAAACACTTCTTACACCTTTACCACCTGCTGGGCACTGAGCTTCATGCTTTAAATTGACTATCTATAATTTACAACAACCCTATGAGAAATGTAGTATTATTACTTCCCCTGTTATAGGAGAAAAATAAGGCAAAAAGCTTAAATAATTTTTCAAGATCATACAGCTAAGAGTGATGCCAGAATGAAACTCAGCAATTAGACTTCAGAATCCCTTGATGAACATATTATACTCTATGCCTACTCCATATCTGGCTTCCAGAGGCATATCCACATAAGGATCATAATAAACTTGCAAATGAATTACAGGTAGTATAAAATCAACCCATAAACTATAAAGACAAATGCCCTATGTGTTTGAATAGTTCTTTAGCAATACTTTCTTCTTTAACATTCAATGTCATTTTACCCTTATCTATAAATATCACCCTGTGAAAAACAAATCTGGAATAATACACATTAAAATAGCATATGGAAGCTATGTAACAAAAGTCATTATTTAGTCCCTGGATAAATTGGTGAGAGTTATGAGGCCAGCCTTTCTCTACAAACAGCTACACTTACCTTTCTAAGGCAGAGAAGCCCCAACAGGAATGCAAATCTTCCACCAATAAGTGAATAGAGGCCCACAAATTAAAAAATCTCAAAAGTGTAAGCAGGCAATAATTTTTCACAATAAATCAAAAACAAAATTAAAAAGCCACATGTCAATTCCATACCTGAAGAGCAAAACATCTCTTTTGCAAACAATTCAGACTCTTACATTGCCAGTGTAAAAATATGAATTGTACAAGTTGGCACATTACAATTATTTCATTGTAGATCATTGTTAGGATTTACAATTTGTCCTTTAAAGGCTGAAATACTTGATTAATTACTTAAAAGAAAAAAGTCACTGATATTACAACTAAACAAACTAAACTTTAATTATTAAACACCTTTTTATTCTAACCCATTTCCATCTAGTTTTATTTTTAAGTCTTTTTTGAATGTTATCCTATTTTTCCACTTGTTCTAATATATTCTGATTCTGTCTTATTACGATTCTTGTCTTGATTTGTAATGATAAACTCAGGATTGGAACTTTGAAATCACTGACTTCCAACATGGCCAAATATATGACACATGTTTCATCTCCCTTTGGCACAAAAGCCTGGTGCATTCCGCTTCTCTCACCATGGATACCATTCCATTTAGTTCAGCCTGAACCATGCTGACTACAGACGTTGAAAGCCCAATGAGCCGTTAAAATAGTTTTCCCTCTCCTTACACTCAATCAATGTGCACCAAGTGATCAAGTAGCTAAATGAAATATACTTCATTTAGAATAGGTCCAAAAGCTTCAGGAGCAAAGGGGGAGAGAAAGAGAGAAAGACAGACTGAGAGAGAGATAAGATTTGTAGAAATAAAGGAGAAGACAAGAATGCATGGTAATCTCTATCATATTTAGCAGTTAAGTTTATGGTGTTAATGGCAAAGAGCAGAAAGCCAGGAGGAAGCCCTTCTCACTGACTTCAAAGATATATAGATAAATAATTTGCTTTGGTGATCTGTCTCCTGGAATGAGGTGCCCTGTCTGTCGTCACCAAGGGGCTACTGTGGGCTGAGCCTCTAAGCCAGGAATGTCGTTCCTCTTGGACTCAAACAGTTGCTCTGTGGCACTGAACTCCTTGCCCAGGAGAGTAACCAGAGAAGTGGTAGTTTTCTTTGGAGATTGGGCATTAGTCCTTCTTTGCTCCCATAAGATAACCCAGCAGGTGCTTTTCTTTGCTCTGATTATCAGCAAACAGAAAAGGGTTGAATTTTCCTAAGCTACCAACAAGCCAAGAGTTTGTGTGGCTATGACAGCTGCCAAGTGACTTTCTGGGGGCAAAAATAAAATAACAGGAAGGAGAGAAGTCAAGTCAGCCCAGGATCCAGCATTGCTGATATCCTGAGAGGGAAGGAAAAATCAATGCTCTGACTGTTTGCTCCACATTCCAACTAGGCATTTTCTACCTTTCTCTTGACCATGAGCAGGTTAAAAATGAATATGTTGGCACATGTGAACAAATGCTCACTCCAGGTTTTATGTTATAGACAATAACTCTTCAGTTAGTCATAACTAATCACTCCAACAACTCAGTCTTCTGAAACACAGTCATATACCAGTAAACAAAGTAAGCATGTAAACAAAACCTTCTGGGCAGCCAGAACATATGTCATGACATTCATCTCCCAAAGCTGGGACAGTTACCCCAGGAGAGATGGCCAAACCTTTGCCCAGAATCTGGCTCATTCTAAATAAGACCTGGTTCTAAAGTTTGGCTATTTCGTACTGCATCCTGCAAAGGTTAGCACCAGAAAAGCAAAGGGAGGTCCTGTCCAGGCAAGCGTACTGAGAGCAGTACAGAGGCAGCTTGCCCTCAAAGAGATGGAGTCAACGGTACCATACAAGCAAACCCAAACGAGAACAACAACACAAAATAAAAATTGCAGGAGGGAATGATCTACCTACTTCTTCTTCAACAGCTTCCTTAATACAGTGCACTACGCAGTAAAAAAATCCTATTTTAATGACAATTCTGAATCATCAAGAAAAATACAAATGTTCAACACTTTGTTTCTGAAAGCAGTAGAGTTTTAATACTTTTTAAAATAAAGTTTTGGCACTTCAATAGATAAAGTTCCATTTTCTGGAACCTCCACTAATTACTGACATTATCATATGTCAACATCTATCTTTAAGGGATGTGGTCACTTTTCTAGCTGCCTAATATGTGGCCAGCACACAGCCAAGCTGGAAAATGGGAAAGTGGATGAAAATGTCAAATTCAGATTACTACATGGTAAAGCTGGCCATTTTTTGGGGGTGGGGAGGACGGAGTCTTTAAAAAGGTAGATGTACCGAGAAGCTTGCCCCAAACAGGGATCTCACTCTTCTAAAACACGCTAGTGCCTATTCTCTCACCACACACAACAGCAACCGTGCTGCTAGAGTGAGGAGGGAGGGTCTTTTCTTTTTCACAAAGGACTTAGATTTGTAGCTTGGAATCCTAGCTGGTCTTCAGATTATTTGTTAAGAAGGCAGATTTCCAGAATCCACTCTTGGACGTGCTAGTTTGAGATATTTGGCAAGGACCCTAGAGTCTGCATTTTTTAAACCTCAGCCAGGTTTAAAACCAATGATCTGGATGCTATGCTTTGGGAGACACTTAGAGTGCTTGGGCTTCTAGTTCAGCCACCTCTACCTAGAGGGATCTCTAATCCAAAGGGCAGTTGGTGCTGCCTCTTGAGATATGCTCATATTCCTGGCTCCCATTGTGGACACAGAGAGCTGAGTCTCCCATAGGAGCCTAGTAAGACTCCTAGCTAGCACCCTAAGGAGTTCAAAGAGATAAGACGGAACAAAGAACATAAAACTAGCCATAACTGGTTTTTCTATTATAAGGTGATGGATCTCCACTCACTATTACCACCAGAAAGTGTTTCAAAGGAAATAAAAAGGAAATTGGATACTTTACTATATCTAAACCAGTTATGAGAAAAATAAAGTTTTGTTCTTCAAGTTTTTTCAGGAAGCTGACACTGACGGTCAGACGTTCCAACTGTAATCACTTTCGAATCTTCTGCCACTCTGCTTAATAATAGCACAAACTCACACTTAGGTACTGCTTAGCCTGTTTTGTCCCAAATAGTTTATTTGGGTATTCATACTCTCTGTCTGGCTTTGTTCTTTTCATCAGTTTAATTTTACACATAAATGCTATGGTCCCCTAACTGCACAGATTTTTTCAAATACGATCTCATGTAGACCAAGTCTTTAAAATAAAATGAATCATTAGTAATGAATTTGAATATACAAAACCATCCAGCATGGGTAGAATCAAAACCTGGTTATGCTTCTTTGGCAATTCAGCTTCCAGAGTGTCTACTCATTACCTTTATGGTTTTTTCCATTACATGAAAAGCAAACATTGATATCTCTGAGCACACAGAAAATTTCTTCTGCACAAACTAAGTAAGTTCTACTGGCAATGAGGCAATGTGTTTAACCTCTTCCCTTCTATTACTTCACAGAGATAGCATATAGTGTAAGAATAAGGGAGGGAAAGTATTTAATTGTACACTTCTCTGCACAATTCTTATTATGAGTGCTAGAAAAGATAAGGATAAAGATGCTATAGATTTGTCTATAGATGCTACAAGTTTCAACACAATCATTAGGTTCTAGCTCCTTAAAGGTGGTGATTCTGGCTATTCATCTCTGGCACTATACAGTTATGCCCAAAACATTAACAACAGCATTGGTGTATTTAGGGCTGTATCCACTTTTTAGAAGTTTCCAGCCTTCTTTATCAAGTGACATTGTTTATATTCTTACTACATAGTAATACCCTAAATTAAGGGAACTAAAATTTTCTAGAACTTAGAAAGATTCCCAAACATAGCACAGTATGAATGTACATTAGATGAGTAGGGTAGATTGGGATTAGGGGAAGAAGGAAAAATAAGAGTTTTCTGGAGTCAACCGAAATAAACTGTGAGCAATTATCTGCACAAAAATGAGAAATACTTATTATCCTTGCCCTTAACTAGTAGACATATTTTGGATGTAATCTAAATAATGTACAAAATTCTCCCTTCTACATGCTATTTTGTCATCCTTACTTCTTAAAACATACTCCCCAAAGCTATATTTATAATACATTTATGGAGAACTTACCCACATAGTCACTCAATAAATACTTAATGAAAGAAGGATAAACACCACGTATAAATTACAACCTCACATCCCAAGCACAGAAACAAAGAATTTCACACTTTAAGAAAACTAAAATCTCTCATTTCACAGAGTACAGATTTTGTAGTGAGCAGAAGTGGGCTAAAATTCTTGTTAGCTTCTAACAAACAAGTCTCAAACATTCAGCTCTGCCATCTATAAAATGGGGTTAACACTGTTCGCAAACTTGCTGTAAAGACAAAAAATAATATCTGTAAATCTCTAAGCATAGTGTCTGACATATGATTTTCACAGTGTTGATAATGAGTTTTCTTTAAGAATACTACTGTGAGCAGAGTTACTGATTTCCATCATTTTACATGTTCCAACTTGTTCCTGTATCAGATAATTATCCTATGGCTTTATTACTTTCTTGGACATAATTTCTCAGAAAAATAAAGCACTATCTTCAGAATGAGTATGATAATATACTCCAAAATACAAATAATTTAAAACATTTAGAATATTACTTAATTCCACTGTTTGGAACTTTACTGAAATCTTGTCTCTATCAATGAAGATTTTTGGATTGCAAGGAACAGAAAGTTAAGTCAAAATACATTTATTAGAAGGATACAGGATAGCTCATAGAATTGAAGGAAATGCTTTATAATCACACACTGGAGGACAGAACTATGTCACTGTAGGGATCAAGGTAGAGAAAGTAAGGGACTATGTCTATGGCAATGTGGGCAGTACAGCTGGAATCATGTTCCCATACTTTGAGTAAAGGGGCACCTTATTTGATAGCCACACCAAAACAGGGTAATTTAACCTGGAAAAAAATCAGAGTAATTTAACCAAAAACAAACAAACAAACAAACAAACAAACAAACCCAAAAACCCAAAAAGTTTAATCTTAGGGGCTGAGCAGACAAAATCCACAGATGTCCACTACATTTGATAAAGCCATATGCTTGGCTCTGGAGGATGCATGTCTCTATTTCTAGTTGGCAAAATATTTTCTATTAGTGATAAGTGCCAACTAGCATTTAGGAAGTCCAAAAATAAAATGCCTATGCTCCAGAAATTGAAGCTATACTTTATGTTCTATTATATATGTGGACAGGAATATAGCAATACTTAAAATAAGTATATGATTGCACACTGATTCCAGTTATTAATAAAATAAAAAATCACATGTATTTAGCAAAAAAAATACTTAAAAGAAAATTTAAACTCAGTCAAGTTTAACTTTTCCTGACTCCACTAAGTCTAGGAACCATAAAGAGAGGAAATTCTTCCTCCATTACTCCAGGATTAGTGAGATAAACATTCTCCCAATCTCTTGTTAAGCCCCTGGTAAAATAATTCCTTCATTGATTTACTCAAATAAACAAGATTTCCACTGCCAGAGAGAAAAAGACCTTTCATTATCCTAAGTACTTCAATTTTCCAAAAACAATTCTGATGTCTGACCTGGAAAGGAAAAAAAGCAGTCGCTGCCGATAGATTATCATATTATAATGTGAGGTTCCTGTAGGAGGGTAGGAACCATATTTTATTGACCCTTATATCCGATGTTCCTAACACAGGGAGAGCACATTGAAGGAATGCAGACAAAATTCATTTTACAAATGAAAGAGTAAATATTTGAACCTATTTCAAGAGCATTTTTTCCGATCACAACCTGATTGTCATTGTTGCCATATGAAGTATCTAAAAATGTGAAGAAACCTCATACTTTTCATCATATAGAAAAATAATACAAAAGTCACATAAAGACAGTACCTCTTAAGCTCAAGATGGTGTTCATTTTTTGTTCAGCCATTAGCTTTTATTTGTTTGTTTTTTATATGTCTGCTATGTTCAAGTAAACAGGTGGCTGTTAAAGATCTAGTAAATCAGAGCACAGGTGCCTTACACCTCCATTCTCAGATTTCCATTGAAATGTTCAAGGGTTATAAAAGACAAACGAAAATCAGCTTCAAGTCAGAAACTGGGAAGATGTCATTCACAAAGTAGAAACTGAGAGGAGTTTCAGCCATAGATAAAGTAGATCAGATAAAAGTGGATAAGACAAATCACTAAAGAATAACTCGCAAATTCTCCTGTGCACAGTCAGTCACTTACTTGGAGGGACAAGAACTGATGGCTGGGGGATCTAAAACAGCCCAGAGTGAACACAGCCCTTAGGCTTCAATTTGCGGAGGTGGAACATTGGCATTTGAAAGGAGTATTTCTTGATGTCCCTGAACTCTGACAGAGGCCATACCAAGCAGTAAGACTACAGCTGGGAAGGAAGCAGGGCACAGGTGCAGCTTATATAAAGCACAAGGCAAGTTGGCTAAGAAACAGGCAGTAAAGAAAGCTGGACCCAGAAATCTGACACCTGCACAGCACCTTCACCAAATATGGAGGAAAAAGTACACAGTCAACATTTCTCTGCCCAAGTACCCAGTGTCCACCTCATTTCTTTCTCCTCACAGGCTGTGGAAGTTGGCTTTGTGGACCAATAACAAAACTGATATCAAGCTGCAGTCAAGGTTAAAAACAGAAATCGGGAGCCTAACCTACCAGTTTGTGAGCAGTACCAAACATGGGTAGTCAAATGTTCACACAAAAATGAGAAGCAGGGAGAAAAAGTACTGAAATAGAGTTATAAAAATATTCTATGGCATAATAAGTTGAAGGCAACATTCAAGATGAAAAAAAAAAGCAAGGACTATACCTACTATAGAGGAAATAGAAGAAAATATTAGAAAATATGTGCTTCATGTCCCCAATAAAATTAAGAAAACATGAACTATGAAAGGTGAAATGAGGTTAGAGTACAAACTATATAGAGGTTTATTTGTGGAAAAGGCAGCAAAAAGAAAAGGGGGAGTGAAAGGGACCAAAAGATGCAATATCATAAACCCGAGAGTAGGCAATAAGGATAGAATCAACACTGCAGAAAATAAAATTAGTGATGTGAAGAATAAAATTAAAAGGTTCTTTAAGAATGCAGAGAAAAAGGACAGATTAAAAGATGAGAAAAAATGTTATTAATGGATGATAAAAAACAAAAATCCAATCTTACTATTATTTACACAGTATCAGAAAAAATTAGACAGAAGCAATAAGTAAAGAAATAATATAAGAAAATTGAAACATGTTAGAACACAAAAGATTCCCTAATATGGCAGATTCCCAAAAGAAGACCAACACCTCTTGAAATTTTAACATTTCAGGAGAAAGAATGAATGCTATGTGCATCCAGGCAGAGAAAAGCAAAGCTAGAAAAGTTAAAATAGAAATTTAATACATTTCTAATATTATTTATTTAATAAATAAATTTCCATAAGCAGAGATGAGAGATTCAAATGCCACCCTCCTCATTAACTCCAGAGTTCAAAGGAACTCAAAATTCCCATTAAAAGACAACTTAAAAATAAATATCAATAGAAAATAAAGGAGAGTGATAGGCAATTTATAAAATAAAATTAAAATTAATAATAAAATAGCAACATACAGCACTTGTTTTGTGCCAGGTGCTGTTTAAATGGCTCAAACATATTACAAGTGTTCACATATATAAATGGCATTTACATAACTAATTACTCAATAAGTTTATCAGAAACTGAACCTCACCAGTAGTTAAAAAAAAAAAAAATAGAAATTAAAGCAACAATAGGTTGTTTAAAAAATATATTATGCTATCAGATTGGCAATGATTACAACCATTAATTATAGCTATTGGTCCCAGAGCAAACATTCTCACTCATATTCGTTGGTAGAAGAGTAAATGACACAACCAATCTGGCAGGAAGTTTGGCAAAACTTATCAAAACTTGATAAACTCATCTCCTTTGACCTCCCCCCCCCACCCATATAATTCTCTACCTGGAAACCTCTGCTGAAGAAATAATAAGGTTGTTGCAAAAAAAGTTATGTACAATCATTTCCAATGCAGTATTTTTATAGGTTCCTGTCTTTATTCATTTCTCTGTTTTATTACATAGTATAAACATAGATATTAGGAAATATAGGAATAGATATATAAACATAGAATATAGGAAACAACATTAATATTTATCAATAGTAGATACTTTAAACAAATTATGGTATATCTAAATTGTGGGAAATTATACAGCTTTTAAAAATGATGACATAGGTTTGAATTTTATGACATTAAAATATTACCTGAAAGTGAAGAAATGTAAAACTGCATATATAGCACAATATCATTTTTAAAAATACATATGTTTAGAAGGAAAAAGAGAGCAGAGGAAAAAGAACAATCTAAAAGGATATACCTCAAAAGGTTAAAATTTGTTAAACCTGCTAGTCGGATTACAGATGGTTTTCATTCTCTTGTTTTACTTTTCTGAAGATCATTTGAAAAAATAACACTGTATCTAATTTTTTAAATTATGTGAGATGCCTTAAGCTGCTATCAGCAATACCTAAGGTTTTATTATTAATAAAAAACAATTAAAATGAAAGAAATAGACATACAATTTCAACAAATTAGAGGGTGAAGCAAATCTAAAGAACAAAAAGAATTAATTAAAGGTAAAAATATATTTTAATACATTAGAAAATGAAAGAAGAACAGAATTAAAAACAAATCTGTGAGCAAATTTTTTTGGATAAAAACAAGCTTTAGGAAAAACTAAGAATGTGTAAGAAAGGAGACAAATCAACATATATAGGAGATTTTTTCAGTTGTTAGAAATATCACATATAACTTTATGAAAATAAACTTAAAGTGTGAATACAAATATGTTTACAGAAAAAAAGAAAATTTCTAAAATTGAATCAAGAAAATATAGACAAACCCATAAAGATCAATGATCACAAGAATTTAAAACTTTCTCAAAGATTATTTTTAGAATATGGTTCTAGACCCCTTTAGTTTTTATATACAGATTATAGAAAATTTGCAAGGAATTGACAATTTTCAAACTGTTAGTAATGGCTTTCACAGGCTAGAAAAGAATGAAAAACTTCAGATACCATTTTAAGAAACTAATACATCTTATTTTGGACAAAATTAGAACACAGATATATCATCTACCCCACCAAAAAGAAGCTCAAACTCACATTTGAAAAAAGGTTCACATATGTAAAATTCTAGCAGAGACAAACCAAGAATACTAATCTTAATAGGAAGGTTCTAAGGTGACTCATCATTTCAGAACCCTTCCTTTCAGGGCTATATTTCTCTCTCCCTGAAAAATGAGTCTCTTGAGGGCCGCCTCAGCACATGATGCAGATATGTGAACTCCCATTGTGGGCAGACTTCAAGCAGTTTTAGTTTCTGTTGAACATGAACAAATTTTAATCTTTTAGGGGAGAGAAACTTCTAGGGTAGTAACTTCATTCGCCAGAAGCATCTGGGTCTCAGTTTCTCTTTGAGAAATGCTTACACAACTACAATTCAAACACACTGGGGTGCCTGGGTGACTCATTCTGTTAAGTGTCTGACTCTTGATTTTGGCTCAGGTCATGATCCTACGGAATGTGATCAAGCCCTGGGTCTGGTTCTGCACTGAATGTGGAGCCTGCTTAAGATTTTCTGCCTCCCCCTGTCTGTGCCTCTTCCCCACTCTCATGTTCTTGTTCTCTCTAAAACAAAAAACAAACATACAAACAAACAACAACAACAACAAAATATATATATATATATATATATATATATATATATATATATATATATAAAACTAAAAACACAAAGTTACACACAAAACAAAAACCAGGCCATAGAATTCGGAGGAAGAAGATACTACTTCTGATAGGAAGAATAAGGGAGCAGGAAAAGCAACATTTGACTTGGTTCTTCAAATGCAGTGTTTGGACATGTTTGCATCATCCCACATAGAGAAGAATGTAACAAAGACAGGCAAAGAAGAATAAGAACCCAGGTCCAGTCAGTCATGATCATAATAAATACATTGTCCAACTTAGGGTTGCCAGATAAGATACAGGCCGCCAGTTAAATCTGAATTTTAGACAAACATAAAATTTTAGTATAAACTATGTCTAAAACACAGTATTTGGGAGAAACTGCCCCAGGACCGGAAGTGGAATATCAGAAAGTTCAAGAGGAATGTCTTTCACATGCTTTTTGGACATTCATGAAATGTTTTGTTTTGACTAGCCTCCATTCCTTACCCCTCAACTCACTTACAAACTCAGAGGGATACATTGGAAGTGCCCACCCAAACACACTTCAGATACAACTAACTCTGGGCTGAGAAAAGGAAAGGACTCCTAAAGGAGGCAGTCCTAGAGAGGCAAGTGTATGTAGTGAGCCCAACTATAGTCTCTGACCGGGCATGATGCACAGCAAGCTCTCAGAACTGGCAAGTGTATGCAGGCCCAGGCCAGGAAGTAAACTTCCAGACTCAAGGTGAAGAATCCGTGAGTTTGGCAAAGACAGCCACTTTTCTTTGGACACATCGCTGAATTGTGAGTTCTAAAAAGGAAATAGAGCTTTTAAGGTATTTGGTATTTCCACAAAACTGTGTCTAAAGATGGCTGTGATAAATATTTCCTAAGAATAGGTAATTCCGAAAACAGCCACAGTATAGCATAGCAGTTAAAAAGTTGAGACCTAAAGTCAGACAGAGCTGGGGGGTGTGAATCCCAACTCCATCCATTGTGGGTTAAATGAACTTGGGCAGAGTGCTTGTCATCTCTGCAGTTAGTTTCCTTTCTGTAAAATGAGGATAATAACAAGGTTATTAAATTAGATAATATATGTAAAGAGCCTAGCTCATAGTAGTTGCTCAATAAGAAGCAATTATTATAATATTCCATTGTTTTTTTTTTTTTTTCAAATTTTTTTTTTCAACGTTTATTTATTTTTGGGACAGAGAGAGACAGAGCATGAACGGGGGAGGGGCAGAGAGAGAGGGAGACACAGACTCGGAAACAGGCTCCAGGTTCCGAGCCATCAGCCCAGAGCCTGACGCGGGGCTCAAACTCACGGACCGCGAGATCGTGACCTGGCTGAAGTCGGACGCTTAACCGACCGCGCCACCCAGGCGCCCCAATATTCCATTGTTTTTGATGATATCAAAAGGCAAAAGAAATCACAAGAAGGAGAACTGTTGATCTTTCTAGAATTTCTTCATTCCATTGGGAGAAATCACGGATCTTGTGGTTTAAAATCAAGGCCCTCATAATTGAGGATAAATTCCAGCTTTCTCAGGTGGTCCAATCTCTAGAGTGCTAGGATTATTCCCAGGTTTCTGCTGCTGGAAAAAGAAACCAGAGTTATCCTCAGAGGAGTCACCAGGGAGAAATGGAAGAAATGAGCTCGAGTCCTTGAATAGCTTCAAAACAGAAGGATTTTCAGAGGCAGGGAATTTCTTAGATTCCAAAAAGATATTTGAGAACTATCTTCCCCCAGAGGGAAGAAACTAGGTCATGTGCTCTTAACCCAATGAGGTTTAGGGTCACAGTTTAGCTGGCCTTAATTAGCTCCAAAAAAAGCCCAGAACTCCTGGGATTAATCCAAAATCAAGCAAGCAGAACTTCTAGTGGAGAGATCCAAGCTCCAAATGTAAGTACTAGTTTCAGGAGAATGAATTCAAATCTAGGACAGCTTCTGAACAATTACCATTTAACTAGCATTTACATGTCCTTCCCACAATTCTTTTTTATAGAAAAGGCTCAGTTGCCACCAGAAAGTTAAGTTCTGTGAAGGGATGGACTGTGTTTGTCCTTTACTGCTGTATGTCCAAGGAATGGCAGAGTACCTGGTACATAGTTGGTGCTCAATAAATATTCACTGAAATAAATCATTTAAAACCACACAATAAGTTAGTAAAAGGAGCTGGATGTTAACCCTGGTCTGACTCTAAAAATCACACTCACCTCTAAGTCATCCTACCAGCCAAGGAAGACTTAGGCCAGAATAGACCCCAAGGCAAACTCCTGTGCTGGCTGTCTCCCTACAAGCCCTCCTGGGGTCTACCAAACTGAACCAGGAGGGCTACTTGGAGGGGTACCCTTGGGAGAATGTATGAATCTTGAAATTCTGGCAGATATCACTAGTTGCCTCTCAACACCTATTTTTCCATCTTTCTCTTGCTACAAGATCTATCCAGATCTTGATCTAGATAGGTGACAAAGTTTCCATTTTAAAATATTCACCTTCTAACAAGACTTGGTATCTTAATTATGGTAATGATTTAATATTGCACACAACTGTACACTTTATATGCATGCAGTTTATTGTACATAAATTATAAACACACACACAAACACAAAACACATACAGTCCCAGACTTCCTGTGATTCACTTCTGGCTAATGAGATGTAAGCCTAAGTCTACTAGATGGAATCTGCATCAAAGCCATTACATTACTGTTCAGTTGGAACAAACTTTTCACCTTTTGAGTTTTCCTTTTCTTTCTTCCTAGACATGGAACAACCATCCTGAGAGAGCAAGGACAAAAACCTCAAGCTAAGACTGGTGAAATAGGAAGCTAGAAGGAATCAGTTTTTGATGACTGTCTGGAGATGCGGAACTGCTTTGGTCTTCCCACCTCCTGATTTCGTGTTTTGTAGGCAAAATAAATATCTATTTAATGACCTGATAGTGTATGGTTTCTTCATATGCTGCTTGCCATTACTCAATGACAATATTCCCAAGGAAAGCATAATGAAGATAACATTGCACCGTTACTCAAAAATCTTCAATTGCTGCAGAGTATAATCCAAGGCCTCCCCAGTCTCATTTCCTACTTTTGTCTTCCATAAACATGCCCTTCCAGCTCCAACAGGCTCTTTGCCCTGCTCCAAACAAGTAATATATTTTAAGATTAATGTTGTTCTCTCAACCTGATATATCTTTCTTCCATAATCTTTTACAGACCTGGAAGATTCAGAAAGTTGATACAGGCCAGAGTTAGCCAGTGTAAGACTTGGGAAGAAAACTTATGTCTCCTGAATATAATCCAGACACTCTTGCCCTAAAGACCCATTTCTGGACTAGGAAAATCAAATGCTCTGCCAAGAGACATGATTTATTCTTGGCTTTTTTTTTAATGTCAAAAGCTCTAACTTTATAGAAATGATTAATAAATTACATTTATTTGAAATATGTCAGAATGGAAAGGCTTATTTACAATAGCAATCATGAGAAAAACTAGAATTCTAAGAATGTATTTTCCTGTTCTACAGTGACTGATTACACATGAAGATATAGGGCTCCTGTTTTAAGTAGGCAATAGAACATATATGTGAATATGTTATGTTGTCTCATAGTAGAAACTATAAAGGCTAAGCATTGTGTTCTCACATTCTGTGTGGTGGCCAAACCCCAAAGTTATTGACCAAAATGTTTCATTTCCAGAGCTACTTATTATGTAACTAGGAGAAAGTAATTAAACCTTCCAGTTCATCCATCTGTCAAATAGAAAGAATATTATATTTGCCATCTGTCCAGCTTTTAGGTATGACAAATATTGATGAGAGGATCTAAATTAAATATGAGGCTTTATGTCACCTCATTTAAGAGTTTATCAGTATTGAAAATTCTACAAATCAATTTTTATTGTTTTTGTTGTTTGAAATATTTCAAATATAACAAAAGCTAATTTTTTGCTACTCCTATCAGATGTTAATATTAGTCCATATTTGCTTCATATTTATTTATTCATTCTGTTAATAAAGTAGTCCAAATACAGCTAAAGTTCTAATCCCACCCACATGCCTTCCCTCTCCTCTTTCCACAGAGGTGTTCTGAAGTTTTGAGGAATCAATTATATGTAAGACTGCATAATTTTACTACATGTGTATGCATAAATTAATATACAGTACTATTTTGGTTTTGAAGTTCCACATATTTTATATCATATATACATAACTTTTAGTAATTTGCTTTTTTTTTTTTTGCACATATGTATTTTTTTATTTTTTTATTTTTATTTTTTTTAGTGTTTATTTCTTTTTTTTTTCTTCAATTCTCTTTTTTTTTTTTTTTATGAAATTTATTGACAAATTGGTTTCCATACAACACCCAGTGCTCATCCCAAAAGGTGCCCTCCTCAATACCCATCACCCACCCTCCCCTCCCTCCCACCCCCCATCAACCCTCAGTTTGTTCTCAGTTTTTAACAGTCTCTTATGCTTTGGCTCTCTCCCACTCTAACCTCTTTTTTTTTTTTTTTCCTTCCCCTCCCCCATGGGTTCCTGTTAAGTTTCTCAGGATCCACATAAGAGTGAAACCATATGGTATCTGTCTTTCTCTGTATGGCTTATTTCACTTAGCATTACACTCTCCAGTTCCATCCACGTTGCTACAAAGGGCCATATTTCATTTTTTCTCATTGCCACATAGTACTCCATTGTGTATATATACCACAATTTCTTTATCCATTCAGCAGTTGATGGACATTTAGGCTCTTTCCATAATTTGGCTATTGTTGAGAGTGCTGCTATGAACATTGGGGTACAAGTGCCCCTATGCATCAGTACTCCTGTATCCCTTGGATAAATTCCTAGTAGTGCTATTGCTGGGTCATAGGGTAGGTCTATTTTTAATTTTCTGAGGAACCTCCACACTGCTTTCCAGAGCGGCTGCACCAATTTGCATTCCCACCAACAGTGCAAGAGGGTTCCCGTTTCTCCACATCCTCTCGAGCATCTATAGTCTCCTGATTTGTTCATTTTGGCCACTCTGACTGGCGTGAGGTGATACCTGAGTGTGGTTTTGATTTGTATTTCCCTGATAAGGAGCGACGCTGAACATCTTTTCATGTGCCTGTTGGCCATCTGGATGTCTTCTTTAGAGAAGTGTCTATTCATGTTTTCTGCCCATTTCTTCACTGGGTTATTTGTTTTTCGGGTGTGGAGTTTGGTGAGCTCTTTATAGATTTTAGATACTAGCCCTTTGTCCGATATGTCATTTGCAAATATCTTTTCCCATTCCGTTGGTTGCCTTTTAGTTTTGTTGGTTGTTTCCTTTGCTGTGCAGAAGCTTTTTATCTTCATAAGGTCCCAGTAATTCACTTTTGCTTTTAATTCCCTTGCCTTTGGGGATGTGTCGAGTAAGAGATTGCTACGGCTGAGGTCAGAGAGATCTTTTCCTGCTTTCTCCTCTAAGGTTTTGATGGTTTCCTGTCTCACATTCAGGTCCCTTATCCATTTTGAGTTTATTTTTGTAAATGGTGTGAGAAAGTGGTCTAGTTTCAACCTTCTGCATGTTGCTGTCCAGTTCTCCCAGCACCATTTGTTAAAGAGGCTGTCTTTTTTCCATTGGATGTTCTTTCCTGCTTTGTCAAAGATGAGTTGGCCATACGTTTGTGGGTCTAGTTCTGGGGTTTCTATTCTATTCCATTGGTCTGTGTGTCTGTTTTTGTGCCAATACCATGCTGTCTTGATGATTACAGCTTTGTAGTAGAGGCTAAAGTCTGGGATTGTGATGCCTCCTGCTTTGGTCTTCTTCTTCAAAATTCCTTTGGCTATTCGGGGCCTTTTGTGTTTCCATATGAATTTTAGGATTGCTTGTTCTAGTTTCGAGAAGAATGCTGGTGCAATTTTGATTGGGATTGCATTGAATGTGTAGATAGCTTTGGGTAGTATTGACATTTTGACAATATTTATTTTTCCAATCCATGAGCAGGGAATGTCTTTCCATTTCTTTAAGTCTTCTTCAATTACCTTCATAAGCTTTCTATAGTTTTCAGCATACAGATCCTTTACATCTTTGGTTAGATTGATTCCTAGGTATTTTATGCTTCTTGGTGCAATTGTGAATGGGATCATTTTCTTTATTTGTCTTTCTGTTGCTTCATTGTTAGTGTATAAGAATGCAACTGATTTCTGGACATTGATTTTGTATCCTGCAACTTTGCTGAATTCATGTATCAGTTCTTGCAGACTTTTGGTGGAGTCTATCGGATTTTCCATGTATAATATCATGTCATCTGCAAAAAGCGAAAGCTTGACTTCATCTTTGCCAATTTTGATGCCTTTGATTTCCTTTTGTTGTCTGATTGCTGATGCTAGAACTTCCAGCACTATGTTAAACAACAGCGGTGAGAGTGGGCATCCCTGTCGTGTTCCTGATCTCAGGGAAAAAGCTCTCAGTTTTTCCCCGTTGAGGATGATGTTAGCTGTGGGCTTTTCATAAATGGCTTTTATGATCTTTAAGTATGTTCCTTCTATCCCGACTTTCTCAAGGGTTTTTATTAAGAAAGGGTGCTGGATTTTGTCAAAGGCCTTTTCTGCATCGATTGACAGGATCATATGGTTCTTCTCTTTTTTTTTGTTAATGTGATGTATCACGTTGATTGATTTGCGAATGTTGAACCAGCCCTGCATCCCAGGAATGAATCCCACTTGATCATGGTGAATAATTCTTTTTATATGCTGTTGAATTCGATTTGCTAGTATCTTATTGAGAATTTTTGCATCCATATTCATCAGGGATATTGGCCTGTAGTTCTCTTTTTTTACTGGGTCTCTGTCTGGTTTAGGAATCAAAGTAATACTGGCTTCATAGAATGAGTCTGGAAGTTTTCCTTCCCTTTCTATTTCTTGGAATAGCTTGAGAAGGATAGGTATTATCTCTGCTTTAAATGTCTGGTAGAACTCCCCTGGGAAGCCATCTGGTCCTGGACTCTTATTTGTTGGGAGATTTTTGATAACCGATTCAATTTCTTCGCTGGTTATGGGTCTGTTCAAGCTTTCTATTTCCTCCTGATTGAGTTTTGGAAGAGTGTGGGTGTTCAGGAATGTGTCCATTTCTTCCAGGTTGTCCAATTTGTTGGCATATAATTTTTCATAGTATTCCCTGATAATTGTTTGTATCTCTGAGGGATTGGTTGTAATCATTCCATTTTCATTCATGATTTTATCTATTTGGGTCATCTCCCTTTTCTTTTTGAGAAGCCTGGCTAGAGGTTTGTCAATTTTGTTTATTTTTTCAAAAAACCAACTCTTGGTTTCGTTGATCTGCTCTACAGTTTTTGTAGATTCTATATTGTTTATTTCTGCTCTGATCTTTATTATTTCTCTTCTTCTGCTGGGTTTAGGCTGCCTTTGCTGTTCTGCTTCTATTTCCTTTAGGTGTGCTGTTAGATTTTGTATTTGGGATTTTTCTTGTTTCTTGAGATAGGCCTGGATTGCAATGTATTTTCCTCTCAGGACTGCCTTCGCTGCGTCCCAAAGCGTTTGGATTGTTGTATTTTCATTTTCGTTTGTTTCCATATATTTTTTGATTTCTTCTCTAATTGCCTGGTTGACCCACTCATTCGTTAGTAGGGTGTTCTTTAACCTCCACGCTTTTGGAGGTTTTCCAGACTTTTTCCTGTGGTTGATTTCAAGCTTCATAGCATTGTGGTCTGAAAGTATGCATGGTATAATTTCAATTCTTGTAAACTTATGAAGGGCTGTTTTGTGACCCAGTATATGATCTATCTTGGAGAATGTTCCATGTGCACTCGAGAAGAAAGTATATTCTGTTGCTTTGGGATGCAGAGTTCTAAATATATCTGTCAAGTCCATCTGATCCAATGTCTCATTCAGGGCCCTTGTTTCTTTATTGACTGTGTGTCTAGATGATCTATCCATTTCTGTAAGTGGGGTGTTAAAGTCCCCTGCAATTACCACATTCTTATCAATAAGGTTGCTTCTGTTTATGAGTAATTGTTTTATATACTTGGGGGCTCCGGTATTCGGCGCATAGACATTTATAATTGTTAGCTCTTCCTGATGGATAGACCCTGTAACTATTATATAATGTCCTTCTTCATCTCTTGTTACAGCCTTTAATTTAAAGTCTAGTTTGTCTGATATAAGTATGGCTACTCCAGCTTTCTTTTGGCTTCCAGTAGCATGATAAATAGTTCTCCATCCCCTCACTCTGAATCTAAAGGTGTCCTCAGGTCTAAAATGAGTCTCTTGTAGACAGCAAATAGATGGGTCTTGTTTTTTTATCCATTCTGATACCCTATGTCTTTTGGTTGGCGCATTTAATCCGTTTACATTCAGTGTTATTATAGAAAGATACGGGTTTAGAGTCATTGTGATGTCTGTATGTTTTATGCTTGTAGTGATGTCTCTGGTACTTTGTCTCACAGGGTCCCCCTTAGGATCTCTTGTAGGGCTGGTTTAGTGGTGACAAATTCCTTCAGTTTTTGTTTGTTTGGGAAGACCTTTATCTCTCCTTCTATTCTAAATGACAGACTTGCTGGATAAAGGATTCTCGGCTGCATATTTTTGCTGTCTAGCACCCTGAAAATCTCGTGCCAATTCTTTCTGGCCTGCCAAGTTTCGAAAGAGAGATCAGTCACGAGTCTTATAGGTCTCCCTTTATATGTGAGGGCACGTTTACCCCTTGCTGCTTTCAGAATTTTCTCTTTATCCTTGTATTTTGCCAGTTTCACTATGATATGTCGTGCAGAAGATCGATTCAAGTTACGTCTGAAGGGAGTTCTCTGTGCCTCTTGGATTTCAATGCCTTTTTCCTTCCCCAGTTCAGGGAAGTTCTCAGCTATTATTTCTTCAAGGACCCCTTCAGCACCTTTCCCTCTCTCTTCCTCCTCTGGAATACCAATTATGCGTATATTATTTCTTTTTAGTGTATCACTTAGTTCTCTAATTTTCCCCTCATACTCCTGGATTTTTTTATCTCTCTTTTTCTCAGCTTCCTCTTTTTCCATAACTTTATCTTCTAGTTCACCTATTCTCTCCTCTGCCTCTTCCATCCGAGCTGTGGTGGTTTGCATTTTGTTTTGCATTTCCTTTAAAGCGTTTTTCAGCTCCTCGTGACTGTTCCTTAGTCCCTTGATCTCTGTAGCAAGAGATTCTCTGCTGTCCTGTATACTGTTTTCCAGCCCAGCGATTAATTTTATGACTATTATTCTAAATTCACTTTCTGTTATATTATTTAAATCCTTTTTGATCAGCTCATTAGCTGTTGTTATTTCCTGGAAATTCTTCTGAGGGGAATTCTTCCGCTTGGTCATTTTGGATAGTCCCTGGTGTGGTGAGGACCTGCAGGGCACTTCCCCTGTGCTGTGGTGTATAACTGGAGTTGGTGGGCGGGGCCGCAGTCAGTCCTGATGTCTGCCCCCAGCCCACCGCTGGGGCCACAGTCAGACTGGTGTGTGCCTTCTCTTCCCCTCTCCTAGGGGTGGGATTCACTGTGGGGTGGCGTGGCCCGTCTGGGCTACTTGCACACTGCCAGGCTTGTGATGCTGGGGATCTGGCGTATTAGCTGGGGTGGGAAGGCAAGGTGCACGGCGGGAGGGGGGGCAGGCTTAGCTCGCTTCTCCTTAGGTGATCCACTTCAGGAGGGGCCCTGTGGCAGCTGGAGGGAGTCAGATCCGCTGCCGGAGGTTTGGCTCCGCAGAAGCACAGAGTTGGGTGTTTGCGCGGAGCGAGCAATTTCCCTGGCCGGAACCGGTTCCCTTTGGGATTTTGGCTGGGGGATGGGCGGGGGAGATGGCGCTGGCGAGCGCCTTTGTTCCCCGCCAAACTGAGCTCTGTCGTCCGGGGGCTCCGCAGCTCACCCTCCCTTTGTCCTCCAGCCTTCCCGCTTTCCGAGCAGAGCTGTTAACTTATGACCTCCCAGACGCTAAGTCGCGCTTGCTGTCGGAACACAGTCCGTCAGGCCCCTCCGCTTTTGCAAGCCGGACTCGAGGGCTCTGCTTGGCTGGCGAGCCGCCCCTCCGCCCCGGCTCCCTCCCGCCAGTCCGTGGAGCGCGCACCGCCTCGCCGCCCTTCCTACCCTCTTCCGTGGGCCTCTGGTCTGCACTTGGGTCCGGTGACTCCGTTCTGCTAATCCTCTGGCGGTTTTCTGGGTTATTTAGGCAGGTGTAGGTGGAATCTAAGTGATCAGCAGGACGCGCGGTGAGCCCAGCGTCCTCCTACGCCGCCATCTTCCTGCGCCTCTCAGTAATTTGCTTTTTTATTGAATATTTTTTTTCAAATCTATTCATATTGACACATACAGATTGATGTAAGTGCTTCATTTTAATTGTCAAATAATAATAACCTACAGTTAACTTATCCATTCAATAACCAGTGAACAATAGGTTGTTTCTCATTTTTTACTATTCTAAGCAATGGGTACCTATGTACACATACAGAAGTACTTCTGTAATATACATAACTGCTTTGCTACACTTTACTACAGTTTTATAAAATTATTTTAAAAGCCCTCTAGGAATTTTGATTGGGATGTCATTGAAGTTTTAGATAAATTGGAGAGATTTAATACTTTTAGGAGTCTTCCTATGTATGAACATGGTATGTCTCTGCAAATGTTTAAATCATTTCTTCTATGACTTTAAATAAAGTTTCATAATTTCATGCATGAAGAAAGGAAAAGTTTTTGTGACAGTTTTTTTCCTAGGCATCTTATACTTTCTCTACTTCTCTCTACACTACTCCCCACTCTCCCTGTCTTAGCTTGTTGCTCTTTTGAGTTATACCATTTTCTATATTGCATTTATACAAGGTCGTCCTATTACATACACACTCTACTGAACTTTTTTTAATGTTTTTTTTAAATTTATTTTTGAGAGAGAGAGAGGAGTAGGGGAAAGGCAGAGAGAGAGAGAGAGAGAGAGACAGAATCTGAAGGAGACTACAGGCTCTGAGCTGTCAGCACAGAGCCCAATGCAGGGCTCAAACTTGTGAACTGACAGATCATGACCTGGGCCAAAGCTGGGTGCTCTATCGACTGAGCCACCCAGGCGCCCCTCTACTGAGCTTCTTCAATATTGAATTTCTTTGTTAATTTTGTATTCAGAAAATTAGCTGAACACTATTTAAAACGCCATTAAACCACAAGGGAAGAGAACAAGAGAAGAAGAAAGGAAAAGAAAACTATAAAAACAATCATAAAACAAAGAACAAAATGGCAATAAATGCATACCTATTGATAATTACTTCAAATGTAAATAGGCTAAATGCTCCAATCAAAAGACATAGGATGACTGAATGGATTAATAAGCCATACCCATCTATATACTGCCTACAAGAGACTTATTTCAGACCTAAAGACACACACAGCTTGAAAGTGAAGGGATGGAAAAACATACACCGTGCAAATGGAAGCAAAAAGAAAGTTGGGGTAGCAATACTAATGTCAGACAAAATAGACTTTAAAACAAAGACTGTAACAAGAGACAAAAAGGACACTACATAATGATAAAAGGAATAATCCAACAAGAGGATATAACAATTATAAAAATCTATGCATCCAACATGGGAGCACCTAAAATACATAAAGCACCTATTAACGTACATAAAAGAAGAAATTGACAGCAATACACAAATAGTAGTGAACTTTAATACCCCACTTACATCAATGGATAGATCATCCAGAGAGAAAATCAACAAGGACAACAGTGGCTTTGAATGACACATTAGACTAGATAGACCTAAAAGATATATTCAGAACATTTCATCAAAAAAACAGCAGAGTACACATTCTTTTCAAGTGCACATAGAACATTTTCCAGAATAGATCACATGTTAGGCTACAAAACAAGTGTCAATAAATTTGAAAAGATTGAAATCATATCATTCATCTTTTCTGACCACAATAGTATGAAACTGAAAATTAATCACAAGAAAAAGTCTGGAAAGTAAATAAATACATGCAGGCTAAATAACGTGCTACTAAACTATGAATGAGTCAATTAAGAATTCAAAAAGGAGGGGCGTCTGGGTGGCTCAGTCTGTTAAGTGTCTGGTTCTTGATTTCAGCTCCAGTATTAATCTCATGGCTCATGAGCTTGAGCCCCACATCAGGTTCTGTGCTGGCAGTGTGGAACCTGCTTGGGATTCTCTCTCTCTTCCTTTCTCTGCCCCTTCCCAACTCATGCTCTCTCTCTCTCTCTCTCTGTCTCTCAAAAAAAAAAGAAAAAAAAAAGAATCCAAAAAGGAAATTAAAAAATGCATGGAGACAAATGAAAATGAAAACACAATGGTCAAAAGTCTTTGTAATGCAGCACCAGTGGTTCTATGACAGAAGTTTATAGCAGGGGTACCTGGGTGGCTTATTCAGTTAAGCATCTAACCTTGGTTATGATGAACCTCAGTTCATGATCTTGCTGTTCGTGAGTTCGAGCTCTGCATAGAACTCTGTGCTAACAGCGCAGAGCCTGGAGCCTGCTTTGGATTCTGTGTCTCCCTCTTTCTCTGATCCTCCCCCACTCTCACACTGTGTCTCTCTCTCAAAAATAAATAAGCATTAAAAAAAAGATTTAAAAAAATGTAGAAATCTGTTGCATTTCTATACACTAATAATAAAGTAGCAGAAAGAGAAATTAAGAGAACGCATTTATAATTAAGAATACCATTTACAATTGCACCAGAAAAAAACACTAGAAATAAATTTAACCAAGGAGGTGAAAGACCTGTACCCAAAACCTATAAAACATTGATGAAAGAAATTGAAAGGCACCTGGGTGGCTCAGTCAGTTAAGCATCTGGCTCTGATTTTGGCTTAGGTCATGATCCCACAGTTCCTGAGATCGAGTCCACATCAGGCTCTGTGCTGACAGCACGGGGCCTACTTGGGATTCTCTCTCTCCCTCTTTTTCTGCCCCTCCTCTGCTTTCTCTCTTGCTCTCTCTCAAAATAAATATATAAACTTAAAAAAAAAGAAAATTAAGATGAGACTAATAAATGGAAAGATGTTCCATGCTCACAGAGTGGAAGAAAAGATTATTGAAATGTCCATACTACCTAAACAATCTACACATTTAATGCAATCCCTTTCAAAATACCAACAGAATTTTTCACAGAACTAAGACAAATAATCCTAAAATTTGTATGGAACCACAAAAGACCCTGAATAGCTAAAGCCATGAGAAAGAATAACAAAGTTAGAGGTACCACAATCCCAGATATCAAGATATACTACAAAACTACAATAAGCAAAACAGTATGGTACTGGCACACACACACAAAAAGACACATAGATCAATGGAACAAACAGAGAACGTAGAAATAAACCCAGGCTCATATGATAAATTAATCTATGACAAAGGACGAAAGAAGATACAATGGGGAAAAGAAAATCTCTTCAACAAATGGTGGTGGGGAAACTGGATAGTTATATGTAAAAGCATGAAACTGAACCACATTCTTATACCATACACAAAAATAAAGTCAAAATGAGTTAAAGACCTAAATGTGAGACATGAAACCATAAAACTCCTGGAAGATAACATAGGCAGTAATTTATTTGACATTAGCTGTAGCAACATTTTTCTCCATATGTCTCCTCAAGCAGGGGAAACAAAAATAAAAATAAAATGTTGGGACTACACCAACCTAAAAAGCTTTTGTGAATGAAATTAACAAAATGACAAGGCTACCTACTGAATGGGAGAAGATATTTGTAAATGATATAACTGAGAAAAGGTCAATATCTAAAAGACATATAAAAAAACTCATACAACTCAACATCAAAAAAATGAATAATCTTATTAAAAAATGGGCAGACCTGAATAGACATTTTCCCAAAGAAGACACACAGATGGCCAACAAACACAGGAGAAGATGATCAGCATCACTTACCATCAGGGAAATACAAATCAAAACCAAAATGAGTTATCATTTTGCACCTGTCAGAATGGCTAGAATCAAAAAGACAAGAAATAACAAGTGTTGGTAAGGATGTAGAGAAAAAGGCACCCTTGTGCACTGTCAGTGGGAATGCAAATTGATGTAGCCACCGTGGAAAAGTTTGGAGTTTCTTCAAAAAATTAAAAACAGAATTACCATATGATTCAGTAATTCCACTACTGAGTATTCATCCAAAGAAAATGAAAATACAACCTGGAAAAGATACATGCACCCTTATATTTACTGCAGCATTATTTGTAATAGCCAAGTTATGGAAACAACACAAGTATCCATGTATATATGAATGGATAAGGAATATGTGACACACACACACACACACACACACACACACACACACACACACAGTGGAACATTACTCAGCCATAAAAAATAATGAAATGTGCCCATTGGTAATGACATGGATGGACCTAGAGGATATAATGCTAAGTGAAATGAGTCAGACAGAGAACAACAAACACATGATTTCAGCCTATGTGGAATTTAAGAAACAAAACAAATGAACATAAAAAGAAAAAAAAGAAAAAAATGACAAGAAATTCTTTTTTTTTTTTAATTTTTGGGACAGAGAGAGACAGAGCATGAACGGGGGAGGGGCAGAGAGAGAGGGAGACACAGAATCGGAAACAGGCTCCAGGCTCCGAGCCATCAGCCCAGAGCCCGACGCGGGGCTCGACGCGGGGCTCGACGCGGGGCTCGAACTCACGGACCGCAAGATCGTGACCTGGCTGAAGTCGGACGCTTAACCGACTGCGCCACCCAGGCGCCCCTGAAAAGAAATTCTTAAATACAAAAAACATACTGGTGGTTGCCAGAGGGGAGGTCACGGGAGGATGGGTGAAATAGATAAAGGGGATTAAGAGTACACTTCTCATGATGAGCACTGAGTAAGGTATAGCACTGTTGAATTATATTGTATACCAGAAACTAATATAACACTATATGTTAATTATACTTTATTAGAAAAAAAAGAAAACATATTCTAAAGGTTCTCTTATCTACAAATATTTTTGGATTTTCCAAATGTCCTTGTCTGCAGATTGATTCCCATGGATTTTCTTTCAAAAAAACATATTAATTGTGGAGTAGTACAATATCACTTCTTTTTAATCATTTTTCAAACTTTAGTTCTATATTATACTATAAATCTTAGCTGATAAAATCTAACAGGAAAAATAAATAAATCACTACTTTAAAAAATGAATTTCAACTACTAACAGGAATTTTAAAAAGTCATCTCACTTGATGAAGCAGCACATAACGAATACCTACTATCTATTAGTACAATTAGCTGTTTTTGTAGGACCTAAGGCCAATAGTCAAAATTAACTGTAAATACTTCAAGCAACTTCTTAAAAATGCAAATCCATGGTAATTTCCTAGTTTATTGTTATTTGTTTATCTAACCAATTTGGGATCATTTTACTAAAGACAGAGACAAACTCTAGACAGCTCTTTTCCCAAAAGATTATCTTTTACTCATGAATAGTTACATATCCATTAAGTAGATTATCATAAACATGAAAACCTTTTTCTAATGGAAATATTATTGTAAATGGTAAATTCCCACACTAATCCATAGCATACCAAAATTAAGTACAAAACACCCTCTTTCAACTATATGGAACCATCATATATAACCTATTTTTATAGTGGTAATTTATAGTGCAAACATAGATAATCTTGGGCCATAACCATTTATCTACTTTTTAATTTAGACATTTTAGATAAGTTAAACTATTTTCATTTAATATTACAATACAAGACTTGAGAAAAACAAATAAGTTTTGTTATTTTCTAGGAACTTTGTAGAACAGAAATCATAAAAATTCAGTCAATAGGGTTTTTCTACTCTGTATCTGTGTTCTCAAATTTAGTTGCTTAAGATAACCTAGACAGGGGTCCCTGGGTGGCTCAGTCGGTTAAGTGTCCAACTTTAGCTCAGGTCATGATCTCATGGTTGGTGAGTTGCAGCCTCACATTGGGCTTGCTGCTGTCAGTGCAGAGCCCACTTCAGATCCTCTGTCTCCCTCTCTCTTTGCCCCTCCCCCACTCACACTCCATCTTTCTCAAAACAAAAACAAAACCAAAAAAAAGAATCACCTAGATAACTATGGGAGGTGATGGATATGTTAATTAGCTTGATTGTGGCAATTATTTCACAATGTATGTGCATATCAAAATGTCAAATCCAATTCATGATCCTTAAATATATACAATTTTTATTTGTTAATTATACTTCAATAAAATGGGGAGGTGGGAAGAATTATATGGTGACAATATTAAAATTGTACATTGCTTCAATCTTTTGCCACCCTCATCCTCCTGAGATATTGATTCATAGTTCTAGTGAGGGATTGATAAATTTTCATTTTTAATGAGTACTCTTCCCTCAAAATGCTGATAGGAATTGACCGCAGCTCATACTATGAGAGGCACTTCTCTAGAATAAGTGTGCACCCGAGGTTGTGGTCTCTGATTTTCTAATCTTTTTACCACCAACATAAACCAAATTTTCTTTAAAGCATAATAGGGGCGCCTGGGTGGCGCAGTCAGTTAAGCGTCCAACTTCAGCCAGGTCACGATCTCGCGGTCCGTGAGTTCGAGCCCCGCGTCAGGCTCTGGGCTGATGGCTCAGAGCCTGGAGCATGCTTCCGATTCTGTGTCTCCCTCTCTCTCTGCCCCTCCCCTGTTCATGCTCTGTCTCTCTCTGTCCCAAAAATAAATAAAAACGTTGAAAAAAAAAATTTTAAAGCATAATGGCTCAATTGGTATCCCTCTCATCTCTCCATCCAGTCCTGATCAAGGAAAACAGCTTAGGCACCACTTGTAATTAAGATTAGCACCCTCCCTGCACCAGGTTCTTATTTTACGTAACCTCCTGGTAATTTCCTTTGTTCTGACATCCGGTGCCTTAGTGACGGCATCTAAATCTGGGAAATGCCAAAATTCAATATGGAGCTTTTTTTTGGCTTTTTTTTAAGTGCTTTTATTTAAATCCAATCATTTTTTGCTCCACAATGAATATGATAAATCATAAAGTTTTACCCAGTGTCATTGTTTGTATGCTATTATATCATAATTATTCTTAATGGTTTTATTATGATATAATTTATACCATAAAGTTCACCCGTAGAAGTGTGTTCAAGTATACAATTCAATGGTACTTAGAGTTTTTTACAAAACTGTGCAACCATCACCATAATCTAACTTACAAACATCTTTATCATCCCAAAAAGAAGTCCTCCATCCATTAGCAGTCACTTCTCATCCTCACTCTCTGTCCCACAAACCCTAGTCAACCACTAATCTACTTTTTGTCTCTAATAGATTTATTTATTCTGTGTTTTTTGTATAGATGTAACCTTATAATACGTGGTCTCTTGTGACTGACTTCTTTCACTCAGCATAATGTCTTTGAAGTTCATGCAAATTGTAGTATCCATCAGTTCTTCATTCCTTTTTTGGCCAGATAATATTCCATGATATGGGTATATAACATTATGTCTATCGCTTCATCAGTTGATGAACATTTAGGCGGTTTCTAGTTTTTGGCTATTATGAATAATACTGCTGTGAGCATCCATGTACAAGTTTCTCTTTAGCCATATATTTTCAGTTCTCTTGGGTATATATATACCTAGGTATAGAATTTCTGGGTCGTTTGGTGACTCGTGTTTAACACTGAGGAGTTGCTAAAGTGAGGCTGTACCATTTTACATTCCTACCAACAATAAATGAGCATTCCAATTTCTCCACATCTTTAACAGCACTTGTTATTGTCTTTTTCATTATAACTATTGTAGTAAATATGTAGTATCTCATTGTGGTTTTGATTTCCATTTCCCTAATGGCTAAAGATGTTGGGCATCGTTTCCTGTACTTTTTGGTAATTTGTATCTTTTTAAAAGAAATATCTATTCTTATCCTTTGCCCATTTTAAAATTGGATTGTCATTTTATTATGGAGTTGTAACAGTTCTTTATAGAGTCTGGATTTATTTTCAAATACATGATTTGCAATTTTTTTTCCCAGTCTGCAGACTGTCTTTACACCTTCCTGCTGGTGTCCTTTGATGCACAAAAGTTTTTTTTAATTTTGATGAAGCCCAAGTTAATAATCTTTTATTACTTGTGCTTTTCCTGTTGCATCTAAGAAATCATTTCCTAACCCAAGATCATGGAGATTTACTTCTGTATATTCTTCTAAGTTTTATTAGCATGATGATGTTTACAGATGTGATTGAATGGGAAGAGAGATTTAAAGCGATATGATTAGAGAGCTATTACGAGAAAACATTTCAATTACTTAATTTTACAGATAGTAATTACTAGGATTATGGGATAGTTCCTAGGCATTAACTCTAACTATAAATACATTGACAAAAAATAGATAGTACCAATAAAGAAAGAACTGCAAAGTCATGGTAGGCCTAAAGGAACTTCAAGGGTAGGTAGCAAACCTGGACTATTGAGAAGTCATAGGAAGACTTTGTGCCTCAGCACAGGGCAACTGTGGGGGACACTTGAATATAGCAGCTCTGACAGCTGTCAGCCATAAGCAAAAAGTCAAGAACCCCAACTCCTGCTCTCATACTCCAGGGCATTGGTGAGACAGAATGGAGTTATTTCCACTCTATACAAGAAGTAAAGGCTTGGAACTATGCAGGCTTGATCCTTCATTTGTCACTGTGAGAATGGGAGGTTTATTTTTCTTCAGATAGTAGAGAGCTATGTCTAAGCACAAGTAACTATCTGCTTTGTCACCATCCCTGGCACTCTACTGATGCTGGCTATCTCTCAGGCCCAATGGCCAAATGCCAAAGATGATTGATCAACCGTTCTCCATGTCCAGGTTCGAAGAAGGATCCAAAAGATATTATTATTTCATAATAGAAGGAACAAAGGTAAGGATAAAAGAAGAATTTACTGATGACCTGTCAAAGTAACTTTATCAGAGAAATAATTTTGAATCCAGTTTTTCCCCTTTATATTTTCTACATTGTGTGAAGAAGAAATGTCTCCTAATTCAGTGAATAGATTACCTATGTGAAAAATGGCAACTTATGTTGAAACATTATTCCTTCCCTTCAAAATACAATACAAAACAATCATGCATAACGTTCACTGTGAACTATTTTGCACACTGCACGACACATTCAATACATTTAGAATCCTCTAATTTAATTTTATCAAATGTTTCTATAAAGCAACTATACTATAATACTACCATGGTTATGGGACTCAGGAAGGTATCTTGATTTAACATTTGTATCTCTCTGCTTCTCCAAGCTTCATTATCTTTATTCTGTTGCTATTGCCATGGAAATCATGTATGTTTTTCCAATGGACACTTTTAAATTTTCATTAAATATTTGCTCATATTTTTCCATTTTGATATAATTTTATCTAGTTGTTCCTTAAAACAATCTTCAGGATAAGAATTTGAGTTTTGAAATACATCCAACTTTGCAAGCATGTTGCAAATTCTCTTAGTATTAATGTGACTCAGAATAGTTACCTCTTCTCAAGTCCAGATTTTTAATATAGAAATGAATCATCCCATAATCCCGATCTTATTCTGTCATGCCCATCTATGCAAAGATGGTTTATAAGATTTGTGAAATTTCCTTTAGCTAAAGGGATTGCAAATGCAGATAATAGTCTAAAGGACAAATAAAATGTACTGAAGCAACACATTTGAAAACAGGTTTAATCAAGACAATAGCTCATTTGTTCATGTGGAGACTAACAGGGTAGAAGTAAGGAAAAGATATTAAACAAGAAATTAGAAGACCCAAATTCCAATCAAGACTATGCTACTATGTTCTTTTACAAACTTAAGCAGATTAATTAATTTCTCAGGGTGTAATAATTAGGAGTGTACAGAGATATGAGTAACAGGAAAACTGACCAAAAGTGGCTTAAGAAATAAAGAATTAATTGTCTCATGCAAGAGGAAAAGATATTGATACAGAAATACTAATTTGGTATAGTGGCTGGTTCCAATTATCAAAGATCCAAACTCTTTCCATCCTCCTACTCTATTGTCTTTCTATCCTTAGTCTTGCCATCTCATAGTCTCAAGATGGCTGCCAAGTTCCAGGTATCACACTCCCATTGAAAAATAAGATTTTTATATGTCTACTTTGTCTTTTAAATAATCAAATGGAATTTTTTCCCTGAAATAATCCAGCCGATTATCCCTTATATATTGTTGCCTAAAAGTTGGTCAAATGGCCACCTTTATATATGAGAGAATCTGGGAAAGTGAGTATCTGGCTTATCCAGCCTCAATAAAGGGAAACAGACAAAGGAGCCTCACGACTCTGCCTATAACTGTGAAAGTTGGGTAAACTGATCTCTCGGGTGTGGCTCTAGACTAATGAGTAACTTTTGAAAATAAAATGTCATGAAAAACAAGTGACCTGAATTCTACTTTACATATTTTAAGAGGTGTCAGTTTTTACCAAATCCCTGTGATAGCATTCTCTGTCATCTCTAAAACAAAGCAAAACAAACATCCTCCATCCATGATTCCAAAATTCTAAAGTGAACAGTCTCTCCTCTTCCCTAGCTAGAAAAAAACAAAAAAATAAAAACAAAAATCCTTCTAAGTGGTCCAGACACTGAGTCATTCAATTTAACTGTGATGGGACTACATCTATTTTTGAGATTTTGTCATCGTGGTTTAAGAACACTAACTATCTGCAGACACTTTGAATATTTTTCCCAGCACAACTCTGAGTTTATGCTACACTAAATTTAAAATGCAAAATTAACGATGTAAAAGGCTAAATAAATAATTCTATTATAAAAAGCACAAGTGATCATATTCTTAAAAAATTCAAAGAATTCAAAATGTATTGAATTTTTCCAAAGGACATTCCATTTGTGTCTCATACTTCCGTGTGATAGTACACGTATCTGTGCTTCATTTTTCTGAGAGTTACACAGCCACCCACTATTATTAAAAGCACTCCATCACCAAATAAATATGTATTCTGAAATTAAAACAAGATACTACACGAGAAAACTTTGGAAGCCAGAATGTTGCCAGCTGTGAGTGCCAGATGTGATTACAGAGCAACAACAAACAATGATGCAATCAGCCTATTGGTTAGCCAGAAACTGTGAACACCCAGAAAAGGTTCTGTCTGAATACATACTCAATGGTGTGTTCCAAACTACTGTGCAAAAATGCTTGTTTTATCCAGATACTCTATGGGAATATTTAGCTGTTACATTGTAAATGCTGTTATTTTGGTTTCTAAAAATGTCATGACAGGAAATGAATTCAGGGAGGAGTTGCCAAGATGGCTGTTAGGCAAAAGCAAGGGTTGGGGGGGGGGGCTGTTAAACCTAGAGAACAAGAAGCTGGAAAAGTTGAATACACCACTTACTATTTGCAATAAAGTAGATTCTTAAAATCCAAAAAAATAAAAAAAAGAAAAAAAAGAAAAAAATTTTCCCCTCCAATTATCATTGCCAAAAGGATGACTATGGTTCAAAGAGTGCTTACTGCTCATTGTCACAAAGGTTATAATGTTTCTGCTCTTGGACAGTCATCAGGTTAATAAATGACTAAGAGAAGAAAGCCAGTTTATGTAGAGGAAAGAAATGACTCCTACCATTCCCTGTTTCCCAGACAGTACAGCAAATGGGCAGTTGCAGCCTTTTGCTAAGAATTTCTACAGGTTCAGAAATGCCCATTCTCATGGTATTTTTTTTATTTTTTCCCTGTTTGAGAAGTACAAGGTGAGAATACCTGAGGACAGGTAAGAATAGAGGTTGGTCAGAAAGTAATTATACTTAATGCCACATTGGGAGTTTGACCTTCCTCAGAGGGCTGCTAAAGTAAATAGTTACAGTAAATATTAACTGAAGAGCTACAGAAATTCAAAGAAAAAGAAAGGGGAATGGGAAGAGGAAGGAGGAGGGAGGGGAAACTAATTTTTTTTTCCCTTGAAGAGATTCATGTTATAGAACAGCTCTTAAGTATAAAATTCTTAGTTTAGCCAACTTATTTCTCATTAATGATATTTACTAATTATATGCCTATCTTTAAGTAATAAGTTGTTTTATTTTACTACTGTTTCTGTTAGGTCTGCAAATAGTCAGATATTACAACAGACCCCTAGGAAAATCACTTTAGATATAGAGAAAAAATAATGGTTATGCCATAACTCATCAATAAAACTTTTCAGAAAAGTGTTAAACATATCTAATTTTACTTTCCTGTTTTTCAGGTAAACTCAATGTCCTCCCCTCTTCAACAGCAATATAAATGAACTTTTTCAACCATTTATTTTTAGATTCCCACTTAAGATCCTTTACTATCTAGTGTGTTCCCCATGTGCTTTAAGGTATAAGTTGCATACAATTTTATTACTCAAACTATTATCCCTATATTCCCCCCATATTACACACTGCTTTACACATAAGTGTTGGCATATATATATATATATATATATATATATATATAATTGGAAGCTTTCATAATCTTTTTTTAGCCCAAAAAAATAGATAGTGAGTAAGGAAAGAGGGAAGGAGAGAAGGAAGAAAAAAGAAGGGAAGCTAAGGGGCACCTGGGTGGCTCAGTCGGTTGAGCGTCTGACTTCAGCTCAGTTCACGATCTCATGGTTTGTGAGTTTGAGCCCCACGTCGGGCTATGTGCTGACAGCTCAGGGCCTGGATCCTGCCTCAGATTCTGTGTCTCCCTCTCTTTCTGCCTCTCCTAGCTTGTGTCTCTGTGTGTCTCTCTCTCAAAAATAAATAAACATTAAAAAAAAGGAAGGGAAGCTAAGTCCATAAATATTTATTAAACACCATTGTTGGCAAATGTCTGAAAGGTGAATCAACTGCCTCTTATATTCATGTTCATAAAATGAAGTGATTTTAATTTTATTCCATATATATAATATGATTTTAACACAACAAAAGAGGAAAAATAAGAGCCAACAACACAATAATACAATTATAGGAAAATATTATCAAAAACTTTATGCCAACAAATTGGACAACATGGAAGAAATGGATAAATTTCTAGAAACATATAAACTACTCAAAATGAAACAAGAGGACATAGAAAACTTGAACATACCAATAACCAGCAAAGAAATTGAATCAGTAACAAAAAATCTCCCAACAAACAAAAGTCCAGGGCCAGATGGCTTCAGAGACAAATTCTACCAAACATTTAAAGAAAAGTTAATACCTACTCTTCTCACTATTCCAAAAAATAGAAATGGAAGGAAAACTTCCAAATTCATTCTATGAAGCCAGTATTACCCTGATACCAAACAGGGATACCAAACCAGACAAAGACACCACTAAAAAAAGCAAACTACAGGCCAATATCCCTCATGAACATGTATGCAAAAATTCTTAGGAAAATACTAGCAAATCAAATCCAACAGTTCATTAAAAGGATCACTCACTGTGATCAAGTGGGATTTATTCCAGGGCTATAAGGGTAGTTCAATATTTGCAAAACAATCAACGTGCTACACCACATTAATAAAGGAAAGATAAGAACTTTCAACAGATGCAGAAAAAGCATTTGACAAAGTATGACAGTTATTCATAATAAAAAATCTCAACAAAAGCAGAGTTATAGGGAACAAACCTCAACATATATGAGACCATATATGAGAAACCCACAGCTAATAGCATCCTCAGTGTAGAAAAACTGAGAGCTTTTCTTCTAAAGTCCAGAACAAAACAGGGATGTCCACTCTCAACACTACTATTTAACATAGTACTGGATGTCCTAGCCACAGCAATCAGACACCAAAAAAGGAATAAAATGCATCCAAACTGGCAGAGAAGAAGTCAAACTGTCACTATTTGCAGATGACATGACACTCTATGTAGAAAACCTGAAGGATGCTACACACACACACAAAACATTGCTAGAACTGATACACGAATTTAGTAAAGTCACAGGATACAAAATCAACATACAGAAATCTATCACATTTCTATGCACCAATAATGCACCAAAAGCAGAAAGAGAAACTGAGGAATCAATCCTATTTTCAATTACACCAAAACCATAAGATACCTAGGAATGAGCCTAACCAAAAAGGTAGAAGATCTATACTCTGAAAACTATAAAACACTGATGAAAGAAATTGAAGATAACACAAGAAAATAGAAAAACATTCCATGTTCATGAATTAGAAGAACAAATATTATTTAAATGTCTATACTACCAAAGCAATCTACACATTTAAAGTAATCCCTATCAAAAATACCACCAGCATTTTTCACCGAGCTGGAACAAACAATCCAAAAATTTGTGTGGAACCACACAAAAGACCCCAATAGCCAAAGCAATCTTAAAAAAAGTAAAGCAAGGCTGGAGGCATCACAATCCCACACTTCCAGACCTCAATATTAGACAGCTATAGTGATCAAGAGGATATGGTACTGGCACAAATATAGACACATAGATCAATGGAACAGAATAGGAAACCTACAAATGAACTCACAATTATATGGCCAATTAATCTTCAACAAAGCAGGAAAGAATATCAAATGGAAAAATGGCAATCTCTTCAAAAATGCTGTTGGGAAAACTGGACAGTAACACGCAAAAGAATGAAACTGGACCACTTTCTTACACCACACACAAATAAATTCAAAATGGATGAAAGACCTAAATACAAGACATAAAACCATTAAAATCCTATAGGAAGACATAGGCAGTAACCTCTTTGACATTGGCTGTAGCAACTTCTTACTAGATATGTCTCCTGACGCAAGGGAAACAAAAGCAAAATAAACTATTGAGACTATATCAAAATAAAAAGCTTCTGCACAGCCAAGGGAAACAATCAACAAAACTAAAAGGCAACCTACAAAATTGAAGAAGATATTTGCAAATGACCTATCTTATCAAGGGTTAGTATCCAAAATATATAAAGAACTTCTCAAACCCAACATCCAAAAAACAAATAACCCAGTGAAGAAATGGGCAGAACACGAATAGACAATTGTGCAAAGAAGACATACAGATGGTCAACAGATACATGAAATGATGCTCAACATCACTCATCATCAGGGAAATGCAAATCAAAATCACAATGAGATACCACCTCACACCAGTCATAATGACTAAAATTAACAACACAGGAAACAACAGGTGTTGGTGAGGATGCAGAGAAAGGGGGACCCTCTTACACTGTTGGTAAGAATACAAATTGGTGCAGCCAGTCTGGAAAACAGTATGGAGGTTCCTCAAAAAGTTAAAAATAGAACTACCCTACGATCCAGAAACTGCTCTACTGGTCATTTACCCAAAGGATACAAAAATACTAATTTGAAGGGATACATACATTCTGATGTTCATTGCAGCATTATCAACAATAGCCAAAATATGAAAAGAGTCAATATGCCTATCAACCAATGAATGAATAAAGAAGATGTGATATACATATACAATGGAATATAACTCAGGCATCAAAAAGAATGAGATCTTGCCATTTGTAATAATGTGGATGGAGCTAGGGAGTATTACCCTAAGTGAAGTAAGTCAGTCAGAGGAAGACAAATAATATGATTTCACCCATATGTGAAATTTAAGAAGCAAAACAAACAAACATAGTGGGGAACAAAGAAAGGAAAACCAAGAAACAGACTCTTAACTACAGAGAAGAAACAGGGTTACTGGAGGGGGTAGGGGGTGACTGGGGGGATGAGTGAAATAGCTGATGGGGATTAAAGAGTGCCCTTGTGATGAGCACCAGGTGTTGTATATAAGCAATGAATCACTGTATTGTACACCTGAAACTAATATTACACTGTATGTTAACTAACTGAAATTTAAATAACTTGGAAGAAGAAGAAAAAAAGTCTGGCTCAGGAAAAAATAAGTCACTCATAGTTACTAAATTTAGCACTTCACACTTTAATAAGTGTGCTTATCTAATTATTTGTTCATTTATTCATACATAAAAATTAATTTTATAAAAATATTTCAACAATTCAATAATCCCAAATATCAGGAAACTAAACCAAATTATCCCTCATTATTATCTGGTATGTAATAGTTTTTAAATTTGGTTTTCTTTCTCCTATGTATTCCAAAAGCATCACTTCTGGATAAGCAGGTAAATAGACAACTGGGTTAAAATTAAGGAGTATAAAAAAGTCAACTAATGTGTTAAAAAAGGATTTTTCTTATTTTATTTTAAATAACTATTATAAAAATTTGACTGTTAATGGCATTGACTAATGTGTGAAAGAAAAACCACGCTTTACATTTTCTTTTACAGTGAATGAGAGACTATAACTCAAATAGATCTGGAACTTGATTTTTCATTTCTCCACTGAATCAGTATTGATTTCTTTAATCTTTTTTAAGTCTTTTTTCATTCAACTAGTGTTGGTCTATTTTTCAGATCTGAGGCATTCCTCATAGAAATGCATTCCTTGTTTGTCAACCAACAATTTAGATAAATGTCAAGTTCACATACCTAAGGAGAAGAAAAGTGTTTCTAACAGCCATCCGTTATCAATGAGGACAGAGTTTGTTGTCATTTAAATGCTATATAGCACCGATACAACTGCCTCAGAAGTCTTGAAAAATAAATTTGTTTCCTGAGGCATCTAAAACACAAACATTAGAGGTCAGAAACAGAGTAATAGGGACTATAAACATACATGACTGCTTAGCTACTATTGTTCAGAAATGAAGTATAACTCAAGGTGTGGTAGGTTAATGAAAAGCTAATTGGATGGAGGAAGTAGCAGAAAGGAAATGTGTACTATAGGTGAACAGCTTATAGACAAAATGTTACAGAGCTGAGGTTATGTTGCACCGAATGGACCTGAATTTATTCTAGATGTATTCTTGGCTAATTTTACTATTATGGTGAGATAATTAGCACTATAACACTGTAATTTACTGTTATTTATTAATTTAATATTAAATTCAACATTCCAACAAGAAAATCTTACATACAATTTGGGCCACAAACTAAAAACACATCATTAACCTCCAGGAATTTCTCTTCTTAGAAAAGAAACCATATTAAAAATAACAATAACAACAGCAACAACAACAACTAATTGTAGTGTAGTATTTTAATTAAGTGATCTATAAAGCAAGTACTAATGACTGAAAAGAGGGTGACATCATAATATGAAGGCACTCTGGCAAGGATCTTATGGTAGATACTTGCTGGTTTGGTGCCAGCTGATGAAGTTCCTTTGGGAAACTAGGTTGTCTCAGTCCATGTGGATGGGTAGGCCTTCACCTAATACACCTAATACTTAATACAGGAGTCAGAATGCATGGCTCAGATCTGCAAGGTATAACACTTAGTTCCCAATACATATCAACTGATTCAGGGTTGGGTCTGTGAGCCTACTTGGCCACTTCAGACTGAATTCAGCTACTTGTTTGAAAGCCATAGTAACAAATGCTCTTTTCTTCAATCTACATGAACCCTGAAGAAATCTCTGGCAACTGTCTTGTCTTCAGGTGTCATCTGAGAAGGTAAATAAGAATACTGTTGTTGCCATTATAAGTCACCGCAAATTTGGTGGCTTAAAATAATAAAAATTTACTTTCTCATAGTTCTAGAAGCTAGAATTACAAAGTCCAGAATCAAAGTGTTTGCAGACCTATGCCCCCTCTGAAAACAATGGAAAAATCCTTCCTTGTCTCTTCATTCCTTCTAGTAGTTGCCAAAAATCCTTGGTGTACCTTGGCATGCAGATAGATTGCTACAATCTCTGCCTCTGTCTTCACATAGAATTGTACTTGTCTCTCCTGTGTCTCTGTGTCTTGTGTTCAAATCTATGTTTCCTTATAAGGACTTTAGTCATTGCATTTAGGGCCCACCCTAATCAAGTATGATCTCATCTTAACTTGATTACAACTACAATGATCCTATTTCCAAATAAAGTTATGTTCACAGGTATCAGAGGTTAGGATTTTGACACAGTTTTTTGGGGAAACAAATAAAATACAACAAGCTAGAGATGACATGGTGCCTTTGATGTCATCTGTAATAACCCAATACTGCTTAATTTAGAACTAAAAATATATGTTTTGAATGAAATTAATTGTAATCTCCTTTTGTGAAGCATGTGACTGATGACACAGTGGCACTTAGGGGTGCCTGGGTGGCTCAGTTGGTTAGGCATCTGACTTCCACTCAGGTTATGATCTCACAGTCTGTGAGTTCGAGCCCTGGGATGGGCTCTGTGCTGACATCCCAGAGTCTGGAGCCTGCTTTGGATCCCGTGTCTCCCTTTCTTTCTGCCCCTCACCTGCTATCACTCTGTCTCCCTCCCTCTCTCAAAAAAATAAATATTGAGCTGAGGAATAGAAGATAAGGGAAGATGGCACATAGGAGGACGCTGGGCTCACCTTGTCCAGCTGATCACATAGATTCCACCCACATCGGCCTAAATAACCCAGAAAACCGCCAGAAGACTAGCAGAACAGACTCTCTGGAGCCAAGCGTAGACAAGAGGCTGATGGAAGAGGGTAGGAAGGGCAGACGTGGTGCGTGTTACACAGACTGGCAGGAGGGAGCCAGGGTGGTAGAGAGGCAGCCCGGCAGGCAAGGTAGAGCCCCCAAAGTCTGGCTTGCAAAAGTGGAGGGGCCGGACTGCATGAGTTCTGACAGCCAGGGGGACTTAACATCTGGAATGTTAAAAGTCAACAGCTCTGCTCTCAGAGCACGGGGAGGGTGAGAGGACACCAGGAGGGAGAGTTGTTGAACCCGGGAAGACAGAGCTCAGCTCAGCGGGGGAACAAAGGTGCTGGCAAACACCATTTCTCTCTCCCATCCCCCAGTGGAAATTCCAAAGGGAACAAGTTCCTGTCACCGAATTTGCTTGCACCATGCAAATGCACAACTCTGTGCTTCTGTGCATCAATCCCTCTGAAGCGGCTTGCCTCCCTCCTGGTGCTGCAGGGCCCCTCCTGCAGGGGACCACGGATGGCAAACCTAGCTAAGCCTGCCTCTCCCGCTCCTGTGCACCTTGAGGATCCACCCCATCTATTACACCCTTGGCCAGATCCCACCAAAGCAGCACCACAAGCCTGGCAGTGTGCAAGCAGCCCAGACAGAGGCCACACCCCTCCACAGTGAGTCCTGTCCCTGGGAGAGGGGAAGATAAAGTACACACCAGTCTGACTGTGGCCCTAGTTGTGGGCTGGGGGCAGACATTGGGTCTGACTGCGGCCCCACCCACCAACACAAGTTTCTCTGGACAGCACAGGGGAAATGCTCTGCAGCATGGAGCTACTGCAGGGACTAGCCAAAACGATGAAACGGAAGAATTCTCCTCAAAAGAAACTACAGAAAGTAGCAACAGCTAATGAATTGATCAAAACCTATTATAGCAATATAATGGAAAAAGAATTTAGAATAATAGTCATTAAATTAATCGCTGGGCTTGAGAAAAGCATAGAGGACAACAGAGAATCTATTGCTACAGAGATCAAGTGACTAAAAAATAGTTATGAGAAATTTAAAAATGTTATAAATGAAGTGTTAAATAAAATGGAGGTGGCCATAGCAGGATTGAAGAGGCAGAGGAGAGAATAGGTGAATTAGAAGATAAAAATATAGAAAAAGAGGAAGCTGAGAAATAGAGACATTAAAAAATCCAGGAGTACAAGGGGAGAATTAGAGAACTGAGTGGTGCAATCAAATGGAACAATATCCATATCATAGGAATTCCAGAAGAAGAAGAGAGAGAGAAAGGGGCTGAAGGTATACTTGAACAAATCATAGCTGAGAACTTCCCCGATCTGGGGAAGGAAACAGGCATTGAAGTCCAAGAGGCACAGAGAACTCTCTTCAGACATAACTTGCATAGATATTCTGCACAACATATCATAGTGAAACTGGCAAAATACAAGGATAAAAAGAGAATTCTGAAAGTAGATAGGGATAAACAGGCCTTAAAATACCAAGGGAGACACATAAGGGTAGTAGCAGATCTATCTACTGAAACTTGGCAGGCAGGAAAGGAATGACAGGAAATCTTCAATGTGATACACAGAAAAAATATGCAACCAAGAATCCTTTATCCAGCAAGTCTGTCATTCAGAATACAAGGAGAGATAAAGGTTTTCCCAAACAAACAAAAACTGAAGGAATTCATCACAACTAAGCCAGCCCTACAAGAGATCCTAAGGGGAACTCTGTAAGTGAAATGTTGCAAGGACCACAAAGTACCAGAGACATCACTACAAGCATGAAACATACACATATCACAATGACTCTAAACCCATATCCTTCAATAATAACAATGAATGTAAATGGACTAAACGCTCCAACCAAAAGACATGGGGCATCAGAATGGATAAAAAAAACAAGACTCATCTATTTGCTGTCTACAAGAGATTCATTTTAGACCCGAGGACACCTTCAGATTGAAAGTGAGGGGATGGAGAACTATCTATCATTTTACTGGAAGTCAAAAGAGAGCTGGAGTAACCATACTTATATCAGACAAACTAGACTTTAAAAGCTATAGCAAGAGATGAAGAAGGGTATTATATAATAATTACAGGGTCTATACATCAGGAAGAGCTAACAATTATAAATGTCTATGCACCAAATACAGAGGCCCCCAAATATATAAAACAATTACACACAAACATAAGCAACCTTATTGATAAGAATGTGGTAATTGCAGGGGACTTTAATACTCTACTTACAACAATGGATAGATCATCTAGACACAGAATCAATAAAGAAAGGAGGGCCCTGAATGATACAATGGATCAGATGGTCTTGACAGATATATTTAGAACTCTGCACCCTAAAGCAACAGAATATACTTTCTTCTCCAATGTGCACAGAACATTCTCCAAGGTAGATCACATTCTGGGTCACAAAACAGCCTTTCATAAGTATAACAGAATTGAAATCATACCATGCACACTTTCAGAACACAATGCTATGAAGCTTGAAATCAACCACAGGAAAAAGTCCAGAAAACCTCCAAAAGCATGTAGGTTAAAGAATACCCTACTAAAGAATGAATGGGTCAACCAGGTAATTAGAGAAGAAATTTAAAAAATATATGGAAACAAATGAAAATGAAATACAACAATCCAAACACTGGGACGCAGTGAAGACAGTCCTGAGAGGAAAATACATTGCAATCCAGGCCTATCTCAAGAAACACGAAAAATCCCAAATACAAAATCTAATAGCACACCCAAAGGAAATAGAAGCAGAACAGCAAAGACACCCCAAACCAAGCAGAAGAAGAGAAATAATAAAGATCAGAGCAGAAATAAACAATGTAGAATCTAAAAAAACAGTAGAGGGGCACCTGGGTGGCGCAGTCGGTTGGGCGTCCGACTTCAGCCAGGTCATGATCTCGCGGTCTGTGAGTTCGAGCCCCGCGTCGGGCTCTGGGCTGATGGCTCAGAGCCTGGAGCCTGTTTCCGATTCTGTGTCTCCCTCTCTCTCTGCCCCTCCCCCGTTCATGCTCTGTCTCTCTCTGTCCCAAAAATAAATAAACGTTGAAAAAAAAAATTTAAAAAAACAGTAGAGCAGATCAATGAAACCAAGAGTTGTGTTTTTTTGAAAAAATAAACAAAATTGATAAACCTGTCGCCAGGCTTCTCAAAAAAAAAAAAGGAAGATGACCCAAATAGATAAAATCATGAATGAAAATGGAATTATTACAACCAATCCCTCAGAAATACAAGCAATTATCAGGGAATACTATGAAAAATTATATGCCAACAAACTGGACAACCTGGAAGAAATGGACAAATTCCTAAGCACCCACACACTTCCAAAACTCAAACAGGAGGAAATAGAAAATTTGAACAGACCCATAACCAGCGAAGAAATTGAATCAGTCATCAAAAATCTCCCAACAAATGAGTCCAGGACCAGATGGCTTCCCTGGGGAATTCTACCAGACAGTTAAAGCAGAGATAATACCTATCCTTCTCAAACTGTTCCAAAAAATCGAAAGGGAAGAAAAAATCCCAGACTCATTCTATGAAGCCAACATGACTTTGATTCCCAAACCAGAGAGAGACCCAGCAAAAAAAAGAGAACTACAGGCCAATATCCCTGATAAATATGGATGCAAAAATTCTCAATAAGATACTAGCAAATCGAATTCAACAGCATGGGAAAAGAATTATTCACCATGATCAAGTGGGATTGATTCCTGGGATGCAGAGCTGGTTCAACATTCGCAAATCAATCAACGTGATACATCACATTAATAAAAGAAAACATAAGAACCATATGATCCTGCTAACCGATGCAGAAAAAGCATTTGACAAAATTCAGCATCCTTTCTTAATAAAAGCCCTCGAGAAAATCAGGATAGAAGGAACATACTTAAATATCATAAAAGCCGTTTATGAAAAGCCCACAGCTAATATCATCCTCAATGGGGAAAAACTGAGAGCTTTCCCACGAGATCAGAGTGGGAACGAGATCAGTGGACAACAGAGATGTCCACTCTCACCGCTGTTGTTTAACAGAGTGTTGGAAGTTCTAGCATCAGCAATTAGACAACAAAAGGAAACCAAAGGCATCAAAATTGGCAAAGATGAAGTCAAGCTTTCACTTTTTGCAGATGACATGATATTATACATGGAAAATCCGATAGACTCCACCAAAAGTCTGCTAGAACTGATACATAAATTCAGCAAAGTCTCAGGATACAAAATCAATGTACAGAAATCAGTTGCATTCTTATACACTAATAATGAAGCAACAGAAAGACAAATAAAGAAACTGATCCCATTCACAATTGCACCAAGAATCATAAAATACCTAAGAATAAACCTAACGAAAGATGTAAAAGATCTGTATGCTGAAAACTATAGAAAACTTATGAAGGAAATTGAAGAAGATACAAAGAAATGGAAAAACATTCCATGCTCATGGATTGGAAGAATAAATATTGTTAAAATGTCAATACTACCCAAAGCTGTCTACACATTCAATGCAATCCCAATCAAAACTGCACCAGCATTCTTCTTGAAACTAGAACAAGCAATCCTAAAATTCATATGGAACCACAAAAGACCCCGAATAGCCAAAGTAATTTTGAAGAAGAAGACCAAAGTAGGAGGCATCACAATCCCAGACTTTAGCCTCTACTACAAACCTGTCACCATCAAGACAGCATGGTATTGGCACAAAAACAGACACAGAAACCAATGGAATAGAATAGAAACCCCAGAACTAGACCCACAAAAGTATGGCCAACTAATCTTTGACAAAGCAGGAAAGAATATCCAATGGAAAAAAAGACAGTCTCTTTAAAAAATGGTGCTGGAAGAATTGGACAGCAACATGCAGAAGATTGAAACTAGACCACTTTCTTATACCATTCACTAAAATAAACTCAAAATGGATGAAGGATGTGAATGTGAGACAGGAAACCATCAAAACCCTAGTGGAGAAAGCAGGAAAAAAACCTCTCTGACCTCAGCTGTAGCAATTTCTTACTTGACACATCTCCAAAGGCAAGGAAATTAAGAGCAAAAATGAACTATGGGACCTCATCAAGATAAAATGTTCTTCACTGCAAACTTAACAGTCAACAAAACTAAAAGGCAGTTGATGGAATGGGAAAAGATATTTTCAAATGACATATCGGACAAAGGGCCAGTATCCAAAATCTATAACAAACTCACTAAATTCCACACCCGAAAAACAAATAATCCAGTGAAGAAATGGGCAGAAGACATGAATAGACACTTCTCTAAAGAAGACATCCAAATGGTCAACAGGCACATGAAAAGATGCTCAACGTCGCTCCTCATCAGGGAAATACAAATCAAAACCACAGTGAGATATTACCTCATGCCAGTCAGAGTGGCTAAAATGAACAAATCAGGAGAGTATAGATGCTGGAGAGGATGTGGAGAAACGGGAGCCCTCTTGCACTGTTGGTGGGAATGCAAATTGGTGCAGCCACCCTGGAAAACAGTGTGGAGGTTCCTCAAAAAATTAAAAATAGATCTACCCTATGACCCAGCAATAGCACTGCTAGAAATTTACCCAAGGGATACAGGAGTGCTGATGCATAGGGGCACTTGTACACCAATGTTTATAGCAGCACTTTCAACAATAGCCAAATTATGGAAAGAGCCTGAATGTCCATCAACTGATGAATGGATAAAGAAATTATGGTTTATATATACAATGGAACACTACTTGGCAATGAGACAGAATGAAATATGGCATTTTGTAGCAATGTGGATGGAACCGGATAGTGTTATGGTAAGTGAAATAAGTCATACAGAGAAAGACAGATACCATATGTTTTCATTCTTATGTGGATCCTGAGAAACTTAACAGAAGAACATGTTGGATGGGAAGGGGAAAAAAAAAAGTTACAGAGAGGGAAGGAGGCAAACCATAAGAAACTCTTAAACACTGAGAATAAACTGAGGATTGATGGGGGGTTGGGAGGGAGGGGGAAAGTGGGTGATGGGCATTGAGGGAGGCAACTGTTGGGATGAGCACTGGGTATTGTATGGAAACCAATTTGGCAATAAATTTCATATTAAAAAATAAAATAAAATAAAATAAAATAACTAAATATATATATTTTTTAATTATAAACAATGGCATATCAGCTCTTCTTTCTCTGATAAATCATACTGAACAAGCACATCAGGCAAAGTGTGTTGGGTTTCTCTGCTAGAATAACTGAAATTGTGGTACTTTTATTTCAAATAATTTATTAAACTCAAGGAAGAATCAGAAAAAAAGAATGTCAGATGATCTCATTAAGTAACCAACTAAGCTCTAAAGTATTTAGAAACAAAATGAACCAAATAAGCTAAATCATTTCAGATGACTTACTAATCACAAATATTTTCAATGGCTTAGTTATATCTAAATAATATTTTATTCATTAAGAAATATCTTATTAAACTAAACATTTGATATAGTCAGAAGACCTAGGTTTTCATCCAGACTCTGTCACTAACCAGCTCTATAACTTTAGAAAACACCTCTAACTTCTCTGGGTTTCTTTCTTCTGTAAAATGAAAGGTTGATAATCAAGAAAATCTCAAAGGTCCCCTTTCCTCCTCAAAAAATGTTTGCATTAAAAAATTCTATTTTTTATCATAATCATTTTAACATTTACATACCCTGTTCTGCACAGATCAATAAAAGCAATTAATAATAGGTGAGTACTACTGTGCCTGAGGGTGTCTTTTAGCATGTGAGAATAAAAAGCATGAGGAAATTCTACGGTCACAAGATGGCTGCCACTCACAAGATGGCTGCCACAGCTCCAAGCATTACATCTTCAGAAAAAAAAGTCCAAAGCAGTTAAGAATAGTAAGGGTAGAGACTCCTTTTATATCTGTGTAAAAACTTTCTGAGCAAATTTCTCCTCAGGTTCCATTAGCCAGGAATGAGTCACAGGCCCATGCCATAGCAACAAAGGAAAATGGGAGGATCAGTATTTAGCATTTTCAGCCTTTGCATGAGAGACAGGCTCTAACAGCACAAAACAAAGAGGAGAAAGAGTTGTTCATTAGGCGACCAGCAAGGTCAGCCAGAGACTCCTTGCCCCACAAGAAGTGACATTAGAACTTTTGTAATAGATTCTAACATCCCCCTACCATGCTACAGTGAAAGATAAAAATTTAATTGATAACAGTTTTTGTCAGTCATGCTACAACTTTGGTGTGGCCTAGGCAATGCAACTTACTACCTGTATAACCTTGGATAAATTATTTAGCATCTCTAACGTCCTCAGTTTCCTCATCTATAAAATAGGTGTAATACCTCAAATGTTTGTTCTGAGGATTAAGTGAGAGAACATGTGTAAAGTACCTGTATAGTTCCTGACATACAGTAGATACAAAATAAATGTTAGTTTTCATTCTCTTTTCCCTTTCCCTAACTTAGCCTTCCACGCTCCCCTTAGAAAGAAGTCCTTTAATTGATTTATATTAATTATATGTAATCTAATCTATCTCCCTCTCCTCCTCCACCTCTCCATCCCTTCCCTCTCCTTCACCCATCTCTGTTTCCTAACTACATACTTCTAGAAAAGGAGCTGTGAGTAAACCATTCTTAAAAGTGGGCTATAAATGGCCTGTGAGAGTATTTATTTTGATGCCTATCTCCAGGAATAAACTGGACAGACATCTCCCTGGTGAACTTCCTTAGGAAAGGCATTAGGAGACATGGTCACAGTGAGATAAGAACGTTCTCTGGAATTGCTAATCTACTGATGTTGTCCAGAAAGAATCATTAAGAGGAAATTGATTCATGATGAAAAATAACTAAAGGTGACAGGAGAACTTAGAACCCCGGCTGATATTCACCATTTATGGAAAGTATCCCCCTTTCCCACCTCCCATAACATTAGGATAAAAGGCATTGACACATGTAGCTAGAAGAAACTTTCCTCAATCATGAAAAAATATTTAGAGAGCCCACTACATATAGTGACTAAGCTAGGCAATTCCCTATTTATCTCCCCTGGCCAGTTCCAAATCATTCCCTATCCATACAATGGCTACTTTTGGGTCATGAGACAGGAACAGCATGGATGAGATGCACCAAACAGTTTTGAAGGAGGACACTGGAAAAGAAATGTATAGGCCCAGCTCATGAGTGTATAACGGAAGTAGAAGGGGAAAAAGAAAAAACAGAGATTTTCTTGAGGAATGTGATTGTATGTTATGGCTTCCCTTTTATGAGTTCAAGATACATAATTTAGAATTTTGATTTAAACTGAGATTACATATTTTCTGTTGTGATGTAGTTCAAACAATTCACCACATGGGCCATGACATTATATACACTTAAAATATAAAAATGTGATAGTATTTCATTTTCACTGAGCACTTATCCTGTGCCAGGCATATGCTATACGTTCTACACACATTTCTTCATTTACTCCTTCATTTATAATGTGCCTAAGACAGGAACACCTATTATCTCCATTTTCTACGGTAAGAAATAGATTTCCAGAACAAGGTCTCTCAGACAGTCACTCTAAATTCCACCTGATACTGCCCCAGCTGGTGCCTTGCCTGTGTATTGCCCAGTTTCCTGTGCTTATCTCTAGGGTCACACTTTACATACTGTTTTGAAATGAGCTTTTAACTGGTCTTTCTCGCCAGCTGGTTTAAGTTTTAGATGCTAAACCTAGTACAACGTAGGAGTTATATAAATACAAAAATAAAGATCAAATCAATGAAAAAATAAACTGGAAAATAGGCTATATAAGAAGTACTAAGTTCAGAAGAAGGGAGGTAACCACCGATTGCAGAGGGTAGGAAAGGCTTTGTGGGTGAGGCAGGGTCTGTGCGAAGCTTGGAAGAGGGAGAGGATTTAAATGTATAGGGAAGATGGGAGAGGATTCTGGGAAGAGAATATTTTAGCAAAGGCCAAATACCTTGAATGTTTTTAGGTACTAATTCTATCTCTCTAAGAGAATATTTTAAATTGTGTAGCTTATTATGCCATAGAACAAATAAACATATTACATTATTTCCGTGTCAGCCAGCCCCTTCTTCTGGACCAAAGGCATGAAATGTCGTTTCTGCTTCATTAAGACCTTTTTCCACGTCAACAATACATTGAAAGCATAAAATTGCATTGAGGTCAGAAACCCCATGGACAACTTTCATCTAACCATATATACTGCATTCATAAAAAAAAAAAAATAAGGGAAAAATGGTAAATATTTCAAGATTAAGTAATCAAGTACAGTTTACTACACAAAAAAAGTGAATATGGAATGCCAAATGTAAAACAACAACAAACAAACAAAAAAACCTTAGTGTAAATCAAATAGTGTCCCCAAAATGAGTCTCCCATTTGAAACCCAGGCAAAACCTTTAATTTTTTTTTTCAAAATCTTTTAAACAACTGAAAATGCTGATGTTTAAAAAAGCAAGAAGCCACTTATTCTTGATTTTTATTATTCATACTCAGAACCTTCAAGAAACTAGGATAAGAAATAAAACATAAGAAAATAACTCGTTTTACTTTCAGAAATTTTTGTTAAAATGTAATATATATACAGAAGGTGTTCATATTATAAGCGTACAGCTCTCTGAACATATGCATGTGATAAATGCCTACCTCAAGAACAAAACATTCAGAGCACTCCAGAGGTTTACCCTTTCCTTTCACTCAGCCTCCCTAAGGATAACCATCTCCTATTTCTAATACCATAGATAAGCTTTGCCTGTTTTTGTATTTTATATACAATGGGTATATAAGTGGGTCATATATCATGTATTATTTTTGGATCTGGATTCCTTTACTTAACAATATATTTGTGAGATTCAACCATTATTGTTGTGGGTAGCTATAGATCATTCATTCTCATTTTTGTCCAGCAATAATTCTCAAAGTGTGGTTGATAAATGTAGGTTAAAGTGTGGTCCAAAAGTAAGCAATTTTCATAAATATTGTAACATATAATTTATCCTTTTTGCCGTATTGATATTTGTACTGATGGTACAAAAGCAAAAGTGGATAAAATTGCTGGCACCTTAGCATAAATCAAGGCAATGACACCAAATTGTACTAAACATTATCCTATCATTGTTCAACATCATGCACCACCAGTAAACAAAAACATAAAACAAAAAAAATGACAACTGTATTTAATAACTTCTTTAGTGAAAAAAATATTAATTACATTAGCTCTCAACCCTTGAGTACATGTCTTTTTAATATTCTGTGTGATGTAAAGTATGCATAAAGTACTTCCACATAAAGTACAATGGATGAAAAAAACTCATTAGGAAAAGCAATGTGAGTTGCAAGCTAAACTAGTCACTTTTGTCATGGAACACAAATTTACTAGAAAGAATGACTGACAGGAAAACAATGGTTATTGAATCTGAGTATTTAGCAGACATTTTCTCAAAAATAAATGAAGGGAACCCTTAACTTTAGGGAAAACTACTGGTAGTAATTTATGTCAATGACAAAACTTCAACTTTTTAAACAAAAATTATGATTTGTACAACATGTCCACCACCATGAATTTGACAGCTTCACAACATTTAAATACTTTGCTATATGTGATTTTTAAAATATTATATAAGGAAATATGTAAGCATTTGAAGGCTCTGCATAAGTCAGTGAACCAATGTTTTCTGAATAATGAATGCCTAATACAAATCATGCATTAGTACAAGATTAATTCAAAGTCCAGGACAGACCAATGGATTTAACATATCAGACTATCAAATGTTCGTTGATATGATTTCAGTATCCACATTACAATTAACCTTTAAGGAACTACCACTTGTCAAGTTTTAATGTAGTATCAAAGAAAGATATCCACATGTATTTGAAAGGAAGAAAGAAAGAAAGAAAGAAAGAAAGAAAGAAAGAAAGAAAGAAATTATCTATCTATGTGAGACTGTATCTTCTTCATATACTTTAAGTAAAATATATAACAATAGATCAAATGGAGAAGCAGAGATTAGAAACCAGCTATTTTCTCATAACCCAGTTGTAAATAGATTGCAAAATGTAAAATAACACCTCTGTTCTCATTAATTTTTTTGTGCAAAATAAAGTACTTTTTATAAAAAATAGCTATTTATGTTACCATGCAATGTGTTTAGTGTTGTTAGCTTTAAATAATTTTATAATAAATATTCTTTAAATTTCTCACTTTTAAATCACAAAGTGGTAAACATGAATAGCTATAATCCACATAATCAAAAGCTCTTTAAAGTCCTCAATAATTTTTAAGCACATAAAGTGTCCTCAGATCAAAAAGTTTGAGAACTTCTGCTATACAGTATTCCACTGTAAGCAGAGGTTTAATTTTAACAGTAATTTCTGGGAATATTCTTGAGATAGTATATATTTAGCTTAATTTCCTCATCTGGCCTTTCTACTTGTGGTTTCTTCTTCTCTCCAACCCTTCTTACACTGGGCCAATCAGATCATTTGCCAGTCCAGTACTTACAGCGGCTGTTACATCAGGTGCATTTTCTTCCTCCTGGCAGGAATATCCCAGAAGACTTTACCAAGAATGTAGGACTGTGCTGTGGCTTTAAGGATTTAGCCAGAAGGAGGTCAGAGGAGGACAGAGCAAACTAGAGCAATGTAAGCAAAGGACTTTTTCTTGGATTATGGACATGGTTTCCTGGGCTTCTCAGTTTAACAGCATCTTCTAACACCAAATATAAAACAATTTCCCTGTGTCTCTGCAACACATAACCTAGTTTTATTCTCTTCAAAATGCCTATCACTCCCTGGCTTTTTTTCTCGGTTTTATTCCTTTATTTTCTTTGCTCCCCATTGCTATTCCCAGAATGAGAGCTTGCAAGATTTTTCTACTTTGTTTACTGTCTGGAACTGTCTCTGGAACACAGTAGATATCTAATATATATTTGTTGAATTGATTAATCCCTATCTCTTCAGAAGCCTTTTTAATTTGCAATTATAAAAGACAAAGGAAAATACCAAGATCTAGAATTCTGTTTTATTTCATGGGATAGTAGTCTTTCCCCCATTTGGGTATATAAGAAAATAATGGCATAAAGTATTTTACAAAGTTTCCAGGAGCTATATTTTTACTTTAAATATTGCCTCTCCTTTTCTTGGTCTCATCCCATTATTCCTAGCCATATAGACAGTTGCTGCTAAATAACTTCACAACTCATTGGAAATCTATGACTTAAAAAGAGTGGATTTCCAGCACACTTATTCTAAAGTATTTAAGCTCAATATGTATAGTAATTTATATATTTCATTATAATTTATATTCTCCATTCTGATTGCTAAATGTTTTCAATTTATGAGAATTTTAACATGTGATCTTGTACAAAAGAGCATACTTCCTGAGACTGGATTTTAAGATTTTTGAAACCAGAAGAAAATATTTTTATTTAAATGTTGGCAGTATGCTCAATATGTACCAACATAGAAATTATCCAAGGTATACACACACACATAAAGTGAGAGGTAGAATAGTATATACATTTTTTTATTTGTATTTTCTTTTTAAAGGAAAAATTTATAGTTCTATAAATGCTTGCATGTGTGCAGACTGGCTTGGACATAAGACAAAAGACAACTGGAGAACATGGTTGCCTCTTGGGAAGGAGATATAAAGGGGGAAAGGGTGGGATGAGATTGACTTTTTAACATGTCCTTTTGGTAGCTTTCAAATTTTGTGTACTTATGTTCATCACTTATTTAGAGATTGGCAGAGTCAATTAAAAAACATAACCCAACCAAATGCTGTGTACATGAAACTCACTTCAAATATAATACAGGTAGGTTGAAAGTAAAAGAATAGGAAAAAGATATATCGTGCAAACATTAATCAAAAGAAAGCAGGAATAGCCATTTTAATAACAGATAAAGTAGACCTAAGAACAAAGATTTACCACAGACAATGACATGACATAATGATAAAATGGTCAGTCTACCAGGAGCACAAGGCAGTCCTGGATATGTATAGCACCAAACAACAAAACTACAAAATAACTGAAGCAAAAACTAGTGGAATTGAAAGAAGCAGACAAATCTACAATTATAGAAACTTTAGCATTCCTCTCTCAACAACTGGCAGAAATCAGATAGAAAATCATCAAGGAGGGGCGCCTGGGTGGCGCAGTCGGTTAAGCGTCCGACTTCAGCCAGGTCACGATCTCGCGGTCCGTGAGTTCGAGCCCTGCGTCGGGCTCTGGGCTGATGGCTCAGAGCCTGGAGCCTGTTTCCGATTCTGTGTCTCCCTCTCTCTCTGCCCCTCCCCCGTTCATGCTCTGTCTCTCTCTGTCCCAAAAATAAATAAACGTTGAAAAAAAAAAAAAAAAGAAGAAAATCATCAAGGATACAGAAAATTCTATAACACCATCAACCAAAACGTTCCATAAATGAAACAGTCCACCCAACAACAGCAGAACTCACATTCTTTTCAAGAACAATAGAACATACACTGAGAAAGACCATATATAAGGTCACAAAACAACTATCAACACATTTGATAGAATTTAACATAAGACTGTGTTCTCTGACCACAATGGAAGCAAACTAGAAATCAATAACAGAAAAACAATACATTTTTAAACAACTCATGGCTCAAAAAGATGTCTCAAGAGAAATCAAAGATTACATTGAAGTGAATGAATATGAAAGTACAACGTATCAACACTTGTGAGCCACTGTTAAAGCAACGCTGAGAGGAAAATTTATAGCACTAAATGCTTACAATAGAAAAGAGGAAAAGTCTTAAATCAGTAATCTAAGCTTCTACTTGAAGAGCCTAGGAAAAGAAGAAAAAAATAAACCAAAATTAAATAGAAGAAGGAAATTAAAAGAAAAACAGAAATCAACTAAATAAAAATTTGATTCGAAGCTGGCAGTGTAGGAGCACACTGAGCTCACCGCATCCTGCGGATCACTTAGATTCCACCCACACCTGCCTAAATAACCCAGAAAATTGCCAGAAGACTAGCAGAATGGATTCTCCAGAGCCAAGCATAGACCAGAGGTCCACGGAAGAGGGTAGGAAGGGCGGAGAGGTGGTGCATGCTACGCGGACTGGCGGGAGGGAGCCAGGGCAGAGGGGCAGCCTGCCGGCCAAGCAGAGCCCCCGAGTCTGGCTTGCAAAAGCGGAGGGGCTGGATGGAGTGTGTTCAGACAGCAGTGGGACTTAACATCTGGAAGCTTATAAGTTAACAGTTCTGCTCTGAGAGCAGGAGGGCTGGAGTACAACTGGAGGGAGAGTTGTTGAGCCCCAGACAACAGAGCGCAGCTTGGCGGGGAACAAAGGCGCTCGCCAGCGCCATCTCCCTCACCCATCCTCCAGCCAAAATCCCAAAGGGAACCGGTTCCTGCCAGGGAACTGGCTTGCACCGTGCAAACACCGAATGCTGTGCTTCTGCAGATCCATCCCTCCGGAGGGTATGACTTCCTCCCGGTGCCACAGGGCCCCTCCCGAAGTGGATCACGGAGGATAAGCAAGCTGAGCCCGCCCCTCCCGCCCCCGTGCACCTTGCGGATCCACCCCACCTAATACGCCAGATTCCCAGCACCACAAGCCTGGCAGTGTGCAATTAGCCCAGACCGGCCACGCCACCCCACATTGAATCCTGCCCCTAGGAGAGGGGAAGAGAAAGTACACACCAGTCCGACTGTGGCCCCAGCGGTGGGCTGGGGGCAGACATCAGGTCTGATTGCGGCCCCGCCCACCAATGCAAGTTATTCAAGACAGCACTGGGGAAGTGCCCCGTAGTTCCACACCACTCCAGGGACTATCCAAAATGACGAAAGGGAAGAATTCCCCTCAAAAAAAACCTCCAGGAAATAACGACAGCTAACGAACTGATCAAAAACGATTTAAACAATATAACAGAGAGTGAATTTAGAATAATAGTCATAAAATTAATCACTGGGCTTGGAAACAGTATAAAGGACAGCAGAGAATCTATTGCTACAGATCAAGGGACTAAGGAACAGCCAGAGGAGCTAAAAAATGCTATTAACGATGTGCAAAATAAAATGGAGACGACCACAGCTCGGAATGAAGAGGCAGAGGAGAGAATAGGTGAGCTAGAAGATAAAGTTATGGAAAAAGAAGAAGCTGAGAAAAAGAGAGATAAAAAAATCCAGGAGTATGAGGGGAAAATTAGAGAACTAAGTGATGCAATAAAGAGAAATAATCTACGCATAATTGGTATTCCAGAGGAGGAAGAGAGAGGGAAAGGTGCTGAAGGTGTACTTGAAGAAATAATAGCTGAGAACTTCCCCGATCTGGGGAAGGAAAAAGGCATTGAAATCCAGGAGGCACAGAGAACTCCCTTCAGACACAACTTGAATCGATCTTCTGCACGACATACCATAGTCAAACTGGCAAATACAAGGATAAAGAGAAAATTCTGAAAGCAGCTAGGGAAAAACGTGCTCTGACATATAAAGGGAGACCTATAAGACTCGTGACCAATCTCTCTACTGAAACTTGGCAGGCCAGAAAGGAATGGCAGGAAATCTTCAATGTGATGACCAGAAAAAAATATGCAGCCGAGAATCCTTTATCCAGCAAGTCTGTCATTAGAACAGAAGGAGAGATAAAGGTCTTCCCAAACAAACAAAAACTGAAGGAATTTGTCACCACTAAACCAGCCCTACAAGAGATCCTAAGGGGGATCCTGTGAGACAACGTACCAGAGACATCACTACAAGCATGAAACCTACGGACATCACAATGACTCTAAACCCATATCTTTCTATAATAACACTGAATGTAAATGGACTAAATGCACCAACCAAAAGACATAAGGTATCAGAATGGATAAGAAACCAAGACCCATCTATTTGCTGTCTACAAGAGACTCATTTTAGACCTGAGGACACGTTCAGATTGAAAGTGAGGGGATAGAGAACTATTTATCATGCTACTGGAAGTCAAAGAAAGCTGGAGTAGCCATACTTATATCAGAAAAACTAGACTTTAAATTAAAGGCTGTAACAAGAGGTGAAGAAGGGCATTATATAATAATCACAGGGTCTATCCATCAGGAAGAGCTAACAATTCTAAATGTCTATGCACCGAATATGTGAGCCCCCAAATATGTAAAACAATTACTCACAACATAAGCAACCTTATTGATAAGAATGTGGTAATTCCAGGGGACTTTAACACCCCACTCACAGCAATGGATAGATCATCTAGACACACGGTCAATAAAGAAACAAGGGCCCTGAATGATACATTGGATCAGATAGACTTGACAGATATATTTAGAACTCTGCATCCCAAAGCATCAGAATATACTTTCTTCTCCAGTGCACACAGAACATTCTCCAAGATAGATCACATTCCGGGTCACAAAACAGCCCTTCATAAGTATAACAGAATTGAAATCATACCATGCACACTTTCAGACCACAATGCTATGAAGCTTGAAATCAACCACAGGAAAAAGTCCAGAAAACCTCCAAAACCATGGAGGTTTTAAAGAACACCCTACTAAAGAATGAATGGGTCAACCAGGCAATTAGAGAAGAAATTAAAAAATATATGGAAACAAACGATAATGAAAATACAACAATCCAAACGCTTTGGGACGCAGCGAAGGCAGTCCTGAGAGGAAAATACATTGCAATCCAGGCCTATCTCAAGAAACAAGAAAAATCCCAAATACAAAATCTAACAGCACACCTAAAGGAAATAGAAGCAGAACAGCAAAGGCAGCCTAAACCCAGCAGAAGAAGAGAAATAATAAAGATCAGAGCAGAGATAAACAATATAGAATCTAAAAAAACTGTAGAGCAGATCAATGAAACCAAGAGTTGGTTTTTTGAAAAAATAAACAAAATTGACAAACCTCTAGCCAGGCTTCTCAAAAAGAAAAGGAAGATGACCCAAATAGATAAAATCATGAATGAAAATGGAATTATTACAACCAATCCCTCAGAAATACAAGCAATTATCAGAGAATACTGTGAAAAATTATATGCCATCAAACTGGACAACCTGGAAGAAATGGACAAATTCCTAAGCACCCACACACTTCCAAAACTCAAACAGGAGGAAATAGAAAATTTGAACAGACCCATAACCAGCGAAGAAATTGAATCAGTCATCAAAAATCTCCCAACAAATGAGTCCAGGACCAGATGGCTTCCCTGGGGAATTCTACCAGACAGTTAAAGCAGAGATAATACCTATCCTTCTCAAGCTGTTCCAAAAAATCAAAAGGGAAGGAAAACTCCCAGACTCATTCTATGAAGCCAGCATGACTTTGATTCCCAAACCTGAGAGAGACCCAGCAAAAAAAAAGAGAACTACAGGCCAATATCCCTGATGAATATGGATGCAAAAATTCTCAATAAGATACTAGCAAATCGAATTCAACAGCAGGGGAAAAGAATTATTCACCATGATCAAGTGGGATTGATTCCTGGGATGCAGGGCTGGTTCAACATTCACAAATCAATCAATGTGATACATCACATTAACAAAAGAAAAGATAACCATATGATCTTGTACCAACCGATGCAGAAAAAGCATTTGACAAAATTCAGCATCCTTTCTTAATAAAAAGCCTTGAGAAAGTCGGGGTAGAAGGAACATACTTAAACATCATAAAAGTCATTTATGAAAAGCCCACAGCTAATATCATCCTCAATGGGGAAAAACTGAGAGCTTTTTCCCTGAGATCAGGAACACAACAGGGATGTCCACTCTCACCACTGTTGTTTAACATAGTGCTGGAAGTTCTAGCATCAGCAATCAGACAACAAAAGGAAACCAAAGGCATCAAAATTGGCAAAGATGAAGTCAAGCTTTCACTTTTTGCAGATGACATGATATTATACATGGAAAATCCGATAGACTCCACCAAAAGTCTGCTAGAACTGATACATGAATTCAGCAAAGTCTCAGGATACAAAAATCAATGTATAGAAATCAGTTGCATTCTTATACACTAATAATGAAGCAACAGAAAGACAAATAAAGAAACTGATCCCATTCACAATTGCACCGAGAAGCATAAAATACCTAGGAATAAATCTAACCAAAGGTGTACAAGATCTGTATGCTGAAAACTATAGAAAACTTATGAAGGAAATTGAAGAAGATACAAAGAAATGGAAAAACATTCCTACCTAATGGGTAGGAAGAATATTGTTAAAATGTCAACACTACCCAAAGCTATCTACACATTCAATGCAATCCCAATCAAAACTGCACCAGCATTCTTCTTGAAACTAGAACAAGCAATGCTAAAAATCATATGGAACCACAAAAGACCCCGAATAGCCGAAGTAATTTTGAAGAAGAAGACCAAAGTAGGAGGCATCACAATCCCAGACTTTAGCCTCTACTACAAAGCTGTCATCATCAAGACAGCATGGTATTGGCACAAAAACAGACACATAGACCAATAGATTAGAATAGAAACCCCAGACGACAAACGTATGGGCAACTAATCTTTGACAAAGCAGGAAAGAATATCCAATGGAAAAAAAGACAGTCTCTTTAACAAATGGTGCTGGGAGAACTGGACAGCAACATGCAGAAGATTGAAACTAGACCACTTTCTCACACCATTCACAAAAATAAATTCAAAATGGATAAAGGACCTGAATGTGAGACAGGAAACCATCAAAACCCTAGTGGAGAAAGCAGGAAAAGACCTCTCTGACCTCAGCCATAGCAATTTCTTACTTGACACATCCCCAAAGGCAAGGGAATTAAAAGCAAAAATGAACTACTGGGACCTTATGAAGATAAAAAGCTTCTGCACAGCAAAGGAAACAACCAACAAAACTAAAAGGCAACCAACGGAATGGGAAAAGATATTTGCAAATGACATATTGGACAAAGGGCTAGTATACAAAATCTATAAAGAGCTCACCAAACTCCACACCCGAAAAACAAATAACCTAGTGAAGAAATGGGCAGAAAACATGAATAGACACTTCTCTAAAGAAGACATCTGGATGGCCAACAGGCACATGAAAAGATGCTCAACATCACTCCTCATCAGGGAAATACAAATCAAAACCACATTCAGATATCACCTCACGCCAGTCAGAGTGGCCAAAATGAACAAATCAGGAGACTATAGATGCTGGAGAGGATGTGGAGAAACGGGAACCCTCTTGCACTGTTGGTGGGAATGCAAATTGGTGCCGCCGCTCTGGAAAACAGTGTGGAGGTTCCTCAAAAAATTAACAATAGATCTACCCTATGACCCAGCAATAGCACTGCTAGGAAGTTACCCAAGGAATACAGGAGTACTGATGCATAGGGGCACTTGTACCCCAATGTTTATAGCAGCACTCTCAACAATAGCCAAATTATGGAAAGAGCCTAAATGTCCATCAACTGATGAATGGATAAAGAAATTGTGGTTTATATACACAATGGAGTACCACGTGGCAATGAGAAAGAATGAAATATGGCCCTTTGTAGCAACGTGGATGGAACTGGAGAGTGTGATGCTGAGTGAAATAAACCATACAGAGAAAGACAGATACCATATGTTTTCACTCTTATGTGGATCCTGAGAAACTTAACAGAAACCCATGGGGGAGGGGAAGGGAAAAAAAAGAAAAAAAAGAGGTTAGAGTGGGAGAGAGAGCCAAAGCATAAAAGACTCTTAAAAACTGAGAACAAACTGAGGGTTGATGGGGGGTGGGAGGGGGGGAGGGTAGGTGATGGGCATTGAAGAGGGCATCTTTTGGGATGAGCACTGGGTGTTGTATGGAAACTAATTTGACAATAAATTTCATATAATAAAAAAATTAAATAAATAAATAAATAAATACAAATTTGATTCTCTGAAAAAAATCAATAAAATTGACAAATCTCTAACAAGACAGACAAAGGAATAAAAGATAAGCCACATATTACCAATACCAGAAATTTTAAAAGGGATATCATTACAGACCCCGGATAGTACAGGAATACTGTGAATAAGTGGACACACATAATTCTAACAATTTACAAGCAATGGACCAACTGTTTGAAAAGTACAAAGCACCACAACTAACCCACTATAAATAGATAATTTGTATTGTCCAACAATTATTCGGTAAATGGTTATTTCATGATCTAAAGATTCATCACTTAAAAGCTAAAAAAAAAAAAAATAATAATAATTAAAGCTAAAAAAAAAAATCTCCAGTCCTGGGGTGCCTGGGTGGCTCAGTTGGTTAAGTGTCCGACTTCAGCTCAGGTCATGATCTCACAGTCCATGAGTTTGAGCCCCACGTCCGGCTGTGTGCTGAAAGCTCAGAGCCTGGAGCCTGCTTCGGATTCTGTGTCTCCCTCTCTCTGCCCCTCCCCTGCTCATGCTCTGTCTCTCTGTGTCTCAAAAATGAATAAAAACATTAAAAGAAAAATCGCCAGTCCTAGATGTTTTCACTAGAGAATTCTTCCAAATATTTATAGGAGAATTTAAAAACCAATTTTACACAATCTCTCAGAAAACAGAAGAGATGAGAACCCTCTCAAGTAAATTTATGAAGCTAATATTAACCAAATAACACACAATGTGAGTGTAGAAAAGAAAACTACAGGCTAGTATCACTCATGAAAATACATGTAAAAGTCCTTAAGAAAACATTAGCAATTAGAATTCTGCAATAAATATAATTATATACCATGAAAAAGTAGAGTTTATTCCAAGGATGTAAGGTTACTTCAATATTTGAAAATCAGTGCAATCTGCCATATTAATAGTCTAAAGAAAAAAATTATATGATCATATCATTTGATGAGAAAAAACATTTGAGAAAATTCAACACTCATTCATGAAAGAAACTCTCAGAAACGTAGGAATAGAGAGGAACTTCTTAAACTTGATGAATTTAATATTACACTGAATGATGAAAGGCTAACTGCCTTCCGTCAAAGATTACGAATAAGGCAAAGGGGGCGCCTGGGTGGCTCAGTTGGTTGAGCATCCATCTTCGGCTCAGGTCATGATCTTATGGTTCGTGAGTTTGAGCACCGCATCAGGCCCTGCGCTGACAGCTCAGAGCCTGAAGCCTGCTTCAGATTCTGTGTCCCCCTCTATCTCTGCCTTCCTCTGCTCACACTGTCTCTCTCAAAAATAAATAAACATTAAAAAAAATTTTTAAGATTAAAAAAAGGAATAAGGCAAAGAAATATGTACTCTTATTCAACATAATAGTGGAAGTTGTAACCATTAAAATAAAGCAAGAAAAGGAATTAAAAGGCATACTGATCACAAGGAAAGATTAATAAGACTATCTCAATTTGCAGATAACATAATTATCTACATAGAAAATTTCAAGAAATTCATAAGAAAAGCTTTAATCATCAAGACAGTATGGTACTGGCACAAGAACAGACACTCACATCAGTGGAACAGAATAGAGAACCCAGAAATGGACCCACAAACCCATGGCCAACTAATCTTTGACAAAGCAGGGAAGAATATCCAATGGAATAAAGACAGTCTCTTCAGCAAATGGTGCTGGGAAAACTGGACAGCAACATGCAGAAGAATGAACCTGGACCACTTTCTTACACCATCCACAAAAATAAACTCAAAATGGATGAAAGACCTCAATGTAAAACAGGAAGCCATCAAAATCCTTGAGGAGACAGCAGACAAAAACCTCTTTGATCTAGGCCGCAGCAACTTCTTACTCAACATGTCTCTGGAGGCAAGGGAAACAAAAGCAAAAATGAACTACTGGGACCTCATCAAAATAAAAACCTGCACAGCGAAGGAAACAATCAGCAAAACTAAAAGGCAACCGACAGAACGGGAGAAGATATTTGCAAATGACATATCAGATAAAGGGTTAGTATCTAAAATCTATCAAGAACTTATCAAACTCAACACCTAAAAAACAAATAATCCAGTGAAGAAATGGGTGAAAGACATGAATAGATACTTTTCCAAGGAAGACATCCAGATGGCCAATCGATACATGAAAAAATGCGCAACATCACTCATCATCAGGGAAATACAAATGAAAACCACAATGAGATACCACCTTACACCTGTCAGAATGGCTAACATTAACAACACAGGCAACAACAGATGTTGGCGAGGATGCAGAGAAAGAGGATCTCCTTTGCAGTGTTGGTGGCAATTCAAGCTGGTGCAGCCACTCTGGAAAACAGTAAGGAGGTTCCTCAAAAAACTAAAAATAGAACTACCCTACAACCCAGCAATTGCACTACTAGGCATTTATCCAAGGGATACAGGTGTGCTGTTTCGAAGGAACACATGCACCCCCATGTTGATAGCAGCACTATCAACAATAGCCAAAGTATGGAAAGAGCCCAAATGTCCATCGATGGATGAATGGATAAAGAAGATGTGGTATATATATATATATATATATATATATATATATTTATATTTATATTTATATTTATTTATATATATATTTATATTTATATAATATATATATATAAATATATATATATATATATATATATATGCAATGGAGTATTACTCGGCAATCAAAAAGAATGAAATCTTGCCATTTGCAACCAGGTGGATGGAACTGGATGGTATTATGCTAAGTGAAATTAGTCAGAGAAAGACAAAAATCATAAGACTTCACTCATATGAGGACTTTAGGAGACGAAACATGAACATAAGGGAAGGGAAACAAAAATAATATAAAAACAGGGAGGGGGACAAAACCCAAGAGACTCATAAATATGGAGAACAAACTGAGGGTTGCTGGAAGGGTTGTGGGAAGGGTGATGGGATAAATGGGTATGGGACATTAAAGGAATCTACTCCTGAAATCATTGTTTCACTATATGCTAACTAATTTATATGTAAAATTTTAAAAAATAAAAAATAAAATTAAAAATGATAAAAAAAGAAACTTCTAGAAATACTATGTGAATTCAGAAAGGTCACAGGATGCAAAATTAACATTCAGAAAATCAAGTTCATTTATATGTACAAGTATGAACACCAAAATTATAAATATACAATACCAATTACAATCATTCAAAAAATGACATACTTATGTGTAAATTTAACACTATAGTACTGTATTGTATTTGTATTTGTATGATGAAAATGGCAAAATGTTGATTAAAGAAATCAAAGCAGATTTAGATATATGGAAAGACATACTGTGTTCATGGACTAGAAATTGCAACATAGTAAAGATGTTACTTCTTAAATTCATACACAGTTGATCCTTGAACAATGCAGGAATTAGGGATGCTGATTCCTTCCAAATACAACTTTTCACTTTCCAAAAACTTAGCCACAAATAGCTTACCGTTGATAGGAAGCCTAACCCATAACAAAAAGAGACCATTAACAAATATTTCTATGCTATATGTATTATATACTATATCCTTAAAGTAAACTGGAGAAGAGAAAATGTTATTAAGAAAATCATACCAAAAAAATACAGTTAGAGTACTATACTAACTTCATTAAAAAAAAATGTGTTTAAGTGCATATGAGCAGTTCAAACCCATGTTGTTCAAGGGTCAACGGTATAGGTTTAATCCAATTCCCAGACAGAATTTTTATAGATACAGGCAAGCTTATTCTTTATAAAATTTATATGAAAAGACAAAGAAACTAGAATAGCTAAAAAACCAAAATTTTAAAACAATAATAATGGAGGAGAAATCAATCTACCCAATTTCAAGATTCATTGTGCAGCTACAATGAAAGTGTGTGGTCTTTGTGGAGTGACAGACACACAGATTAACAGAAAAGAATAGAAAACCTAGAAACAGACCCACACAAATATGACCAGCTGACTTTTGACAAAGGTGAAAAGCAATTTAATGAAAAAAGGAAAGTCTTTTCAATCAATGGTGCTGGAGCTGTTAGACATCTATAGGAAAGTAAATAAATAAGAACTTTGACCTAAACCTCACATTTTATACCAAAATTAACCCAAAATGGATGATGGATTTAAATGTAAAATCTTGTTACCTTTTCTTTAAAAAAAAAAAGTGTATTTATTTATTTTGAGAGCTAGAGCATGAGCACCAGTGGGGGAGGAGCAGAGAGAGGAGGAGAGAGAGAATCCCAAGCAGGCTCAGTGCAGTCAGCACAGAGCCCATTGCAGGGCTCGAACTCACAAACCATAAGATCATGACCTGAGCTGGAATCAAGACTTGTACTCTTAACTGACTGAGCCACCCAGGCACCCCGTTACCTTTTCATTGTTAGTAAAAAACAAGAGAAAATAGTTGGGATTGAGGTCTAAGTAAAGAGTTCTTAGGCTTGACACCAGAAGTACAATCCATAAGAGGGAAAACTGATAAATTGGGTCTCACAAAAATGAAAACTTTTGCTCTGCAAAAGTCCACATGGGATAAAAAGACAAGCTACATACTGTAAGAAAATATTTGCAAATTATATATTTGGCAAAGGACTGGTAACTAGGGTATATAAAGAACTCTTAAAACTCAACAGTGAAAAAACAAGCCATCCAATTAGAAAATGGGTAAAAGACATGAAGATGTTTATCCTTGTCACAGCAGTTGTTTGCAGAAGACTTGAATTTAAAGACTATAAAAATTATATGCAGATATGAACTTCACATGCTGGACAAGAAACCAAAAAAATAAACAGGCTGTACTTTGGAATTCCTAGTAATTACGTTATTTGGGACTAAATACTTCAGACTGTTTAGATGCTGAACTAATAAATTATAGGACAATTTCTGTGGGTAGACTAGGGTCTTCCCCCTATGGCATTCCCAGTGTCAGTCCCAGGAGGGGTCTGAACTAGAAATGCGGGGACTCTGGAGAATGGCACTTTTACTGGAGAGATGAAAACCTCTCTTCTCCCTTGAAGCTTCTTGGGAGAATTTCAATATTCCCAGACTGAGCTAGCAAGTGAGAAATCATCCCTTTAGTCACCCTGAGACATGGCTGGTCCTAGAAGCTCTGCCATAAATATAAATTATACTTCCCAACATCACTCTGGTCCACTCCCATGTTGGGTGAAGTTTGTGGAAACTTGCAGCCTGGTCTCTGCTGTGTAGAATTAGAAGAACTGGTTTTTGCTTTGGACTGAGTAGCTAAGGGTACAGAAAGGACCCCTGCCTTCCAACACCAGATCGGAAAGATGGTTAAACATCTTTGTACATCAATTTCATAAAAGTCACTGACAACAGAGGCAACATGTGGTGGCTTTGCAGAAAGCCCAAATGAAAGAACACACAAGACATGTTCCATCCTGCATATCCTCAAAACGGCACCCTTTGGAACACAGGAAAAGTTGGTGGAACATTTGAGAGTGGTACCAATTTTGAGGCAATCAGGCTGGTCTGTGAGACTAGAGCTCACATCACTTGGGTTATTTAGGGGAAATAAGATAATATTTTGTAGTCATTGGTTGTTGAGGCTGGTACATTTGGGTTTCACTAAGTTAAGAGAAAAGCTCACTCTCCCCTTTTCAATAACACAATGTCTTTTCATTAGAAGCCTGAAATAGCCGGGTTTTTCTCTGCTCTTCCATTCCTTTGAAACCCTACTCATAATTAGCTTCCCACAACTCCTAGGTTTCTTCCACCATTACTCATCATCCTGGTCTATTTGTGTTACAGATTATGATTTTCAACCTCCATTGGCTTCACCAAGGTTAGTACCATTTTGTTATTTTAAGTCCATATTGCTAATCTTTGGGGAACATACCTACTTCTCCCTTATTACTATATTTAGAACTTTCAAGTAAGTCTGATAATCAAGAACAGACGTTCTTAATCTGAGGTCTTGTGGCTATGGAGATGCATGGATAAAATTCAAGCTATCTGTGATTTTGGAGCAGAAAAAAAATCTCATCTTTGTTTTCATTAGCTTCTATTAACTTCTATTCATTAACTTCTATTGAGCATTTCCTATTATTAATGCAAGCAACAAATTACAATGAAATAAATGGAACATAAAAGCTACTTTTATACTGCATTCTAATTGTTTCAAGTATCTCAAAAGTCACTTAATGGTCTTCACTAGTTAAAATTATGGTTGTTATTAGATGTGCCAATAGATCCTATTATTTAATATGTTATATCATACATAATATCAAATATATATTATAAACTGAAGAAATATTTTGATAACTATTTCAATCAACATAATTGGTTTCTTCTGTAACCCTATAGTTTTATCCAAAAAAACAAAAAACACCCTTATTCTGGGAAAGGATCCACAAGTTTAACTGTCCAAGGGAATAACAATAGTATAAGAATGATTTAATAGTTTTGGAATAGCCAAATGTCTCTACAACACAATGGCAAAAAACTGAAACCAACCTAAATGCTCAATAACAGAAGATCGGTGAAATAAATTATGATACATACCTAGAGCAGAATATGATGCAGTTACTCAACGTAATATTATATAACACTGCTTAATGGCATACATGGGTAGGTAACACAACATGTTATATAAAAGAAAAAGTTGTATATGTGATTATTTTTTTGTAAATCAAACACATATATAGTGTATTCTACTTATACTACACATATATAGAAAATGGGTGTCAAGACACACAAAAAAAATGCAAAGGGTTATTTACAGATGGTGGGCATTATCGGTAATCTTTCTATTCTACTCATTTGTGAAAATTTTCTATCAACTTATAATTATTTTTTGTAAGAAAAATAAATAAAAATTATCTTTCAAAGAAATGAAGTCCTGAGAAACAATCCAAATGAAATGTTAATTTCTACCTTTGATCGGCTGTACATTCATTCATTCAGCAAATAAACTTCAGCTCAGTGGTTAATGTTACAGAATGAATTAATGTTATCTACAGGATCCATTATCATAATGAAAAAAATCTACTGATTTTCATACAAATCATTTAGCAGCTGAACCAGCAAAAATTTTAATTAATTTAATTAAATTTAATAAATTTATAAATAATATTAATTTATAATATAATATAATAATAATATATAATATAAATTTAAATTAATTTAATGATTTATGAATTTTCTAGGCTGTGGGACCTAAAGTCCAGTCTGTCTTTAGCACAAGTATCAGATATTCATTTCTTTCAAAATTGTGTCCTACCTACCAATAAATAATTTTGTCTTCAGAAAATCCTTTCTGTTTTGTTTTGTTTTTGTTGATTTGAGATTTTGTTTTTCAAGTTTCCTATAACAAATAAAAATAAATTTAGATTCTCATCATACAAATCCTATTAAAAAATAAGCATATTTTTATAACAACATATGTTTCTGAATTCACAAGGCCCACAACAAAAACTTCTCTTGTTTTCATAATTGTGCCATGCTTTAAAATTTTGAGTAATTCTGAATCTTACTGTCACTGGAAAAGATATTCAGTTATTTTATTTTTATATCTGGGTGTTAGGAATTCCAAAATGCTACTGAAATAAATATGCCTATCATACTCCTTATATATTAACATTTTGCTAACATGTTATATGATAACATTAGCTGGGAAAAATATACTAAGTTTTAAAAATGCTCCTAACTACAGGTTTAAACCTTTACTAAAGGTTTAAAATACAACTCTTCTACAATTAGACATTGATCTAACATGAAAGATGTGAATATAAAGTAATTGGCCTGATATTATTGTTTTTGTTCATAAAAGCACCAGAATTTACATAAGAAATGATGTCATCCCCTCTGAGTAGTCACCTTGGGAGACCACACGCTAACTTCCTTGACATTTGCCTTTGCACACAACAATTTTAGCATCTTTCTTTTGGACTTATCTTTAGTCTGTTCCTTTTTTATTTTAAAGAAATGTCTTCAAAGGCAGCCAAATTTTGTCTTTTAAAGTTGGATGTGATCTTCATCGATAGCTAAAAGTAATCTAGGAGATGGGGTCCTGGATGTACCAGCTAGAATGAAGTAGATATGAAAGAAGGATTGAGGAAACACAGTGTGACACTTTATGTTAGGGGTGATATTCCAAGTATCCAACAAAAGGTATTTCAGGACACAGGCCAATCAAAACAGATGTTACTGGAGCAAGGTCCTGGAGTACCGTAACCAAGATCCAGATAGTAACTTTTTAGTAGCTGGGTTGTGCATTGCTCTAAAGAGTCCTGGAAGACAAAATGTAGCAGTGGGGATAAGTGGGCATTTGGGAGTTTCTGAGCTGTGGCATTTACCAGCCAACAAAGATATTTAAGGTATTTTAATGTCCACTGAATATTCCAAAAAGTGAAGAGGCCACTGCTGTTTCTGTGTGTCTGGGGCATTGACTCTGAAGGCACTACCCAAGTGTTGTTTGAAGGTGTTGAGAGCAATAGTATTGGAATAAATGTGCAGGAAACCAGGATAACTATTTTGAAGGGCATTGCTTATCTGAATATTTAGAGTCTCTAAATTCTTTAGAACAGGCACCATGTCTTTTTCACTTTTTCTCCCTTTAACCTAACATATTAGCTTGGCATATAGTGGTTGCTTAATAAATATGTGTTGAGTGAATGGCATGTTTGTTAAAGAAAAATAACTTCAAAATAATATCTCCTATTTAAGACCTTTTACAATTTTTCTTTTTTAAACCTGTAAACTCTTCATTCTATTAGAGATAACTCTTTTTTGTTTGTTTGTTTATTTATTTATTTTGAGAGAGGGCGAGTGAGTGGGGAGGGGCAGAGAGGGAGAGGGAGAATGCCAAGCACAGAGCCAAACGTGGGGTTCAATCCCACGAACCACAAGATCATGACATGAGCCAAAATCAAGAGTTAGACGCTTAACCAACTGAGCCGCCCAAGCGCCCCTATTGGAGATAATTCTACAAATTGCTTTAAAGAGAGAAATCTATCAATATTTATTTCTGACTCAAAATACTTTGGATAGCTGCCTAATTCTCTCTGGAAAGCAGTCCTTTTTATTGCTCCTCTAATTTTTCACATGAGTTTAAAAGCCACAGGTAAATGGGAACCTGTCTCTAACTTCTTGACCTTCCTATCATTTCTAGACACAAAGAATTTTCCTTTTAGCAGATAGGGCTTGAGGCTTTCTCAAGGCTAGAGTTGCTATACCATGCTGTCAAATATTTACAAGGCTATGGGTATCTCGTATTATGTACTTAATGCATCATTTGCTTCTCCTAACATCCCCTTTTATAGCTGAGAAAACTGGGTTCTGGAGGACCTAAGCAACTTCCCCACATTTGCACAGTTAGTAAGTGGTGAAGATACGTTCTCAATTCAAGCAACTTGATTCCAGAATTGAGCACCCTTGACCAACACAATATAAGAAGGAACAAGAGCTTATTTACCATTAATCAACATGGTAGAAATTGAAGGATTTCCCATACCTTAGAGCTCTCATTACATTGACTCAAAAAAAGTAGGTTTAGGAAGGGAGATTTGATTTTACATACATTTTATAAGTGATACTGAACACATATGATGTTGAGGAACTGTTCTAGGTTCTAGGAGGGCAGGAAAGAGACCCAGTCTCTTACTGGTTTTAAATATAGTACCTAGAAACTTACTCAAGTCTTCTAGGGCTACTTTTTTCATTACTCCAAATGGGGAGGGAAAAAAAAAAAAACTGAACTCCTGTGTTCAGTTTGAATTTTGGATCCTAAGCAATAATCATCCTTGATGAATTGCATAATAGACATATCTCTAGAGGGGAGGACATCTACTGTTTTCTTCCTTCTGGATTCCCTGGGTGAATATCTGATCACCTTTGACACCCTATGCTTATAACAATAGCAACAGAGGAAGGAGGAGGTGGAGGTCACAGTGAAACATATAGACTGTGTGGAACACAGGTACCATATGATCATTCCGTTAATGTGGGCAGCATTTTTCTGTTACTCTGGGATTACCCTGTATAATGATAGTATTCAGAGTCAGTTCCCCACAGGCTAATTATTTCATATATGAATTTTAGGTTTTAGGAGGCATTTCAAGTTATACAGTGGCCTTATGTAGTATCATAATTTGGAATAATAGAAACATTAACTTTGTACCTTCCTTGAACGATTAAGCTGTACTTTAAAGGGAGGTTAATAAATAACCAACGAGAATGCTACTAAAGAACTAAACCATGAATAGTAACCTGTACTAAATGCCTTAAGCAAGCTGAAAAATATAAGAAAACCCTTTTTATTTTATTTTTTTAAAATGTTTTTATTTATTTTTGAGACAGAGAGAGACAGAGCACGAGCAGGGGATGGTCAGAGAGAGAGGGAGACACAGAATCCCAAGCAGGCTCCAGGCTCCGTGCTGACAGCTCAGAGCCCGAGGCTGGGCTCGAACCCACAGACTGTGAGATCATGACCTGAGCCGAAGTCGGACGCTCAACTGACTGAGCCACCCAGGCACCCCAAGAAAACCCTTTTTAACCATAAAGTATCTAAGATGTGCTGTAAGATTGGTCTTTTTTTTTTTAATGTTTATTTATTTTTGAGACAGAGAGAGACACAGCATGAGCAGGGAAGGGGCAGAGAAAGAGGGAGACACAGAATGTGAAGCAGGCTCCAGGCTCTGAGCTGTCAGCACAGAGCCCGACGCGGGGCTCGAACCCACGAACTGTGAGATAGTGACCTGAGCCGAAGTCGGACGCTTAACCGACTGAGCCACCCAGGCGCCTCTAAGATTGGTCTTTTATAAAGTGGAGTTGGTGACTCCATCTCATGTCTGCCCTAAGATTTCAAGGTAAAATAAGAGTTACTAACAACAACAAAACAATTCTTTTCCATTTTCCTCTAAAACCCCAAATTATCAATATTAAAGTCATCCTAATATTCTCAATTATTTATTTTTAATTATTTTTTATTCTATGATGAATAGCCTTAAATCTCCGTTTTGAAACAAAGTACAATATAAACTTAAAAAGAAAAGCAAACGGGCTGCCTAGGTGTCCGCTCAGGTCATGATCTCACAGTTCCAGTTCGTGAGTTTGAGCCCCGCATTGGGCTCTGTGCTGACAGCTCAGAGCCTAGAGCCTGCTTCAGATTCTCTGTTTCCCTGTCTCTCTCTCTGCCCCTCCCCTGCTTACACTCTGTCTCCCTCTCTCTTTCTCTCTCAAAAATAAAATAAGACATTAAAAAAAGATCAGACAAATACATAGGTAAATCATAATCAGGATATTTCTTTCTTTCACCTGAAGATTTGATCTGTGGTAAACTAAAATTTTCTTTGGGAGAGATCATGTTTAAGTGACATTATATCACTATGATGTGAAAGAGTGCTTGACTAACAGCATATTTATCTATAAAATAAAAAGTGAGATATGCCAGCCTTTTCTGAGAGCCAAACGTGCCAGAACTTTCCCTTGTTCTAATTTTGGCCCAAGAACAAACAAGAACCTTTAAAAAGCACCAAAAGCTTTGTCTTTCAAAAGCAAAATGCTGAGGTACATCCATCTTCTACCTTCTGGGAGATAAATCATGTTTAAATCTAATATTTGAAAGAAACCTCTCCCTCACACTCTTATTATACTGCAAGGCAAATAATCAAGTTAGTCATCCAGTAGTCACATAACCCATAAGAATAACATGTTAAAGGAGTTTTGTCAAAGGTATTAGAGAAAACCAGCCCGTTTGTCTCATGGATTGTTTTTGATTTTTCTGATCCTTTAAACTTCCTCTCCTGTGTTTCAGTCAGATCATCAGATCAATAATACCTGATGCTCAAACCTTGAGATTTCAGGCTCAGGAGTGATACAGCACATGCAAAATAGGCATTGCAACACACAGTTGGGCTTTGCGGAAACTATGGTGTAATATCCTGAAAAAAATAGTTTCAAGTCATAAAAATGCAGTGCACTGACCCCCTGGAGAGAATTGTGTCCACGGGTCCGGGAACGATGTCTGTTGTCCAACACCCTCACCCCACGTCTGAGCCCTTGTGCTCCATGTGGTTTTTCCCTCAGGGATCATTATTGGGTTTCATAATGATTAGTTTGTGTATGAAAAAGGAAAGCTCAAGACTATAATTTCATACATACTTAAAAAAAAAGCATATAAAGAAAATTCAGTAGTGAGACAAGTAATCTCCTGGAGCCTGCTGTGACCAAAAGTCTACCTGCGAGAAGGCTGAGCTGATAAATGAGTGTCTCTACATGTATGGGGACAAACCACAGAGAGGAAAGCTTTGTGTCCCTTTGGCCTAGGGAGCTCTGCTCTCCTAGTTCCCCACCCTTTCAGACACAAGGAGAGCACCCACAGAGAAATGGAGAGCAGCTGTTACAGCAAATGAGTATTAGGGCCATCAGAATCAGAAATTTAGTGATAAAAATAGGGGGAATATTTCTTTTAATTTTGGCAACCACATACTTAAAGAAATACTTTTTGGTAAAGGTGTAAGTGAAGGGTAGATTGAGGAAAAATGGAGCTGAAAGCAAGGCCTGGGGGTAAAAAGTGCATCAAGCAGAGAGGACCGGGAGGAGGAGGAGTTAAAGCCACATCAGGAGTTAGAGAGGCAGGTGCACATACCTGGTAAAGGTTCTTCAGCCTTACACATGCAAAGTCTCCTTTCCCTGCAGATTGCCACGTCTTCTCACCTGGAGAGGAAGCATAACCTAGAGAGTAGAAAAACCTGGCTGTAAATCCTGGGTTAGCCCCTCACTCTCTGGGACACTGAGCCAATCACTTACTAGTTCTGCACCTTAGTTTCCTCATCTGTGAAGAGGAATAACTATAGGAGAATTAATCCAAGAAAATACCTGCAACATTGCTTGACACATAGCTTAAGAAATGTTAGATTTTATATTATATATATAATATTATATTATATTATATTATATATTATATTATATTACATTATATTATTATTTTATTATATTATCAACAGCCATGTCAATATAATTTCCCTTCCAAAACAAACGTGTTCAAAACACGTTGCATTCCCTCCAGCTGTACTTAAGATTTAACAAAAAGGAAAGGTAACTTCCTCTTTTTCCCTTCTTTTAGTAGAATAAACTAAGGAGTTTTCTATATTTTTATTTGTGTTCATCTCTGTATTCCTCTACATACAAAAAGTAAATCCTTCAAAACAACAGCATAAACATTAACATCCTTGTGTCTCATAGAGTAGACAGCTTACTAGGGGAGAAGTAGGAGCCTGTGTTCCTTTGGGAACAGAAAATTAAGTGGTAGAAACTGAGAAAGAGAAACCTGTGGAAAGAAGAAAGGAAATGGCAGAAACAACTGAAGATTGGTCTCTGGATTTTTACTGGGATGGATGCCATTTGCCTTGATAAACACCAAACTGTCCTGCCCAGTCATCTAACATAGTGAGTCTCAACTGAAGATGGTAGTAGGCTAAAAGCTGAGAAATGAAACTAGCGATAGTGCTGGACATATGATCATCAGCCTGAAAGATACAAGTTCAGGTTCAATCAGGTTGTAAAAGTCATATATGTGCCCTTCTTGACTGAGAATGTCTGTTGAAAAGGGTATATATGTGATTTTCATATACAACCCCTCAGTTGAAAGCTTTAACAAGCAGTCATCACCTTTATTTTTTTATTTTTTTTTAAACATTTATTTATTTTTGAGACAGAGAGAGACAGAGCATGAACGGGGGAGGGTCAGAGAGAGGGAGACACAGAATCCGAAACAGGCTCCAGGCTCCGAGCTGTCAGCACAGAGCCCGACGCGGGGCTCGAACTCACAGCCCTCACGGACCGCGAGATCATGACCTGAGCTGAAGTCGGCCGCCCAACCGACTGAGCCACCCAGGCGCCCCAAAGCAGTCATCACCTTTAGACTGAACTAACACAACAGCCTTCGAGCTAGTCTTCCTCATTTCACTATTAACCTGACTGTGGTCCATTCTCTACACAGACCCTGAGTTACCTTTGTAAAATATGAAAGTATATCAATCTCTGATTAGAAACTCTCAGGCAATAAATTCAAATTCCTACCATAACCTGTGAGATCTTGCCTTCTCTGGCCCTTGTCTTCTTTGTAAACTTCTTTTGTACTATCCAAGTTTTCATTAAATAGTGCTACACTTGCATCTCAAGTCCCCTTTTTATTATGGCCTCAGTGCCTTTGCACTGGCTATTCTCTCTCCCTAGAGCTCTTCTCTCACAGCTGTTCACAGTGACCAAGTCACCGCAAATATCACTCCCATTTCCAAACTACTCCATCTAGAGAAGGGACCCCCAAAATTCTCTGATCCAATTTAAGTTTCTTTATAGCACTTGTCACTAGATAAACTTTTTATGTATTTTTCTGCAAGTTTATCTCTTTGTCCTTATCATAACACAGCATCATGAGAACAGGAATCTTGTTATATCCAACGTTGTGCCCGGAGTAAATTGTTAGCTTCCACTAGACTTTTGTTGAACACATAAATGAACAATATGCAAATAGAGCCTAGATGCTAAAAGAAGAAAAGGTACATGTGTCTATGAGAATATATTTCTAAAGGATTGAAAGATTCAAAAGATATTAAGAAAACGATATCTCAGGGATTAGACCTTCAAAAACTTTTGAGCAATGTTTATATATCCAATTGATTAATGGCCTCTGTCTAGTTTCTTATGCCTATAATTCAGGACCTAGCCTCCTGTCAACATTTGAAAGCCTTTTCGATAATCTATGTGGAGAAGCTTGGGATAGAAACTCAACAAAGACAACAATCCAGATCAGAAGTGCAGACTCTAAAAACAAGTAAGAAGAACTTTGGGCCTGATAATTCTACTAAGACTCAATCTATAGCAGAATGAAATATTCATGAAAATAAAAAAATATTTAAAAAAAATGTCCAATGAAAATCCTCTTTCATAGAAATAAACATATATTTAATGCCATTTTAAGCTAACATGAGATTTGAGACTGGAAATAAGTCACTGATCTTGTAAATAAAAATTTTGGCACAAACACAGTATCTGTTTGGAAAGTTTACATATCTATATTTCATAATTAGGTTCATGACTTATTTTCCTCATGTGAGGCTAATTCCTCTTGGAAGCTCAAAGCAAATCTTGTTTTAAAAACAGGTCAGTGTTCTCAGTTTGCACTGATGTTCAGATAACTAGTTGTTTCAGACAAAACTTTTAAGTAGCCAATAATAAAGTATGTGATATTAAGTGTATATTCAAATATTGATGCCATAACAAAATGCTAAGACTCTGGTGTTCACTTCATCTGATTGTTTTCTAAGGCTGTAGGCAATTTAACTCAGAATTTTCTGAGAGGCCTTTTAAACATGAAGATTCATGAACCCATTTCATAAAGTTTCTGTTGCTATAGATCTGAGATCCAGGAATCTGTATTTGTTTAAAGGGCTTCCAAGGTGTTATGGAGACCTGCCAGGTTTAGAAAATAGTGATTTTAACCCAGCCTCCAACTAGGATGAGAACGCTTTCATACACATTCCTTGTTATTCAGATATGTTTTGAGTTCTTCCAGAATGGGCAATCTCATCTCCATGTAGTTGGTTCACCTTTATTGGAAAGGTCTGGTTGTCAGAAAGCTTTTGATTACATTAAACTGAAATGGGTCTGCCAGTGATTTCCTCACATAGGTCTAGGGCTGCCCTTTAGCATAACAATGGTTATTATACACCAAAGCCCTTCATACATTTTAATATAGCTTTCAGGTCCACACAAGTTTTTCTTCTACTGCTGAACAATCAGCTTCCACAAACAATTACTCACAGATCCTTTATCATCCAAGGTACCCCTGTGTCCCCCACCATACCATCCATATTCTCTTTTCAGAGCCTTCTCCTCCACCACTGTCAGATCTAGAGTCCTTAAAACAACCATGAACCACTTGACCCTGCATAGCAATGCAGCAACATGTTACCAGAGATCATAGGGAACTGAAACATTTCTTATACTGTTGGTTCTCAAATGCTGATATACCAAATGATGCCACAATGTGAGGACATTGTCACCAGTCCTTGATGAAATGAGAAAAGTGACTAAGTTCATTCACTCTAAAAGACTGCACTTTTTTCTCATACTATATCCCGCTCCAATCCTTTTAAAATTTAATGTTTTTAATGGAACGATAAGGGTCATTGGTTGGTTGGCTGGTCTGTTCTACTAGAAAGTCAGCTATCCAAGGTGACGAGCCCCATTTCTTTAAAAGTTGTATTGTCCATAAAGACCAAAATCTGGGAACCACTGCCCTAGCTTTGCCTCCCTTGGTGACATACTAGTAATCTCCAATCCAACTTTTGTTTCTAGAACACTAACCACATCACAAGCCACAGTGCCTCACAAATCATTAGATCATTAGAATCAATGGAGTTTTATGAAAACACAGATTTCCAGGGCACACCATCAGAAATTATGGTTCAGGAAGTCTGAGGCCCGGTATCTGCATTTTTAAAGGTCCCCAAATGATTCTGCTGATCATCTAGGATTAGAAAGCTCTTTCATGATGTGCATTTATTCAATGGCTCTTTTATGTATTTATAACTTAATATCACCAGGAAGCAGGGTTGATTAGGAAAGCAGGAGTCTGGTCAAGTGTATTAAAGCAGCCAAGCAGATCTTGATATATAAATATTTAGCCTGCTCCCTCCTTAGGTATGAACACATCTGCAATTGTTATCCTTCCTTTCTTTTTTAGCCTTTCCCTTATCAGGACAGATTCTTTGGTTTAGGTTTAGACCTACTAGCTCTACCTTCCCAACTCCACCCAATAAACTGACCCAAACACCTTGGGTCATATCAAGATTCCTACTAAAAAGTAATGCCAAGAATTGGATATAATATTAATACATAATAGTCCCCTTAATATGGACTCTTAACCAAACTCTGTTAATATAGCTTCAGATCACCTTAACTTTTATAGAGGCAGCCACACACTAATGTTATTTAAGGTTTGAACCAATCCATACTATCTGGTTCCACCTGAATTCAAAGAAGTTCTCCTTCATTCATTACAACTGATGCTTACAAATACAACACTTCAAGTTATAAATTTTTATCACATTTCCTTCAGTATATTTTCAACAGATATAATTTTCAATTCTAATTTTACCATCCAACATATTCTTTTTTATAGAGAGTAATGGGCCTTATGTAAAGTTGAGAAATACAACATCTTAGCTGTCGTTCAAATAACTGATGACATGTTTTTCAACAGAGATAGCAGAAAATACAGTGAATCTTGTTGATTCTGCTTGGAAGTAGCAAATGTCACCCCTCACATTCCATTGACCACAGCAAGACACAGCCAAGCCTGACACTGATGGGGTGGGAATTTTTGAAAACTAGGGTCATATGTACCTTTCTCCATTCTTTTGAATTTTTTCCTCTGTTCTCCAAAATTTCTCAAAGAATATGGTAGCACTATGATGATATCAATGAGATTGTTTATTTCCTAAAACATAATTTGTCAGGATCTGGGAATTTGAATTCATCTAAAATATTTGTTATCATTAAACTCCTCTCATTGTATATATCATTGTATATATCAATGACCTCTTAATGCAATGGTCCCTCAATGGTACCAGCTTAAAGATCATTCTTCTTGGTATAGACAGAAGAAAAGCGGATGTGTAGTGTTTTCTTTTAACATGATACCATCATTCTCAAGCAATGGACCTATAATTTTCATCTATCTATTGCTCTGAAAATAGCACTAAAATTTGCTGCTGCTGTCTCTAGTGGTTTTTGTGAGCCTCAGCTAATCTTTGGCTTTAACTCTCTTGAAATTTTTATCCTAGTCCTTTGTATTCCCCTTAGTTATGCTCTCCCATCCACAATTTACACAGATATCTTCCAGCTTTATCAGACAAGTTCTCTACCTGCAAATATGCCAGGTTCTCTACTGCCTCCCAATTTTCTTTCCATTGAGAAAATTTTGAATTATGTGGCCAGAATTTCATAATTCAACCTTCCTCATCACCATAGAATTACACTCATTTTTTGAGTCTCTTCTGGAAAATGTCTATTTTTTAAGAAAATATGTAATCAGCTTTTATTTGATACTCCACCTTCATTCTATCAAGGGTTTTAATTTTTATTTTTTTCATCATGATAAGTGTACTCTATAATCCCCATCCCCTTCCCCCATGTTCCCACTCCCCTCCCCTCTGATAAACATCAGTTTGTTCTCTATAGTTAAAAATATGTTCCTTGGTTTCCCTCTCTCTTTCTCTCTCTCTCTCCCTCTTCCTTTTCCTTTGCTCATTTGTTTTGTTTCTTAAATTCCACATATGAGTGAGGTCATATGGTATTTGCCTTTCTCTGAATGATTTATTTCACTTAGCATTATACTCTCTAGCTCTATCTATGTTGTTGCAAATGGCAAACTTTCATTCTTTTTTATGGCTAATAGTCCACTATATGTATATACCACTCTTCTTTATCCATTCATCTACCGAGGGACACTTGGGCTGCTTCCACAATTTGGCTATTGTAAATAATGCTGTATTTGGATGCATGTACCCCTTTGAATTACTGTTCTTGTATTTTTTAGGTAAATATCTAGTAGTGTAATTCCTACATAATAGGGTAGTTCTATTTTTAATTTTTTGAGGTTTTCTTAATGGCATGATACTAAGAGGCAATATAACATAAAGGTTAAGAACTCTGTGGTTGAAATTTGAATCTTGTTTTTGTTTGTTTGTTTGTTTGTTTGTTTTGTTTTGTTTTACTTAAATCAACAAAGTCCTAGGAATATAAAACACAAAATCCTACGAATGAGTGAAATGAAGCACAGAAGACTGCAGTACAGGACAGAAGGGGACCACAGTGAAGGGCAGAGCCTAACTTTCAAAGGGAGTTTGGAAAGTCTCCCAGGTCAGAGCAAGTAGGTTATAGTGGTGACAGTAAAAACAGGGATATCACTGAAAGTCCTTCAGTAAAGTAGCTGCACTAGTTGTCTCTCTCTCTCTCTCTCTCTCTCTCTCTCTCTCTCACACACACACACACACACACACACACACACACACACACACACACCACAGCCCAGGATCTCTGCATGCACAATAAAAGGCAACACAGTGTTCATTCCTCCAAGATAAAAACAGTGCAGGCACCTAAAGGAATTGAGTAAGCTTCCTGGGAAAAGTACAGGCTGCTACTATGAGCTCTGATTTCCCAGTCCCTTACCTACTCACCCTTAGGCAAATCCTGCAGATAATAAACTCTACCTACAAACAAAGAGCCTTCAATTCAGAGAAGAGACATCATGAGGAAAGAAACTTACCTAAAGAGCAGCCAAGAAAACTTGCAACCCAGACCTGGAATAATCAACCTAAACATGTAGCCTAAGATAAGCACTAATAAGCAAGGACCACCAGACATATGAGGAAGACTAAGAGTATTAAAGAGAAAGATCTAGATAAAATCAGAGTTATAGACTCAGCAGAATATGGTGGACATGCAAGGAACTGAAAAAGTCTTTCTTTTTAAATTCTTATTAGAATATTCAGAAGTTTGTAAATGATGTCATAATCTTAAAAACAAGAACAACAATCTACAAAAATGGGAAAGATCACAGTAAGAACCAGCTCTTAAAAATTTTTTAAACATAAAAATCAAAAATTCATAAAAGAGCAGTACACATTTTTAAAATATCATAATATAGAATGAAAAAATAAAAAGATGAAACATATGACAGAGAAGATAAGAGACACAAAGTGTCAATCCACAAAGTTCAATGTTCAGCAAAATAGGGGACCAGAAGAAGAATAAAGAAATTGGAAAAAAAATAATTAAATAAAAAGGAATTGGAGCACATAAGTGGCTCAGTCAACCAGTTAAGCCTGCAACTGTTGAATATGGCTTAAGTCATGAGATCAAGCCCTGCATCAGACTCAGTGCAGAGCATAATGCCTGCTTGAGATTCTCTCTCTCTCCCTCCATCTGCCCCTACCCCACTTGTTCCCTCTCTCTCTTTCTCTCTCTCTCTCAAAATAAATAAATAAACTTTTTTTAAAAAAGGAATAAAATGCAGAAAGACACAAGACATCACACTGAAAAGGCCACTGAATATTTTCACCATCTTACATAGTATTGAATCAATAGATACATTTAAATTTGAGGGAACAAGAAATAAAACATACTACTATTGTAAATGAAAAAAGTAACAACAGAAAGCTTAAAATTAATAATATAATACCCAACATTGGGAGAAAGAATGGAAGAAAAGTTGAGTAGTGTTTCAACAAGTTAAATCTACAACATTCACAGCAGAAAATCACCAATAATAATTAAAATTGGTTAATCAATAAATAATAGGTTATATTCACTATAAACACAATAATAAACAAATTACTATGTTTATATCAGAAACCATTAAAAAAGTTAAAAGTGATTTTAACTATGAAGAATAAGATTTCCAAAAGACAGAGAACAGTATATTTTGCCACTGAATCTTTACAGTAGGTGATTTTTTTTTATCGTTTCATTCTCTATTCAGGTTAGCACTTTTTTGGGTAACAGAAAGTCTTAGGCCTATATAGACAGCAAGTAATGAATCATGTGACGAAATAGAATGACCCATGGCCGGGGTCTATGGGAGAATGCAGACAACCCCAGGTGGAAGAGTAGATCACTGACTAGGCTGACAAAAGGTGAACGTCATCCATTGGGTAAATACAAAGGCATCTGAGTCTCCTTCCAAAACCCCAGGCAAGAATGTTTTCAGCTTGACTGAGCTGCCAAGTTTCCCATACCTTAGTAGAGTTGAGATTTTTCATTGAATGCCATTCTGCCTCTATCAAGCTCAGGTTTCAGTACCTCTAATAAGCTCCACCCTTGTGTTAGAACTTAAGGATATAAAACATGATATTTTCATAGTTGTTTTTAACTTGAGTTGAAATGTTTACTTCAACAAAAATGTCCGTATGCCTGCTTCATGCAAGGCACCATGGGAAATACACATGTAAACCAGACAGATTGGGTTCTCTCAGGCAGTTGAAGAACCACTAAAGTGAGAGAGACTTGTACGCAACTAACTTTAATGCAAGACCAAATGCAAGTGAACTGGAGCATAAAGAGGGAAGAGAGAGCTTCCAGTTTAGGAAGGGGTCAAGAAAGACTAAATGAGGAGCTGTCATAAGTGAGCTGGGATTCTGGCCCTTGCGTCAACAGGATGCCTTCAGGCTAGTACTGTGACACAGCTGTGACTTGGGACGCAATCTGAGAGTGATATTATCTGAGTTGTACCTAGCCAAAGACAATGTCGGTATCTCTAGTTTGAAGTGGCTCTGAATTTCCGTGAGTTAAATGCTACATTCAATCCAAACACCTTGCTTACCCACACATATGCATTTTCCTTGGAAGATACAAACTGGTAAAGTACAGAACTCTGTATTGTACTATAAGTGAACCCGAACTCATTCATAACTCCAACTAAATCTAAATTTCTGTGTTGTTTCTATTTTTAATAGCATTTCTCAACATATGTTCATGTCCATGTGTTTACATTCTACCCTCAAATCCAGAAGATTAAAGAACCAGAGAATGTTAAAATTGGAAAGGATCTTGGCTATTAATCAATATAACCCTATCATTTTACAGATGAAGAAACTAGGCCAAGATACAGTAAATATGACTTCCCAAGCTTTCGTAACCATGAAAAGAAAGACTGGACTTGAACCAAGTTTTGGAATGCAGGACCAGAAGCTCTTTCTCCTGGATGCTATGCCAAAAGAAAAATGAGAAGATGGAAAAAAAAAAATCAAAGATGATAAAGAAACAAAAAGTAATGCTTAATTAAGTTACTGGAAAACTGGCAATAGATCTAGAATATCAGTGTTTCTGAAATAAATTCTGAATAACTTTTAAGGGATCTATTTTTCTTGAGATTTTTAAAAAGTTTTTATTTATTTATTTTGAGAGAGAGAGAGAAAAAAAAAAAAAGAAAAAACCAGGGAGGAGCAGAGAGAACCCCAAGCAGACTTTGAGCAGTCAGTACAGAGCCCAATAGCGGGGCTTAAACCCACAAACATGAGATGATGACCTGAGCTGAAATCAAGGGTCAGATGCTTAACTGACTGAGCCACCCAGTTGCCCCTTTTGATATTTTTTTCCACTTGGACAATATATATTGTCTACCAAAATACAAATATTTCTTTTCTATTTTAATTAATCTTTAAATTATTTAAATTATTAAATAATTGTTAAAAAAACAATTTTTGCTCTGTTAAATACAGGGAAATGGTAATTAGCTAATCATCCATTATATATCATTTTTGTTTCATCAAAGCAAAAATAGTGGGGTGCCTGGGGTGGCTGTCAGTTAAGCATCCAACTCTTAATTTTGGTTCAGGTCATCATCTTGCAGTTTGTGAGTTCAAGCCCCATTTGGGGCTCTATGCTGACAGTGCAGTCTGCTCGGATTCTGTCTCTCCCCCCTCCCTTCCACCTCCCCCCCAGTTCACGTGCTCTGTTTTTCTCTCAAAATAAATAAATAAACAAACAAACAAACAAACTAACTAAAAAAAATAGGAATTAGTTTTAAAATAGGTATTCTAGAGCACCTGAGTGGCTCAGTGGGTTGAGCATCCAAATCTTGATTTCGGCTTAGGTCATGATCCCAGGGGGGCATGGGATCAAGACCCATATTGGGCTCCATGCTAAGATTAAGATTCTCTCTCTCTCTCTCTCTCTCTCTCTCTCCTTTTTCTCCTCTCCCCTGCTTGCACTATCTCTCTAAAAGTAATTAACTAAATAAATAAAATAGCTACTCTTGTATTTTTAAAATAGACTATATTAGAACAAAGACTGTATTATATTTGTTCATTACTATCAGTATATCATATCATTGCACCTGGATTATAGAATATACTCAATAAATAGTAGTTGACTAAATAAATTAATTAATACCATATTGCATTGGAATTCTCCGCCAACCTTTGTAAAGCACACATTATGTCCAATACTTCTATGGTAAAAATCTGATATGATACCATTATTTGGATGAGTTCAAAACTTTGCCTACCCTTGATAGAAAATCAATACATCCTTTCCCAATGCAGACTCCATGATTAAAGGCCTTCCTCTAGACCCAGCTGTAAGTAAATCCCAGGTGAGGCCAGAGCCTGTATAGAAGTAGAACAATGCTACTGCTTTCCTCTCTTCCTTACCCCAACCTGGGGGAGAATTGTGGAGGTAAAGCTCACACCTGTTTCCACACCCTGCTCCTAAGCTCAAATAAGGACTTCTTGATTAGCCAAGAGTCTCCAGTTCAAATCACCAGAAACCTTCTCAGTAGTGCCCTAGAGACCACTAACAGGCTAACTAGGAGACACGTTAGGAATTGTGGAGGGAACTTCTAATCCACAGGGCTGTTTGCCAGGGCATAAGACATGGAAGTACATGTCAGAAAGACAGAAGAGTGGGCGCCTCGGTTGCTCCATCAGCTGAGCATCCAACTTTTGATTTCGGTTCAGGTCATGACCCCTCTGCCCCTCCCCATGATCTCTCTCTCTCTCTCTCTCAAATTAAATAATAATAATAATAATAATAATAATAATCTTAAAAAAATTAAAAACTAAAGAGAAAAGAGAGGACTTAAAAAGTTTTATCAAGAATATTAAAAACCTCCCTGTGGGAGTTAATGATGAATAGATACTAAACATAAAGGCATTTATTTAATAATGAAAACGTTTTGCAATGTTATGCATATAAATAAGTTAACACAGCTCTTGTTATTTTCTTCATCCATTTTACAGAAATGACAAAAATGTTTTGAAAACTGATGTCACTGAGGTTTTGTAATTGTTTAAAAAACAACAAATGAAATGACTACTTCTAATCTTTTTTGGTATGTTTATACAATAAAAAAAGGAATGTTATAAATAGCCTCTAACTTGTCTGTTTTAATGGCTGCATATTTACATAAGTAACTATAAATGAAATATTACATTTGATCTTTTTTTTCAACTATTTGTATGTAAAGTCATTTAAAGTATAAAATGATATTTTCCCCTATTCTCCTAGTGAGGGCATAACCAAAAACAAACATTGAGACAAATAAAAACACAGGACAAGAGTTAGGGAAATCGTGTTCTTCATAAACCGGCTTCTACCACTGAGTCACCAGTGATGTTCTAGCTAGCTGCACCTCACTTACCACCATCTGAGAAACAGACCTGAATCACAGTGATGCAATGGAAGGATATAAGGAAAACCGGCAAACAGTGGTTTACAAGCCTTGCTAACTTCCTTGTAAGGTTGACTATGGCTCTTCAAGACCATTTGATGCCCCATGTCCCACGTCCATCTCAGAAGGTGACAGCAACACCAGGAAGAAGGCAAAAGACAAGGGCAGGTCTTGATGCACGTGTTCTAGAAACTCATCAGGATTTGGCCACACCCAAGGAAGGAAAACTTGGCACTAACTCCAGAGAGAGAAAAATCCTGATATATAAATTTTGTGCTTTTCTAATGAAATTGAATCAAGGACTAAAAGTAATCTGGAAAATTTCAGCCCAATTAAAGATTTTTAAGACATTTTTTTCAGGGAATGGAGAAATAACAACTTGCCCATTTTATAAATGTGAATATATTTCCTGTTGTGAATATTGTAAGACACCCATTCCTACTTCTCTGATGGCAAGAAGAGAAAACATCTACAATAAGGGTATAAGAAAAAGAAAAAGAAAAGCAGGATATTCAGTAACAACTTCATATATCGACATACATTAGCATATAGAACAATTATCTTGAATAAACTGATCATTTGTTTAGCAGTTTGGCTCTTTTGTACTTTAGCAGTTTGGTACTTTTCCAGTAGGCTACAGGATGGATTGCTGAACTTTCCAGCAAGGTCAGGGGGATCTGTTTGCTCAGTAGGTTGATCCGAGCTGGATTTACTTGTTCCTGCATCCACTGTTCGCATGAAGAAATTACACTTTGAAAATTTTCTTCAACTACAGTAATTAAATGTTTCCATTGAGCTAGTGATCTATTTTACCTGAAATGTGAAAATGCTTTATTTTGTTTTTATCTCAAACATTCTTTACCTCAGCAATTTTTTTGTAAACATTTTCTTTAATGTGTCCTTCCTTTTCTATTCTCATTTTTCAAATTTTCCCTTTTCTCATTTTAACTTTTTTTCTTTTTTTCACTTTGTAAGCAGTCAAAAAGAAGTAAAAATGGACATAAGCAGAAAAGCCTCCCTGGAGTAAATGCTTGCAGCATGACTTTCCCAATAAAGTCTTCCACACGCAGGGCAGATAAAGAAATAAGAGGCTGAGAGTTGTGAAGAGACACTGGCTCCTGGTTCATATTTTCGAAGTTGGACCTTTGATATTACCACCCAAAGACGCTCTACATAGTGTCAGAGATGGGCCACAATATTAACAGAAGACATTTATCTCACTACTTTAGATTCACGGCCCATTGCCTGATTGTACCTCTTACATACAGTCTCCTACAAATAAATATTCATTCATATATATATATATATATTCATATTTGTATCCTATAATTGCTAATAAATAACAAAAAAAATTAAACTGTATTGTTTTCTGTATCAAAGGGATAATCTGTTAAATGTAAGTATATGAGAATGTTACTTTGCATAATCCTGTTTAAACACTTCCTCATTCTAAACTATACCTAGAGCCTCAAGAAAAGCAAGAAGAGGCCTTTTCAAACTTTGGGATAAGCTGGTCACAGATTATACCAAATGTGTTATAACTCTGAACACGGTTCATGCCACAGAATTCTTTTTTTTTTTTTTTATGTTTTTAGTGTTTACTTATTTTCGAGAGAGAGACAGAGAGACAGAGCGCAAGCAGGGGAGAGGAAGAGAGAGAGTGAGGCACAGAATCTGAAACAGGCTCCTGGCTCTGAGCTGTCAGTGCAGAGCCTGACGCGGGGCTCAAACCCACGAATCGAGAGATTATGACCTGAGCTGAAGTCAGACGCTTAACTGACTGAGCCACCCAGGCGCCCCAGATGCCACAGAATTCTTTATCTCACTTTTATATTCCAGCATCTCGAAACCACCTACTGTTCTCTAAACATGGCAAGCTCTTTCCTGCTCTTGGACATGTTATTCCTTCTCCCTCAAATATCATTCTCTACTTCATCTTACTTCTCTCCCAAGAGTGATTCAGTTCAACTCCACCTTCTCTGTGTGACTTTCTCTGATAACCCCTACATTCATTCACTTGCCAGGCACCAAACTAGATGCTAAGTTGGCAAAATGAAAACACCACACCTGCCCTCAAGATGCATGCATGACAGGGTCAAAAGGGGTACTTCAGGGAACATTTTGTGATAGGGGCAGGAAGAGGGTCAGGGAAGTTTTCCTGGATGAGGTAACAGCTGAATCAAAATTTGAAAGAGATGTAGAAATTACTTAACAGAAGAAAGGAGGAGGGGAGGTCATTCAAAACAGAAACTGTATTTCTGTTAGGCAAGAGAGGGGAGAAAGAATGCTGATTGAGTTAATATGCCATTCAAGGGAGTTCAGAGTTGTTGTTGTTGTTGTTTTTTTTTTTCCTTTATTGCAATAGGGATCCTTTTAAGCAGAAGAATGAGAAGATCAGATAAATCTATCAGAAACTATAGAGGGTGCCTGGGTGGCTCATTCAGTTGGTTAAGCATCAGACTTTGGCTCAAGTTATGATCTCACAGTTTGTAAATTCAAGCCCCACTTTGGGTGAGCTCAAGCCCTGCTTCTCTCTCTCTTCTTCTCTCTTCCCCTCTCTCTGCCCCTCACTCACTCGCACTCTCTCTCTCTAAAAAAAATTTTTTTAATAAAAAAAGAAACTGTAGAGATCATATCAGAAAGAACAAGGCTGGAGCAGTCAAGAGACTTATTTGTAAAGGAGATAATGTGTGTACTTAGCATGGGAATGAAGAACATGAAAGAGAATTTGACAATTTGAGAAAAATAACAGAAGTGAAATACCTTGGTGATAGATTGGGTGTGGTGAACAAGGCATGGGAAGTAGGCAAGAGGGAACCCCAGGTTTCTCTGCCTTCTTGCTGGGGTGGAGAGTGGGACTTTCACTGAGATCAGTAATTCAGGAGGAGGAACAAGAGGTGATGGGCTCGGTTTTGAATATGTTGAACAGGAGAGGCCTGTGGAACATCCACGTTGAGAGGCAAGTGCTCATTCCTCTGTGTGTCCACTACCTGTTGTATTACCTCTTGTTACCATGCTGGGATTGCCTATCTTCAACCTCAAACTTTCCCGAGACAGGAAGGACTGTCCAATCTAAACAAACCATCCCTTTAGGGTGCCTTCGGTGACAAAAAAGGCTCTCCCATTTTCCCTGTCTCTCATGAGACCAATTCCAACTCAGAACAAATATCATGTAAGGGCGGAAGCCCATCACCCCTTCTAGAGACAGCAAAAACATGCAATGAAGAAAGAAAGGCTATTTTCCCTCTATTTTAATTCAATTTTAAATTCTATTTCCCACCCATTTTCAAAGGGACCATTGTTTCAGAAGAATTGGGTACTTTCTAAGGTAAATAAATAGAGTGAATAACAATCTTGTTTAAGATTCCAACTTATTAACAGAAAACATGTGTAGACTTAAGCATTAAAAATAAATATGCCTTTAAAGATGACCTGGAAGGCTTCTTACCTGCCAAGAACAGAGTTCAAGACCTCAGAAAGTCTGTTTTCCCAGAAACAGTAGATTATATTGCTAATGATGGCAAGGGCAATAAACCATAAGTTTTTTTTTTTTTCTCCCTATAATTTTGGTACTATTTAGGTGAGTTTTGTAATAGACTGAAATAAGAGAAGTACTCTCGAGAATGATCTTGGGTTGTGAAAATTGGGTCTATGATTTCATCCTTTGGGAGAATGTTTTCAGTTCCTGCTTTTCTTTCCAGACATGTACGTTTGGCATGATTTCTTCTTATATTTGAATGATAATTCAGTGATCTTGGTTGTGTTGGTATGCACAAATATAAATTAGAGCATTTTCTATCATACATACTTTAATTGGGCATTTTTAATAAAGTGTATAGTTCTTTCTTTCAATGTCCTTATTTATTCCAAAGTAGAGGAGGATTTCTAAAGATCGTTATGAACCAACATACAGCAGAATGTCTCCAAATGGACCACAGGGAGTGGCAGATCAGAGGCAGGTCGGTTTGTCGAAGATAAATTGATGCTGTCCTCTGCATTCATTGACTAGTCTGGTTTTCATAGGACGAATAAACAGATGAGTCAGTTTCTCCTTCTTCTAAGGGACTCTACATGATTAGGGTCAGAAACTCAGCAAAGAAAAATCCTCTCTCATTTTATAAGGGTGAGATGATGAGATGCTACAGTGATTCATTTCAAAGGTGCTGGCTATTTTCAAACAACTGCTGAGAAACCTTGCTGTTCCCTGAACTTGGGAGGTTGGTTCTAGCACATGCACAAATTCTGCTTGCCATATGAGCAAAAGTGAGATCATACGGGTTGATGCTGGCAGAGTCTCTGAGAGTGCAGTAATTCATGCTGTCAGTTACTATCAGCAGCAATTTGCTTCTGGATTGGTTCCTGTGAGCACTCATGTGAGTATTCTGCACAAAGGACCAGAGTGCAATATTCTTTTGGATTTCAGGGACTTAGTGCAGTTTCAACATATAATCAAAAGTGCCACGTAGTTCAGCACCTCGCATTTTGTTTTAAAGAGACAGAGGCTTAAAATATGATTCCTTTCTTCTCTTCAAAACAGGAAGTTGATGGCAATGTGGAACTATCTTTAGAGCAATCTGTTGGTGCTTCAGTGGAATCTATCCAGTTGGTAAACAGTAGAGTAGTTTGTTTGTTTTTTTAACTAAATGTCATTCCACTGTCTCCACAATAATAAAAATGAGAACTTTGTTTAATCATAAAACTTAATTTATTAGAATCAACTCTTAGTTACTATATGATATATGATCAACTCTTACTAACTATAGGGTAAATAGGATGAGACATGAAAAGATCCCTTGAACTGCTTGGTATTGTAATAGCATATTCTTCCAAATTAAGTACAATTTCCACAAAGTTCTGTGGCAGAGAAGTTTGGATGCTGCAGCCCTAGCTTACAGGCATAATATTAACAAATCTCTGTGAAACAATAAAACTTCACTGACTTCCAAAGAGCTTTAAGATATTCATATCCCTCTTGCTACCAATCTATCTACTAGTCTCTTTCTATTTAAAGAATATTTACTATTGAGAATTCATGGGATTCAGGGTTATGGAGCAATCCTGACCAGAAAGGGTATAGGAGGAAGGAAAATATAGTCCTTGTGTGTGAGAAATGGTAGTTTAATTTCACTCAGAAAAGTGAAGGGTATGCCAAAATCTCAAGTGCCACTGTCACTGACATATATATTTTTTGGTATTAACCTATAATCTGTCAAGTGCTCCTGGTTGAAAGATTTCTTCCATATTATATCCAGCTCAAAAATCCTCAAAACCTTAGCATTTTACTTGATTAATATTACTTAGCCATAAAAAAGGATGAGATCGTGCCACACGCGACAACATGGATGGACCTAGAGGGTATTATGTAAATAATTCAGACTGAAGAAGACAAATACCATATGATTTCATTTATGTGTGGAATCTTAAAAAAAAATGAACAAACAAAAAGCAGAACGAGGTGTGAAAATACAGAGAACAAACTGATGGCTGCCAGTGGGGAGGGGAGGCTGGGCAAAATGGGTGAAGGGGAGCGGGAGACACAGGCTTCCAGTTATGGATGAATTAAGTCATGGGAACAAAAGGCACAGCATAAAGAATACTGCTAATGATATTGTAATAATGTTCTATGGTGACAGATGATAGCTACACTTGTGGTGAGCATAGCATAGTCTATAAATTTGTCAATCACTGTTGTACACCTGAAACTAATATGACATTGTGTGTCAACTATACTCAATAAAGAAAAGAAAGAAAGAAAGAAAGAAAGAAAGAAAGAAAGAAAGAAAGAAAGAAAGAAGAAAGAAATGAGGGTAGCCAAAAATAAAAAAGAATTGATGTTTATTATCTACTTTCCCTTGCCTCTAGAATATAGACAGAATGAAGGTAGGGATTTCTGTCTGTTCACTGATGTATTCCCAGTGCCTAGAATAGTGCATGGTGCATAGGAGGTATTTAATAAAAATGTGTTGAATGAATGAATATTTTCTTTTTCTTCAGCTCTAAAGTCCTACCTCTTTAACAAGTCTTACTAGACCCTCTGTTATTGACTTCTGCTCATTCTGCTAGCATCCTCTCTCTCATTTTATAATTGTGCTTGTATGCTATATAATTCGGCCAAATGCAGATTATATGTGGTTTCTTAAATGTACCATGTTCTCTCTCCCTGGGGGCCTGTGCACACGTTCCTCCATGTCGAAGACTTTTCTCTCCTGCTCCCCTGCTCCTTTCTCTGGGACACTTCTCTTTGTCCTTCAAGATCCAATTTAGAAGTCTCTTATTTCAGAAAATCTTAACCTGGTCTCCAAAACAGAGCTAGACAGGCTCTAGTATCCTGTGTTTTCCATAGCAGCACTTACCCATTTGGACTGTCATTGCTGTAAGGCAGTGACATAACTAGAGGCATACTGGTATTTGTGAAATTATCCATCAGTATTTAAGTTTCAAAGGAACTCATAAGGAAATTAGCACTGAACCCTTAGAAGTGGCATAAAAATATTTTAAAAGAATAATCAGGATGTACTGTAATAAAGTCAACAGTGTGAGAAAACTATCGCATTTCTAAAACTATTGAGTAGAAGCATCACTCTAGACTAACCATTAAAACATAAATAAGCAGCATCTGTGTGAAAGCTAACAGATTGTTCCATAGTTGCCTTTTGTTATCCAAGTCTTAGCAAAATGTCACTGCCTCAGAAGGGACATAGCCAACAATCCCATGTAGATCTACCCCGGTCACTTTTTATCCCATTGCTATGCTTACCACCTTCATTACAAGTCTATGTCTTTGATATTATCTTAATCATTTCTGTGTTTACTAGGTTTTTAGTTCTGCCCTTCTCAATAATAGCCTTCATGAAAACAGGGACCTTGTATGTCTTTTTCAGTACTTTTCATTCGCAGAACTTACATGAGTGTTTGACATTCTAGCAGATGGTCAATAAAATTTTTTTTAAACGAATGTACAACAAAGAACAATTATCATCGTGGCTAGTAGGATGGTTTCACTGGCACTGGTTGCTTGCACTTCACCAAAAATTCACATGTACCAGTAGGTTCTTATCAACTAAAGAATCCTAACCAATGGAAAACTATTATTATGTATTGTAGTGACTTCATTAACTCAAGTGTGTTATTTTATAATTAGTTTATACTCCATTTTCTGAGGATTATCATTAGAGTACTAATAATAAATGTACTGAAAGTCTTGTTTCATAAATTTGAAGAGCTTTCATTGGTTTTCTTTTGGTTTGATACATGAAAAGATATATCTGAAGCTAAATGGTTTCTTGCATAAATTAAAAATCCAGTCAAAATGTGTTGTCTCCTCACATGAAAAAATGCTCCACCTCACTCATCATCAGGGAAATACAAATCAAAACCACAACGAGATACCACCTTACACCTGTCAGAATGGCTAACATTAACAACACAGGCAACAACAGATGTTGGCGAGGATGCGGAAAAAGAGGATTTCTTTTGCATCGTTGGTGACAATGCAAGCTGGTGCAGCCCCTCTGGAAAACAGTATGGGGGTTCCTCAAAAAACTGAAAATAGAACTACCCTATGACCCAGCAATTGCACTACTAGGCATTTACCCAAGGGATACAGGTGTGCTGTCTCGAAGGGACACATGCACCCCCATGTTTATAGCAGCACTATCAACAATAGCTAAAGTATGGAAAGATCCCAAATGTCCATCACCGGATGAATGGATAAAGAAGATGTGGTATATATACAATGGAGTATTACTCGGCAATCAAAAAGGAATGAAACCTTGCCATTTGCAATGACGTGGATGGAACTGGAGGGTATTATGCTAAGTGAAATGAGTCAGTCAGAGAAAGACAAATATCATATGACTTCACTCATATGAGAAATTTAAGATAAAAAACATGAACATAAGGGAAAGGAAGAAAAATAATATAAAAACAAGGAGGGAAACAAAACATAAAAGACACTTAAATATAGAGAACAAACAGAAGGGTGCTGGAGGGGTTATGGGAGGGGGGGATGGGCTAAATGGGTAAGGTGCATTAAGGAAGACACTTGTTGGGACAAGGACAGGGTGTTATACATAGGGGATGAATCACTGGAACCTATTCCTGAAATCATTGTTGCACTGTATGCTAACTAAGTTGGATGTAAATTAAAAAATAAATTAATTAATTTTTAAAAATAAAGCTGAAGTTAAAATTTAATAGCATTTTTTAAAGGCAAAAAAATGTGTTATCTTCCTATTGACTTGATAGGAAACTATTAATATCAGTTAGCCTAGATGAATCTGAAATGAATAGAAAAGGATTAATTGAGGAGGAAAGTTTTTGAATTTATAGAAGGTTGAAAATATTTAACTGCATACTTGGGTGAGATGTTAGAATACCACACACCCCATTCGGGAAACCAATTATAAGGAGTATGAATGGTCAGATCCAATTAATTCTACAGTAAAACCATGTAATTACAGCTTTTACTCATTTTGATTGATTAGAAAGAGAAGATTAACAAGATTACAAATCATGAGCCAGAAGAGAGAAATTGTATTACCTCTAAAAGTTTTTAAACAAATTAGACCAAAAAAAGGGTCCTAATTTTAAATTACCAACTCTAACTAGGGAGGAAAACGCATCAAACTAAATTATAACCTGTGTCTAAACATTAAACTTTTATAATTCAACTAGAGGTAGACTTGCCATACAGAGAGATGATTGTGACTTGCTTTTCCATCCCCTCATAAGGAAGAGCAAGAGTGATCTCAAGTGCATGGAGAGGGGAAAGAATAATTGCAAACAACTGGCATAAGATCTTGTTCACAGCTATGCAACAAATGTCTGTGGATTGGTTAGTTAATAAACTGTGCAAATTAGAGGATGAACTTCATAGCAGTAACCTGACCTGCTAGTGTATGGTCCAGGAAGAATCAGAACCAGACTTCCTTTATTGAAACAGAACCAAATAATCAGACCAGAGGAAATTGCTAAGTTTGGGCAGCCCAAAGAGACTCTCAGGAATCTCAATATCTCTCTGCATAATGTCCTCTGTGCTATTATGCTTGATAGCGTGCCCTTTATCCAGAGTCTCTGAAGTGGCTACCTTCATGAGACTTGAGTTCAAGATGAATCAGTAGGCACGTGACTTTAAAAAGTTAACCTCTCAGGGTGTCTGGGTTTCTTAGTGGGTTAAGCATCTGGCTCTTGATTTCGGTTCTGGTCATGGTCCCACCGTTTGATTTGTGAGTTTGAGCCCACACTGGGCTCTGTGCTGACAGTGTGGAGCCTGCTTGGGGTTCTTTCTCTCTCCTTCTCTCTCTGTGCTTCCCCTGATTGTAGGCATGCGCGCTCTCGCTCTCTCTCTCTGTCTCAAAATAAATAAATAAACTTAAATAAAACTTAAAAAAAAACCCGTTGACCTCTTCAGTTTAAATTCCTAAACTATAGGGGCACCTGGGTGGCTCAGTCAGTTGAGCATCTGACTTCGGCTCAGGTCATGATCTCACAGCTTGTGAGTTCGAGCCCCACACCGGGCTCTGTGCTGACAGCTCAGAGCCTGGAGCCTGCTTTGGATTCTGTGTGTGTGTCTCTCTCTGGCCCTAACCCACTCACATTCTGTCTCTGTCTCTCTCAAAAATAAATAAACATTAAAAACATAAAAATAAATTCCTAAACTATAACAATGAAAATAGAAACTCAAATACCTAATAGATTTTTCGTGTTCAAAACAGCAACTTACATAAAGCCTTTTTCATATTGTAAAACTTCCATACAATGTAAATTACTATCCCATGTACCAAATAGTTACCAATATCCTCTAAATGCTGTCATAATATCTATCTCTTCTAGACACATTTTCAGAATTTCTGGTATTAGTATTTGAGGGTATTCCAATTGGGTTACTATATTATCTATTTTACGCCAAATGTTAAACTTCTGCAATTTAATTAAAATTCCTTGTCCAGACCTAGGCATCGCTTGCTCCATTGCTCCCTTCTCAATACCTGCTCTGGGTGTCCCTGAGGGTGTGCGGGCCAGGGGTGGGCCCAAAAAGTAGGAGGCAGAAGGGAACCAGGTGTGGGTATCTAAGTGTCTTAGCACCGCAACGGTGGTTAGAACTAGGAGAAGGAGAAGACTGCAAAGATAGGCCCAGGAGCAATGGTGTCCAAAGAGAAACAAGGGGTGAAAAATGTCAAGATGGAAAATGCCTAACAGGAAAATGAAGGAGAAAAAGAGAGCCCCATGCAGGACAGAGAGGAATTATGCAGTTTGGGAGGGAGTGAAGGCCAGAACTGTGGAGGAAATGTCAACCTGGAGTGAGTGACATGACTTGTCCCTAATTTTTGATGAGCCATACCTAACAAGCATATTGATCACAATGAAGTGGGAGATGTTGTGGGAAAGTTCCTAGGACAGATGATGTAAATCAGAAGAAAGAGTAAGGAGCAGCACAGGAGGCACTTCCAAACTCCTGAACCTGATAATTATTATGACTTTTGCCTTATACCTTGAATGCTAAGGTTTCCCTGAGGTTAATAACGTGGCCTATGTTCTATAAGCTTGTAGTTTTGTGATTTACTTTTTCTGTAAAACTTTTGGTGTTTCCACTTAAGAGTTTGTAATTATTGTTTTGTCTCAGTGTAAAACTTACTGTCCATAGGGCAATTTCACCCAGTTTTGGGAAAAACTATTCTTTTCATAATATGATATTAATAAAGCAATTTAAAAAGCAATCTCAGGAGGGGTGCCTGGCTGGCTCAGTCAGAAGAGCATGAGACTCTTGATCTCAGGTTGTGAGTTGGAGCCCCACCTTGGTGTAGACATAACATATATGTGTGTGTGTGTGTGTGTGTGTGTGTGTGTGTGTGTATGTATATATATGTGTGTATATATAATGTAGAGATCAATATATATATTTTTAAAAATTCCTTGTCAATATCATTATTCCAGTGACAATTTTTCTTGTACTTTTTGCAAATTGTTCAGGTTTTATGTCATAGTACCGAACACATTTGACATTCATGCAGACCCTTGTTAAATCCCACAAATGCAAATAATATAGTATGAAATTTCTACCATTTTAGGTGCTACATTACCTCCAGTTTAACATCTCACTCTTGTCAGTTCTTGTGCAGTAGATCTTTGTCAGTTTTTGGGGCCACCCCAAATCTTTTGAACATCTTGAGCAATCTCAAGCTTTTTTGTCACACTTCCACAAAGTAGAAGCCAGAAACTCACTTTCCTAGATACCAGGTACCTATTTTACTATGACTACCAACAAGAAACATCCCCATGCAACTTGGATTCATAAGAGAACACTGTGAATTCATAAGCAGAAACCACCTAAAATTCATCTTCTGGTGAGTATAGTTGGATAGGTACCCAGCATTTGGGTGCAACCATGGTAGAAATTCTGGCATCCACTGACCAGAATCAGCAATGGAAGTTATGGTATCTGTGTTGAGTAATGATGGCAGTGTGGCTTCAGCTGGAGCAGTCAGTAGTCTTCTTTAGGCACTGTTCCTGAATGCATGGCCTCTAAGCCTGATTCCTTGGCTCTTCTAGAGAATCTATGAACTATACGATATTCTTTAGTGAATTCCTTTTCTGTTTAACTGAAAAGGAATTTGTTTTTTGCAACTTAAACAACACATATCTATGTCTATGAATTATTATTCTCTCTGTGTTTTTTAATTTATTCTGAAATATTTAAGACATGTACAAAAGCCATTTCTTTCTTACTCTTAGAACTTTTCCATACACATCCATCACTGGAAGTAGCAACTGGCCTTCTTCTTGCAGAAAGATGGTCAACATTTTACAAGCATAGAGGCCTATAAACAGAGATGGAAGGGCACTGAATTGGTGGTGATACTCACTCACTTCCTAGGAGACTTGCTCCCACATCCCAGCTTCATATGTGGAATTCATACTTTAGATGCTGGATTACTCTAAACCAATTACATTTGGGATCACTAATGAATAATCTAGAACATCATATTCAATAATCCCAATGGTCTATACTACTAACACAAAACCTGCAATTAGGTTTATTAATTTCTTAGAAATCTGAATGCATGGAGGAGGACAAAAAGTGTGGGACTTGCATGATCTACCTTCTTGTCTACACTATTTAAATCAACCCCATGTGTGCCAATGTTACTCTGCAGTTAAACTATCTACAGTTAAGTATTCAACAAACTTTTTGAAAATGAAAATAATTATAAATTCCATCATTTTAAGATACAACTCAGAAGCTTTCCCTTCTAAAAGAAGATATTTGTATGGAACACTTAAGTCATTTGCTTTGGTGGCTCCTGAATAGCCTGTCAAAGCAGAGAGCTGTCCTAGGACACAGAAATTGAGACATGACCTGGAGGACACACTGCTAGAAGGATGGACAGACCCACTGCTGTGCAAAAGGAGACTCATTCTGGCCCAAGAGAGCTGATTGTTGAATTTTCAAGAATTTCTCAAATAATTTGTGAAACACTGCCATTATTAAAAACTAAATCATAGAAATTTACAACTAAATTCATTAAAAAAAACATAATGAATTCTCAAACATATATTACAATAAATCTTAAAAAACTCAAAAATCATCATTTTCTTAATTATTTTACTACATTTATTGTTATCCCTGCTCTTGGGGTTATTTACATCTACTGTATCTGAATGGAGAAAATATTGTGTAATGGGGTGCTGCTGCACTTTTCTCTCCAATTGCGTATGTCGTTGACACCATGCTTAAGTATTTATACCATGGAAATTGACAAAAGCTACCAGTCAGGGCTTGATTGATTGTTTTGTTAATTTTCTAGATTTAATAAAGTGATGAGAATGTTAATGAATAATGAAAGTGAGAAAATGTGAAGAATGTAGATTAAATCAAAAAGGTGTCATCTTTATGAGTAACTAAAAACAAACAAAAAAACCCAAAAAGCTTCAGGAAATGTTCTTACAGTATTCAAAAATTATTAGCTACTTCAGCATCCATTCATGCCATAGATGAACTGAAATTATGACGCAGGTCTTTGCTGAGTCATCTTTGTTTTATCTGTTAGCTCACATGAAAATACAAGTGATGTTCATGTCAAGACTATGTTCTTTCATCAGTTGCAACCATAGGTTGGCTAAGAATACTAAGAATACTAGAATACTAAAAATCAATAAAAGCAGTCCATAAGAATCAACTGACTAATATGAAATTTACAATAAAGAATATTTATACTTTGTTATTTGTAACAAATCTTTTATATATACCAGAAGACTTTATAATAAATGTATGTACATACACATGAATTTATTTCCTTGGCAGCACACCACGGGGTAGATGGGCATTTACTTAGCAAGGGAAAAAGAAAAACTTATATACCCTAATCAGCACTTAAAAAAAGAAAAAGAAAGGGGATGGAAGGAAGGAAGGGAAGCAGGACTGGAGGGAAGACGTGAAACATAAATGGAAACAATACATACAATTGATTCTTACATTATATGACTCTTTAACATTCTTAGTATATTTCCATATAGACTTAGTCCATCTCTACCCTCGCACCTCCCCTCCCACCCCTGTCACACACATTCTCACCAGTGAACGGGCCCTCAATCCAGCTGTGGCTCAGGTTTCTGCTCTATCTTTTTTCTCCATTTCTTCTGTCTTCCCTTACCACCAACCCAAAGACTATGTTTCTTTACCTAGTGGGAAAAAAGACTGACGAATCTGCTGAGTTGTCAGATTTCTACTCACACTTTCTCCTCTCCTATCACCCACTTGCCTGACCACTCTCAGAGCCTTTCATTTCTCCTCAGCCACTTCTAATCTTCTCAAAATCAAGATATTTACAAATATAACCATTAAATGGCAGTAACTTCAGTATCAAACCATGTGTACATCCCTTCTCCGAATTCCCAATTTTCATGTCTCACCAAGGCTCCCTTAGCCTTCCTCATGTCAGTCCTGGACCATTCCAGGATCTATGTCCCACTACAACACCTGGTACTTCTTCCTAACTCACAGACTCAGTGCAAAAAGAGAGAGAAAAATGGAAAATACTTGATCCAGGCATATAACATTTATTCACATTCTTGGCCAACCCAAGACAGGACTGCAACCAGGTACCATTTGTTTGCTTCTTTGTTTGTTTTGTCTATTTCCTCTACACACCCTCCTTCTGCTTTCTGGTTGATCATGTTCTTCATTAAAACTACTTCCAGACTGTGGGAGACCATGTCTGTCTGTTCTCTTCTGTGCCCCCATTGCACAGAACAAAACAGAACTCGGTGAGTCAACCATCTTCCTGATCTTATCTTGTAATGCTTCCTCCAGCAAATCTTACTCCTCATGGGTTCTACTGTTTTAGATTCTGCTAGATGATGGGCTAGCCAGATCAGTTGTCCAGACTGGAGCCAAAATGAGGTTGTACCCTGAATATAGCTTCATTTTAATCCATAGGAAAGAGTACTTCAGCTCTTTCCTTTTTATGGCAGTTGACACTCTATACCTTATATTATATTTATATATGACTATGTCTCATCTCCCACACATCTCTGTGAGCAAAGGACTGATATATTTACTTTTTCTATATTCTACATAGCTTGTACACAAATGTACTCAATACATTTTATCACTTGAGTAAATTATACATACATCTATCTATCGATCTATCTGTCTACCTACCAAGCAATTGGTAGATAAGAGTTTAATAAGGACAAATTAATAGAAGGAAAGTAGCATTAGAAAGGAGGCTACCTACTGTCACCACAGGTAAGGTTAGCCCTACCTACACCAGCCTCCCCAGGTAGGGAGAGAGGAAGGCACACAGCAGAAGGTGCTAACGCAAAGGGTCTCCCAAGTACCTAGACTGTAAAGAATAAGCATGGTCCACATCCTCTCTGCTGTTTAGCTTTGAACATGTTGTGGGGATTTCATTAGCATTTTAAAAAAATTACAGTATATTCACCACAGTGGAATCTCATGATTTAATTTTTTTCTTTTTAAGTCTAAAGGTAAGTCCACATCACACTTTAGCTGGGTCCTAGACTTTTGCCAGTTTGAGCACACCTGGCAAGCAAAACAGCTGGCTTGAACAACTGAAGGTCACAAAATGCAAAATTATGAGTGCTACTAAATCTAAGCATTAATCATATAATCAGGGTAATTAACCTAACTTTCAACACACAGACTGTGGCATGAAATAAAAACAACTGCCATTTATTCTACATTCTCCTCACTAAGGGCAGCATTATCTACTTAAAGTAGTGCTGACAATCATTTTCATGAAATACACATTTATCAATCTTTCATAGGAAATCTCTTGTGATTAACTGCAGCATCTACTTCTGCTTACATATCAGATGTCAGTGCTTACTGCACATTCATATGATAAATATAAACCATAAATCGTCAAATGTGCTGTAACCAGTGTTCTCATAACAGTAACCCTATGGGAGAGAAGGCCGCTGTGGCAGAACTGTAATTTACAGTCCTTACCCAGGACAGAAACATAAGATTCTTGATTTTTCATTTCCTGTATAATTACCACCCATCCCCCTTAATCATATTATAATAGATCCTTAAACATAATGTGAGTAAAGACCTCTGGTCCTGAGAGCAAATGAAATGATGGTGAGGGTGGCATAGAGATGCAGTTATTAAAAACAGGTTAAACAAGGATCCTCCTAGCATTTCAGATCGGCAAAAGAAGCAGTCAAAGGCTGTTGCTGACAGACACAGATTGTATGATAAAAAAACAATAAAAGGCATTGAAATAAAATTCACTGTAAGTCTTCCCTGGATCAATCTGTGCTTACCAATCCATGACTGACTCTTTTCATGGTCTCCCGTCTCTTTGGTTAGTCATAAGTCTTTCCAGGATACAGACTGGATATGGGTGGCTGCAAAGGTGTGGCAAGATCTTATTTAAGTTCTAGTTGTCATGGTTAGGCCAGTTTTTGTCTCGAGATTTTATTTGGTTTTTGCTTGTTTGTTTGTTTTTCCACTGGTATTATATTTCAAGAGCTGCAGTTTGTTTCTTTTGTGCAATTTTTGCCCTGGGAAAATTAAGAGTAAAGATTATATATGGAACCAATTGGAGACTTCCTTGATCAAAATCTGTTCTTTAGATGAATGGTTATTATTGCTGTCATGCCCTAAATCCACCTGCTTGAGTAAAGAAAACATTTAAAATAATCAGCTTATATTATGTTTACAGGATATGACATTTTGATTTGTATTTTTTATGCATCTATTTCTGTAAACACCATGGCTTGCACACAAAGGCTCAGAAAGTAAAAAAATGCTAACATAACACAACCAAGAAAAGTGAGAAAGCCAACTGCTGGTGTATTGGGCTGAAAATTTTTGAACTCAGCTCTCAGCTGAAGTTCTCTTTATGAACAATGCTTTTGCTGGCAGTTTCATGCTTCTTGTGTGTAGCCAGCTCCCTGCTGCCATGATGCTGTGAGTGTGGCATCCGTGGCACCCCGACCTGCTGTCTGAGTGGTGTAACAGAAGGACGGTTTAGGACATCAGGCCTCTAGAGCCAGTGAGTATGCTTTTGGGAGTATGTCTTTTGGGAGTTTTCAAAGAGGTTTTTCCAAATTCAAAACATCCATGGTCAAATTAGGACAGCCTTCTCAAACTCAGAGAATATCCTTCTGGGAGATTTGCCAGATCAAATCCTATCATCCAAATTATAAAGCTGGAGCAATCTTAGAAATTATCTAGTCCAAGCCCTTCCTTTACAGATGAGATAATCATGACCCATGGAAGTTAAGTGGCTTGCTGCTGATCACACAGATAGGGCAAAACCAGACAAGATTCCAGGTCTTTCTGGTCCAAGAAACAGTTAAACGAAATGTTCTGTTATAAATTGAAAATAATATGTCTTAATTTTGGAACTTAATAGTTTTTTTCAAACCATTCAAAGGAGGGGGTGTGAACATAATCTAATGAAATCAACAAAAAACAATTCAAGATACAGTAGAAGATTTTTCACAAGGCAGTACACAAAAAATTTCCAAATGAACTGCATAAACAGTTTTACAACATACATATTATTTTACTAGTAAAAGTATAAAATATATTGTAAGACTTACAGTATTCAAATAATTTTTATGGGTAGAGGAATTTTAACAAGTTTAAGGCCTTTGCTTTGGCAACTAAACCCAGTGACATGCAGTTTAAAAATATCACAGAAACTAGGTTTGAGGGGATTGTGCCCCCCAGGGGGGCCTTTGAAAAGAAGGTGTCTGAGAAATTCCAGTCAATTCATCAAGTAGCATAACGAGATGGTGAATAATAAACTTCTTTATCTAGTCCATCATTATGTTTAATTTTTGGACTTTGAAAAAGAGACACAACCAAGATCAGAGAGTGGTTTAAAATATTTTATTTCTTCAATGCCAACATGCTTAATTATTTCTCCCTAATTGGAGCTTATATTCAGAGAGTTATTTGAAGTTTATTCATCATCCAAATTACATATAACTATTTTTTTTTCTTCAGAAGTTTGTACCATTTTCAAGACATCCACACATTTCTCTAAATTAGGTGGAAGAGACAGTATACTAAAGAAATGAATGTGATTATAGGCAATGAAATCACAGGCTGGAGAGAGATCAAGTGAAATCAATAGAAAATAAATTTCCTGACCTGTGTTCCTTTGAAGGCTGAAGTAGGAAAAGAGTCACTACAGATACATTTCTGTCAGTCCATTTTTAACAATTCTGGTGCTGCCCAGGCGTCATATCATCTCATGAGTTAGTCCTAAGACCATAATGACATAGGCTATTAGGCTTCAGGGGTAAGTTCAAACAGCAACGTGTTAATATTTGGTCACACGGTTGCCCTAATTAAATGGATGCCTTCTTGGAGCTTCAGTGAGTGATTCCACAAGTTGGAAAGACAACCCTGAGAATGTGTAAGCAATATGTCAGTAATCAGTAACTGGAGGCTAGGGCTTAATTCTGGAAAGCTCCAATGACCAACATGATACAAAATATATTTAATAATATTTACTTTCCCTGTATGTTAAAAGATCAAAAACTCCCCTTCGAGTTGATAAATAGCTGTGGTTCCATACCCCCTCACATATCCTTCAGTGATTTCTCTCGCACTGGACTCTCTACACCCAGAGGGATTGTGCCTGGCACAAGGCCCAGTTGTAGCTCTAGGTTATAGAGTGTCAGATACTTTGAATGTTACTGCTGGTAGAAGTTTCTGAAGCCACACAGAGGCCACAGGGGACTTAGGTTTGAACAAGAAAAGTCCTAAGAGGGTCTTACCCAGGTTGAGGGGAAGGTGGGAGAGAAGAGTTGAGGAGAAAGAGGATTTAACCTGACTATGTGTCACAGAAAGCTGCCTGGGGGAAGGTATGGGGCATCTAAGAGGCAGGCAGGAATGTAGGAGAGTGGACCGGGCCCCTCATTGACTGTGGGAAGTGACACAGCATGCCCAAGGCAAGAGCCACCGAGATTTCCTTCTATACACACCTCTCCCAGTCCCTAATAATCCCACGAGTTTTTATGAAAATTTATGTGAAAAAAGGTCTGACAAAACATGAAAGGGAAAATTTGTCTTCTTTTTTAAAATTTATATTCTTAACTTGGCCATGACCATATTTCCCATTATTTCCCTTCAAGCTGAATTTGTTATGAAGGTATGGAACCAACCAAACATACTACTTATTTAAAACTGTACAGCCTCTCATGTGTGATGGGCAGGGACCATCCATTGCTCTGGGAAACAGGCCACCATTATCCCTTCCTACTAGTTCCTATCATTCATTTTTTTTAATGTTTATTCATTTTTTTGAGAGAGAGAGAGCGTGCACGAGTGGGGGAAGGACAGAGAGAGAGGGAGATACAGAATGTGAAGCAGACTCCAGGCTCTGAGCTGTCAGCACAGAGCCTGAAGTAGGGCTTGAACTCAGATACCCCAAGATCATGATGTAAGCCGAAGCTGGATGCTTAACCAACTGAGCCACCTAGGCTCCCCCTATCATTCTTTTATAAGGAAACATCACTCATCTCTTCTGTAACCAAGAGTGGGTACACACATGTTGTAAGACTTTTTAAATTTAGATAGAATGTTGGTTCTTGTCCATAATCCCTATCCACAATACTAAAAAATGAAAATAAAACTTAAAAATTCTTTAACCCATCGGCAGCAAAATCTGAACTACGGAGAAGAAGAGATCAAACTCCCATGCAGAAGAATACTAAATAATTCAGATGCTCCACCCTCTAGGACAGGGAACATAATCCCCCACTCCTTAAGTATAGGTCATGCATAGTGACTTCCCTTCCAAAAACACAGAATGAAAAGGGAAGAAAAATGTGTAGCTTTATAGTGCGAAAATATGACAAAAAATACCACAGCCAGGTAATCAAGGTCAACATTAACAGTGATAAGTCATGCTAATAGTATGTACCCTTCAGATGTGATGAGAATAGCACTCTCCCTCTGTGGTCAAACCCATAACCCCAGTCTAATCTTAAACCATCAGACAAATCCCAACTGAAGCATAGTCAATAAAATATCCGACATAACAACAAAATGTAATGGAGTGGCCTAGATGGAATCAAGGAACAGAAAAAGGATATTAGGTAAAAATTAAGAAAACATGAATCAAGTATGAACTTTAGTTAATAATAATGTATCAGTCTTGGCTCATTAATTATGGCAAATATGCCATAGTAAAGTAAGATGATAACAATATTTAAAACATAGGGGAACTGTGTACTATCTTTGCAATCTTTCTGTAAATCTAAAACTGTTCCAAAATATAAAAATGTATTAAAAAAAATAAACTGACCTGGATTAACATTAGGCTATGTATGCTTTTTACTTATCACATAGTGATCAACAGGTTTTGCTATGAAAATGCCAATGTATTTAATAACATGGCCCTGCCTCAAATATTCCCAGTGTAATGCAATATATGGTTTATATACGTATTTCTACCATCCAAAAAAAGGTATTAATTCGGGAAACATCTGGCCCAAAGATTTCAGATAAGAGACCATATACCTGAAATACTGTTAGTGCTAATAATGTAATTAGTAATGCATTTCAGTTGTATGGCAGCTTTAGTAGACATTTTCAGTTTAGCCTGAAACTCTAGCCAAGATTGATAACAGTGATAGGAATTTTTGCTTTACTATGTTTCATACAATTATGTTTATATAATAATCTAATTGGACCCTTAAAATCTGTAAGAAGAAATTCTTACACATATTTTTGAAGGAGGTAAATGAGGTTCAGAAAGGTCAAGTTGTTTGCAAGCAATGTGACTGAGAGTCAGATATAAAGGACCCTCCCGTGACATTTTCAGGACCCAACATAAGAGTAAAAATGATAGTTCCCCAGCCCAGTGCTCTACCCTGTCTTTCTTCCCACCCTACATCCATCCCCTTCAGGCCGCATTCTGTGAAAATTTGGACCATCCTGCCAGCTTATGTCTGGCCCCAGTGTGTTCCCAGTAGCCTGGGCAAGGAATCCAGAATTCTGAGAGCACAGGGACAGTGGTTTCAGGTCGGCATGTGTTCTTGGCCACTCAGAATTCTCTCTCTATGAGGAGGGCTGTGTCTGTCAGAGGGTCAGAGTGAAGCCTCAAAAATGGGAATCTAGGGCCTCACCTCATACTCCAGATATAAGGGTTATAAGGCTGGTATTCAAATGTTTACCTGACTCAAATGTTCATGTTCTTCCTACTATAATGTGTCATCAAGGAAAAAATATGCCTAAAGACCACAATATCAACCTGAAAACTGATTTCTGAAATACATTGTATTGGTAAAATAAGGAATATCAAAAAAAGAATATCTTAAGGTCTAATATTCATATAGAATACTGGCAAGAGAGACTAGTTACAAAGCACTCTAACTCAAATTTCTAAAAAAAAAACAAAACAATGAAAATCTTAGATCCCTAAATCACAGAACTTTGAGTTTTAAATACATTCATCGAGGACCTTCTGTGTACCTGGCAGCCTGTTTGGGGACTGGCTCCTGTCTAAGGGGCACAGATTCTAATGAGGCAAATTATTTCTCCCCACCAATGGGAAAGGGGGAAAGACTGCACAAATTCCTCTGAAATTCAGAAGTCACTTCTCTATTTACAAAATATTCTTTAATAAAAAAAATAGCTGATTTCTTACACTGTCTGCATTTGTCAGTTTCTCTGCTGAGTGCACGTTGCTTGGATGGTGAATAGATATAAAAACTAGAGACATGGAAAACTCTGGCAATTTACATTGTACTGTCCTTTCCTGGTCTTCACAGGGAGCATATTTTACCTCTCTCTTTACCTCCTTGGGTTGACTCTGTACATATGACTACTAGATGTGTCGGCAATGTAGATTCTGTCTCCCAATCAGATAGTTCCTTGAAAGCAGGGGCTGTCGGTTAAACCTCACTTCCTGGGAGTCCCCACAAGCCTGGGTGCCTTACTCCCTGCCCCAAAATGTTCCATCTCCTGGTGGAGACCGAGTGCCAGCTGGAACGCCAGCAAGGCTGGGAAAGTGCCATCAGCACAGGCACTCGCTGAGGTCACCGTCTGCTTGGGATCTCAGCTTTAAATGGTTGAGTCCACATTCCGGCAGAGACTCTCCCCAGGCCTTCTCTAGGCTGCCTGTTCATCTTTCTGCTCTTTTTATTTCCTGAGTGAACAAACTTTTGCCAGCAAAGGCAAACCACATTTACAATCATTGTGTTAAATTGAGAAGGTATATCTGCCCCTAGTGACAGAATTGTTGACATCTTACCTCTATTAGTTTGGATGGCATGCTTACAAGTAGCCTTTTCTCAGCCTTACACATAAACAAAGCCCTAGAACAAGTTAAAAGGCTTTCCCTCCCTCCAGGGACTGTCAGGGGAGCTCTGTGTTTCTTTCCCCAGCTGTCCCTACACTCCATAAAAGGTCACCAGCACACTAAAAGAGACTGCTTGTCATGGAAATTCTCAGAAAAGGAGAATGTTATCTGGGACCATCAAGAGCTTGAGGGCAGAGGACAGGAGCTTCCTCACTCTTTACAGATTTTACATCTTACCTTTTATCAAAGTGTTTTTTTCCCCAACAATGATCAATTAAGTCTTAAACCTCAGTGAAGGAGGTATTTATCCTGTTTGTAGATGTGGCATTAAACTCAGTGCCCTGCACAAAGAATGAAAATACCTTTGGTTGAATCCACCCAAATGTTTCCTGGACACTGATCATAGGATTCCACACAAACTTTACACATGCTGTTCCCTCTCCCCTGGACTCTGCAGGCACCTCCCTCCCCCAACTCCCATGAAACACAGCACAACTGACTCTTTCTGATTCATTACCATTTCCTGAAAGGTCATCCTTGTTGAGCTATCTAACTAGGCTCTCTACCACTACCACCCCTCCCCACTATTCTTTAAGAACATAGTTTCATATATATGTTTTGTATATGTTTATATATGTGTGTGTGTATATATACATATATATATATATATATATATATATATGTTTATATATATGTTTGAGAGACAGACAGAGAGCATGCAAGCAGGGGAGAGGGGCAGAGGGAAAGAGAGAATCCCAAGTAGGCTCCACGCTCAGTGAGGAGCCCAATGCTGGGCTCAATCCCACAACTCTGGTATCATGACCTGAAGGGAAATCAAGTCAGATGCTCAATGGATTGAGCCATCTAGGTGCCCCCCATATTTTATATTTTACTCATTTACTAGCATATCCAGGTTAAAGGAACCTGGATCAGTATGTCATGAACCCAAAGTGATTTATCCTCTCCCACTTCTGGGAGATTTAGCCTTCAAATCTGCTCAACTTCCTATGTTCTTCCCTGTTGGGAAGATAATGAAAATATCCCACCAGTCCCATAACTGTCCTAGTCACTTCCCAGTCATAAACAAATAGTCTGTTTTCTTGGGTGACTTTAATATCAAGACTCTAAACCTAAGCTCATCTACAATTTCTCCCCTCTGCCAGCTCATATCCTTCAGGCTTGACAGCTTGTCGAGGAAGCCAGCCTTTGTCAGCTTTCTCACTTTACCTCTTCCCATCCTGGGCCCTTTCAAGTTGGGGCAGGGGATGGAGGAGGATAGGGGAAGACAGATCTAACTTGTCAGATTTGGCTGTAATCTGGAGTTGATACCTCTGTACTTGGCAAACACCCAAGCTTCCCAATCCTGCTCTTTGTGAAGTTTTCAGAGGCTCCCATCATAATGGATGTCTTACCTACAATTGCCTTGCTAGGCAAGACTCTTTCTGGTTGGTCCCATAAGAATTTCCCCCTCATTCCCATTGAGCTGCCCCATTCCAGAGGCCTATCTTTTTCCAGTCACCTCATCCCTCCTTATGGTCCTCTTTGTCAAGTTACCTTCAAGATGACCCCGTCTGGTCTTGTCTCAGTCAGTTCTCACCCAGTCAACTTTAAAAGTACTGGCCAATCCCAACAGAGCCATTTTTTTTTTCTCTCTGCTGCCCTACCATATCCCATTCCTACCCTCACTATGGCTTCTGCTTTGAAATGCCTCAGATATCAGTCCTTAAGTCCCAAAACTCCAGGAAACACAAAACAGTGCTCTCTCAGACTAGTTCCCTAGAAGCCTCCTCCCAACTAGGTTTGAAGTCAGCCCCTTCCTGAAGTGAGGACAACTACACAGCACAGTGACAACTCTTCTTAAAGAAATTCAAACAGCACTTGAATCTCTCAGCATACTAAGCCTTCTCTTCAATGCCCTGAAGGTGGATGATGGGTTCAGGCTGGCAAAACCAGTTCTGAGGTACCCTTTTTTCAAATCCTGGAGAGGTAGTCTAGCACTTCAATTTAAAAAGCCAAAGAACCTGACACCTACTGCTTTGTTCTTTGGTGCCTCAGCCGAAACTGAGACAGAAATATCCTGTTACTCTTGTTTGTGGTCATTCTCCCCCATTAAGCTATGAACTCCAGAAGGGCAGGGACCTTAGCTGTTTTATTCATCAATGTATCTATCAGAGCAGCCTAGGAGAATTCCCTGTGTAGATTCCCAGCGGGTGCTTAATAAATGTTTCTTGAAACAATGAATATATAATAAAATAAAAGTGGTGATGACGCAGATACCACTTTAGTGAAAAATAAAAAAAAAAACTGAAGAGACTTTCATATTAATCAATAAAATATCTGATCTTGAAATAAATTAACTTGTGATTCCCTGCCTTGAAAGAACCTCCTGAAAGACCAAAGTCTAAATCTTAGACCAACAGTTTTCATTTTAAGCCAAAAAATGCCTGAGGCACAGACAACAAATGCTTACACAAGAGTTAACAGATTGGATGCTGGCTGATGATGCTAATATCAATTCTTTGTCTAGACATGCAATGCCAGTTCTGCTGACACATTCTTCCAGAGCTTTTTTGCAGGATGTGAAACTGGCCCCTGGGTCAGTGATATTCAGAATTAAGCCTGAACTCTGCAGAGAAAACTCTTCCACGGGACTCCAACCCCCCATACTCTGCCCTTGATGAATTTTTACCAAGCTCTCTTCCACAAGGACAGGTGGAGAAATGGGGAGGCACCATCGTATTTTATTGAGATTGATGCCACATCCTTCTTGTCACTAGGTAAAAGGGTGGGAGGAGACAAAGAAGCTGAAAAAGCAAATTTCTCAAGATTCATTCCATGGGAATCCAACCAAGTACATGGGGGTGAGGGTGTACACGAGGGCTACTACCAAAATAGCCTAGCAAACACCCTCCCTATGCAAACATTTCTTCGATCCATCAGTATGGTAGTGGGTAGGAGGAGGTGGTTTAGAGTTCAGCCTCCAGCTCTGGGAAGAATGGGAAGCAGGGTTGTAGAGAGAGCTTGGCCTTACAAGTTTGTTCCTGCTTTGCACACTCAGCCTCCTCATAGCCAAGCCTTATTCCATAATCCCCTTCTATGATCTTCAGCAGAGCTGATGTCAGAGAAAAGATCCCAGATGCCAAGTCAGAACCAAAGAAACTGTCTCTCATAGCAATTGCATTTAAAAATAAATCTTTAAAAGAATGCTAATTTTGGTTATATTAAGATTTATCTAAGGAGGATCCCTCCTCACACAAATATAACAGTTTCAAAATTCTGCAATAGAAATTGAGACCTTAGGAAACATCTGTTCTGATGCCTCACATTTTACAAGTGAAGACACTTGTAAACTTCATGAGAGGTTATGTGACATGACCAAGATCACACAGCTCTCACTGAAATCTGCTTCTTCCAACTGTAGTGTCTTGCTTTTTCCAATTCATTATGCTGCTTTCTGTGTATACGTAAGCCTGTCTTCACCTATCCCAGGTATGGAATTGCAGCTATACTTCTAAAATGGATCAGATGAATTAATTTAAATAGTCTCCAATTTTTATAACTGCACATCATGCTATTGCTCTAGCAAATATTAACATAAGACAGTGTCTCTACCTTCAAAAAGTTAACTTCTAAGTTACACAAGCTGCTTTGGCCTGAGCATTTAAACTAAAGTTTAATCCTAACTCTGCCTCTGACTCACCAGGACGCTTTGGACTAGTCACAAAATTGTCTCAGTTTCTTCATCTGCTCATTGGGAAGAATAATGCTGATCTGTCACTTGTTAATTTAAAGGAGCTGCCGGTCTTGTAGCCACTAAATAATTGTGTGTGTGCAGGGGGAAATCCTATAAAGATTCTAAGTATAAACTGAGACTATGTAACAAAGCCATCAAAGTACATAACTCAGATGCTTTCTAATAATCATGACATATAGAATTTTAGTTTACCAAAAAAGACAGGTGACTGCTACCAGTCAAGCACGTTCCTGCAAAAAACCACCTCTTCGCCATATTGTTTCAACATATCAGAGATGTTAAACCTGTAGAATTTAAGGAACAAAATTGAAATGGAAATTGGCCTCAAAGCTAGTGAGACTGGGTGTGTAGCATGTTCCAAAGGTTTCATCTGCCAAATAAAGTCTTCTCATCAGCAGAGGGAAAAAGGAACTGCTTTCCCATGACCAAAGAGTCTCTATGTGGCTGGGAATCCTGTTCGCCACTATCAGTTTTTGTGGGAGCACCACAAAAAAAGAATTCCAGACAAAGGTAGGCAACAACAGTAAGAGACAATCCGATGAATAAAACCTAAATTGTGCTTTGTTTCTCACTGACAATATTCTTTACTATATTACCTAATACTCAGCTAACAATGGGATTTGTACAGATGGGATAAAAATAAATTCCGTTCCTTTATTTTCAAAAATGCCCACAAGATGATTTTCAAAGTCCTGATACTACTTATTGCCAATGGAATCCAGCACCATAAATAATTGCTTTAATAATTACCGAAAGAATTATGTGCTTGGCAAAATTGGCAAAGAAAAAGAGATGCCATCTTATTTAATCAGTCCTTAATAGAACAACTAAAATGGCCTAATAACGAGGGTTTACCAAATTATTTGTAACAGGAGATGAAGTTTTCACAATAAATTTTTCTTTTGAGATAATGATATCATTAGACACTGTGTTTAATGCCACACAGACAATTAGGAATAAAACAAAAAATTACTCATAGAAGAGAGTGAATATTTTTTAAAGAAATAATAATGTTTGAATAACTATAAGCAGAGGTGTACATATGGGTTTGAGGGCTCATGGGATTCTTTCTACGTCCAGCTCTGCCTAACCACAGAACGTGGACACTAAAGTTAGTCGGGTGCCATAGTGGAGATAGTTAGGGCTTACTAGCTAACTGTGTCCTCCCACCCTACATTTCCCTGCCTAATTTGCAGTTAGGTGGGGGTCATGCAACTAATTCAGACCAATGGACTCTGAGAGAAGGGAACCTGAGTCACTTCTAGGCTGGGGCAGTTAAGAGCTGATGTGGCTTGCTTATCTCTTCTCTTCTCTCTTCCCCTGCATCAGCAGCAAAGAGGTACATGTTCCAGATGCTGTAGCCCCTACAGAGGAACGCTACTGACTCATATTGGACTTGACATAAGTAAGAATAAACCTTTGTTGTGTTAAGCTAATGAGATTTCAGGGGCTCATGTTGTAGCACTAGGATGAATTACCCTGACAAACATAAAGGCCCTATGTTAATATGTTCATGGTGGCTTGAAACTTAAATTTATACTATTGACACTAGGCTTTTTAAAATACTATTAGAGGGAAAATAATATATTTCCTTCTTTTTTCCTCTTTTCCTCACTCTTTCTGGCCCTGCACAGTCTAAGGCAGTGGTTCTCAAAGTGTGGTTCCCAAGACCATTAACATCAGCATCATCTGGGAGTTTCTTAGAAATGTCAATCCCCTGGCCCCACCCCAGGCCTGTTTAATTCGAAATTCTGGGAGTGTGGCCCAGCAATCTATATTTTAACATACCCTCCTAGTAATTCTGGTGAACACTTAAGTTTGAGAAACAATGAACGGTCTAAGGTAACCTTTCCTTGAGTCCACCTGAATGTGATCAACATGCAGCTATTCTTCCCCTTTATAAAATATGCATTCGGGCAGATTTTGAACTTCCCAGGCCTTTTTATGCCCCTGTCTTTTTTTCAAATGTCAGCTTTTACATTGATTAGCTATAAACAGATTTACTATAGCAGATTAAAGATAACTGCAACATCTTTGTCACTACCTCCACTGAGAAGTGAAGTCTTCTTTCCTCACCCCCTTTGAATAGAAGTGGGGCCTGTGACTGCTCCCGACCAATAGAATGCAGGGAAAGTAAAGTCGTGCACCTTTTAGGCTAGCCTTTAAGAGGACTGGCAGCGTCCACTTCCTGCCTTGTGAAATCCAGCAGCCATGCTACAGGGAAGCCTAAGTAGCCATAAGGAGAAGCGTGGAAGGCCTTGAGGAGAATCAAGACCACCCCCCCACCAGAATGCCCCCACTGAGCTACCTGCTGATGACCAATATTACCTGTCCACTACCATCTTGGCCATCTTGCATGCTCTGGCCCAGGTGAGTTCCAAGATAGCCGTATCCCCAAGTGACCTCATGTGAAGCAAAAGGACTCAGCTGAACCCATTCAGCCCAGAGAATGAGGAGATATAATATAATGATTGTTGTTTAAAGCCACCAAGTTTGGGGGAAAAGGGAAGTTAAGAAGCAATAAAGAATCGAAACATTCACTTTCATTGTTTTGGAAAAGCACTATCTAAGTCAAATTTCAATAAGGTCTGATTAACCAAAATTCTTCTGTCTCAGACAAACTGACTCCTTGGCTCCTTACAATGGTGTTTTCCTAATATTTCCCTCTCCTTAGGTTTAGCTACAACAATAGGCAGCTTCTCCATCCTCAACTCTGAAAGCTTGCAAGGAATAAAATAAAAATTTTCCTTTCCACATTCACCCCCAAGTATAGTCATCAAATAAGATTAGAACCTGGTTACCAGAAAGCTTATAGCTGCAAAAATCCTAGTTTTGAATTTTTTATTGAAAGAGATACTTGCAAAATGAAAGAAAACTAATATTAAGTGTTCATATCCACTAAATGATGGCTAAAAACAGCTTCCTTCAATGGGCTGACTATTACAGATACATAACAGAATTTAGGAATGAATTATATAAGGCTAAGAGTCAAAAACTAAGCATTCAAAATGTAAGTACATTCCCAGAAGCTATAAATAGCAAAGGACCAAACTTGCAAAGAAATTGCACCCAAAAACATGATGCTGGGCAGTAAGCTCCTAGACAGTAAGTAACATATATTAGCTCTCTATTCTCATGATCCAACACCATGTTTGGTATATGTGTTTATGAATAAATAAATGAATGAGAGTCACGCAAAGGAAGAAACAAAAGAGAACAAAGTGAAGAGGAAGGAGTGATAGGAAAAAGAATCAAATATAAATCCCTCTAGGAACAGATATCACTGAATTTTTCAAAGGTGCTTTCTCAACTTCAGTGTTCTGATACATAAGCAATTGGGATATAAACCTTGGTCAGCACATGTAAAACGCAGCAGCTAAACAGGCCCTGCAGCTTTGAGCTCCCAAGGCAAATCAGACCTCAGCAGAGGAGCAAGGCTTTCAGCACCTTAAAAGGAACTAAAGGAAGGAAAGTTCTCACACTCCTTCCAGGCCAGTCCCTAACATCTTTAAGAGAAAGGATTTGGTAGTCATTTCATAATAAAAGGGGTCACCTGGAATTAAGAGGAAATCAATTCTATATGTACAGAAGCCTCTCTCAACCTGGAACTTTTAATACATCAAAATTATTATTATTTTTTTTTTTAGTTTATTTATTTATTTTGAGAGAGACACAGACACTGTGAGCAGGGGAGGGGCAGAGAGAGAGGGAGAGAGAGAGAATTCCAAGCAGGTTTCGCACTGCCAGTGCAGAACCAGACGCAGGGCTTGAACTCACAAAACTGTGAGATCATGACCTGAGCCGAAGCCAAGAGTTGGACGCTTAAGCACCTGAGCTACCCAGGCACCCCAATACACCAAAATTCTTGATGGTAACTTTCAAACATTAAAATTTCCACACTCCACACCACAAAAGGGACAGATTTTCACTTAGGACAATAGTCATATGCTAACAGTCATGGTTGTTGTTTATCAGCCACTAAAACATCTATTTATCTTTTTTATAAATTTCTTTTCATTATTTAATTTTATATAAGTTTATTATTTAAGTCATTGCTCATTTTCTTACTCTAATCCTCAAAGACCATCCTATCAAGTATATGTATATAAATAAACATTTATTTATATATATTTAAATATAAATATTTATATTTATAAATATAAACATTTATTTATATATGTTTAAATATAAACATTTATTTATATATATAACATTATATATATGTTTATATATATATATATTTATATTTGCCATGTTTTACAATACATCAAATCAAAGAGTCAAATTTTGGACCTGTAAGAAAATGTTTTTTACAAGCTAATCCCAATCATTTTATAGATAGAAAAGTCTGAGATCTGCAGAGTTGAAGTAACTTAACCTTGTTAGAGTAAGTAGTTACCAAAGCACTACTGCTGATGGATAAATTCATCCTTCAGCAATCATGAGGGAAATAGGCAGCTTGGCACTCTACCAGTCCCTGGGAGAACAAGGATGAAAATGGAGTCACTCTGTTATTCTCTTACATGTATTGCCTATATATCCATCCAATGATTTCCTAGCATATTCACTGAATTGTATTATTTTCATTTATAGCAATTTACCTTTAAGTCATTATAATACCTTTATTTGGACACAGGGGCAGATAACATAATGTCCTTTATGGAAACTCAGACACTGTCGTGTTGACTGATATTTCAAAGAGTCTGACAAGTAAGTCAGTGGCACCAGAGTGCCAAATGTCAGGGTCTGTACTTAATCCAACTAGATCACACTATTAGAAATAGATATCCTTTTGAATGTCTGATTGGATTGGATTAGGTAATAATACAATAACTAGCAAGCAGCAAGAGCCAATTAGTATGCACCTCATGAAGGTGTTTTGGATGTGCTTCATTTTGAAAGAGGAATGTGAGGTTGCCAAATCTCAGACAAGTCATGTTTATTCCTGTACCTGAGCTGCTGAATGATACAAAATTTTCTTGAGTAAATTTTTAAATCTTTTTCTGGCTGCAACTCTACCCCATCTCTGCTCACATCAGTGCATTAAAGGATATACAGTCAAAAGCTCGCTGTGGGCTTCAGAAGAAGAAAATAAATTCAACGACAAATAAAAACAGGAAGTGCCATCCTAGTATAATTTAACATTCACAGTTTTCAAAGTCTGATAAGAAACTCAAATTCCCACACTCTGCTCAAAGGAAAATACTATCTCTTTGCTTAATCTGGCTTTTATTCTGTATCTGTAAAACATGGAGTAAACTGATCTGGCAATTTTATGCTCAATTTAGTCAGTGTAGTGCACAATTCAAGTTCCAAAACATAATATGATATAGCCAATTGGGTGTTTACATTTACCAAATTAACTAGATCATTGCTAAATCATTTCCCTTTGTTCTTTATGGGTATTCTCCTAAGCATGGGAATGTATGGGATGTACCTATAGTCACAGAGGTGACAAAGTTATTCAAGTTGTCAAAAGTTGAATGTACACCCCCCCCCAAAAAAAATCAGCATGTAAACTGGCCTGATGCCCACATCAAATACTCCCCTACGCAGCCTCCTAACATGACTACACATAGTCCCTTGGCCCTGTCTCAATGTGGCCAAAACCACATGCACCTGGGTCATGGGGCTGTAAGAGACAAAACTCATCTATTATAAGCCACTATCTCTATTAATAACTCGAATTCATCCTCACAAACTGTAGGGCTTCTCAGGAGGGCACAGAATAAATCAACAATACCAAAATCAGCAAGACTATACATAGTTTTGGCGATATAAGCTTAACAAGATCAAACATTTTTAAGAGCATTTGATTAGGCTTTCTGGGGTGTGGGGTGGGTGGCTGCCATTGCTTCTTCAGGTAGATCAGCTAACTCTACCTACCTGGGAATGGGTAAAGAGCAGTACTCTTCCTATTCTGCATTAATCAAATCATGTTTTCTGGAGGAAATGATGAACTTTATACTGGTAGACACATAGAGACACTGTTGTGATGCATCTATGTTATTTGAATGGAGAATGGGTCTAATTGAAGAATTCCAACCATTTCTATGCAGCAAGGGAGGTTCAGTTGCTAGATCTCCAAACTTTTCAAGAGAAGCCAGAAATTAAAACTTTTGTTATAAATTTTCCTGACTTATTTTAACAAAATAGGTCTATACTTAGTTTGGCCAATGACCACTGGTTCAGATGTCTTATATACACAGGGATTTTTATTTACTTTATTTTTTAATGTACTCACTATATACTTATTTGACCAATCCTTATTTATTTATGACGATCCCAACATTAGTTTAATTCTACACAATTTTCTTGAGTCAACTGGCTATAGTTCCACTATGTGCTAACTAAGGAAAATCCACCTATGAATAAGATAACATTTCTGACATCAAAAAGACACAGAGGAGAAAAGTCAGGAAGTAAGGTATGTTGTAATAAAGGAGTGTATTCAGGATAAATGGGATGAATTTAGGGAGTTAATGATGGCAGATGAAGTGAAAAAGACCAGGTAGCAAAGGCCTTATATGCCATGGAGACGTGGATACCAGCAACTACCATTTACTGAACACATAAAATGCACCAAACCCTGTGCTTGTATTGTGCTTATACTACCTAGGTTAACTCTCATACCAACCTCGATGAGGAAGGAACTATTATTATCTCCATTTCATAGACGAGGAAACTGAAACTTAGAAAGCTCAAGTAAACTGCCCAAGAACATGGCTGTATATGGCAGAGTCAGAATCTGGGCTCACAACCTGTATCTAATTCCAAAACCTATGTTTTCAACCACTATGATATTGCTAAGGAATTTGGATTTCAGCCTACAAGTAATGGAAAACAAGTGAAGAATCTTAGGCCCACATTATCCTATTCCGTTCTAACATTCCATGAGCTAAACAATGGAAAATATGATTATTGTTTTATATCTGGAGAAATCAAAAAAGGATAAGCAACTCAAAGCAAGGGAAACAACGGTCTCCTACCACACAAATAGCTCAATTTCTAGCCCACGACTAATTCTGGTTTTATATGGTTGGCAAATATTACCTTTTAAACACTTGGTATGCTTTCAGCAATCATACTTCTTCAAATTCAGAAATTCCAAGAGCACATTCCCAGTTAAATCCTCTTCTCAGCAGAACCTTAGCTATTTCTAGACAAGTTCTTCCTAATTTGTGATGTAAATCTGAGAAATACAAAATAATTACTGGGACAAAGGACAGCAGTCATCAACCTCTGATCTCTGACAACTGTGTGTGTAGGACATACAAATCCCATCTGAGTGTAATAATGAAATAATAGTATACTAAGAATTTACATACTAGTAATTTAATAACATTCCTTGGGTTGACTTATAATTGCTGTGAAGCATTTAAGCACTCAACCTTCTAAGTTATAGCCATAATATTTTATTCATGTATGTGAAAGTTTGTCTCCATCAAGTTTCCCTGCAACAAAATTTAACACCACTTTTATTATACAGGTCAAGGCTAATAGTTAAAAAGAGATTACTTATTTATAACAGTGCTATAACATGGTTGGATCAAAGCTATGACCAAGATATTTCTTTGCTCACAGAATAAAAATGTTGCATAAATGGAAATATATTCTGGTCACTTTTGTTCCCCAAATATGTCACACAGCTAGAGAGTGTAATTCTAATGCTTTCCAGAATGAAAAAATACAGTAACTTTCTCCATAAAAGATAAATAACAACCACTTGTTCAGCACTTATAAATATGTCACAAAGATCCTTTGAGAAAGGAATAATACACCAACTTTTTCAGAGAAGCAAATTGAGGCTCAGAGAGGTAAAAGAACTTTTCCAAGATCAAAAAACTAGGAGAAGTAATCCCTAGAAATTGAACCCAGAAAAATCCTAAGTCTATATGTTTGACTGCTTGGAAGTCTTACACATTGAAGAGAAAAATAAACGAAGAATGGAAGAAGTGAGTGATACAAAGCAGCTCAAGGTTTATCTAGATTATATATAATCCTAGATTTCCTAGATTATATAATGTAGGAAAATGTTGGGAGGGGCGCCTGGGTGGCTCAGTCAGTTAAGTGTCCAACTCTTGATTTCAGTGTAGGTCATGATTTTACAGTCATGAGATCAAGCCCCATGTCAGGCTCTGTGCTAGGTGTGAAGCCTGCTTAAGATTCTCTCTCCTTCTCCCTCTGCCCCTCCCCACTCTCACTTGCTCTGTCTCTCTCTCTGTCTCCCCCCAACTCTCTCTCAAAAAAAGTATTGGGAAACAAGTGTAAGATGTTTATGAAAAGAGAACAAAATATAAAGATAAATTATAGAATGGGGAGATCTGCAAAATCTGTAACAAGCAGAAAACTAGAGATAGAAGGGAAATTCCTCAAACTGATAAATAACCTCTACGAAATAACTACAGCTAACATCATACTTACTGAAAAGATAATGGATTTTTTCTCCCTTAAATCCAGAATAAGATGAGAATGCCCCCTCAAAATTGTCCAGGTCATCAAAAACTAGGAAAGTCTGAGAAACTTTCATAGCACAGAGAAGCCTAAAGAGACATGACAATTAAATGTAATATGGTATCCTGGGTGGTATACTGTAATAGAAATAGGACATTAGAAAAAAACAACTAAGAATATCTGACTAAAGTATGGGCTTTAGTTAATAACAATGTATCAATGTTAGTTCATTAATTGTAACAGATACACCATACTAATGCAAGATGTTAATAACAAGGGAAATGGGGCAGGGAGGATGCGGGTCATATGGGAACTTTCCATACTATCTTCATAATTATTCTGTAAATCTAAAACCGTTCTAAAATTACGGGGCGCCTGGGTGGCGCAGTCGGTTAAGCGTCCGACTTCAGCCAGGTCACGATCTCGCGGTCCGTGAGTTCGAGCCCCGCGTCGGGCTCTGGGCTGATGGCTCAGAGCCTGGAGCCTGTTTCCGATTCTGTGTCTCCCTCTCTCTCTGCCCCTCCCCTGTTCATGCTCTGTCTCTCTCTGTCCCAAAAAATAAATAAACGTTGAAAAAAAAATTTTAAAAAAATAAAATAAAATAAAACCGTTCTAAAATTAAAAGTTTATTTAAAAATACAAATATAAAATTGCTAGTTCTAAAAGATAAAGAACTATAAATTGAAAAGAAGAAAACAACTCAAAATAAGAATAAGCAAAGGCTATGAGCAGGAGAAAAATCCAAATGGCTATAAAATTTAAACAACCAACCAAAAAAACAAAAACAAAAACAAAACCAGAAAACAATAAAAGCCCAACCGCATTGACCCCATCAGTGGGCAAAAGGTATAGAAATTAAAACATGATACTCTTTTTTAAACATCAGTTTAGCCTACATTTAAAAACATAAAAACATCCTTGGGGTACCTGGGTGGCTCAGTCAGTTAAGCATCTGACTTTGACTCAGGTCATGATCTCACGGTTCATGGCTTTGAGCCCTGCATCCAGCTCTGTGCTGGTAGCTCTGAGCCTGGAGCCTGCTTTGGATTCTGTGTCTCCCTCTCTCTCTGCCTTCCCCTCCTCAGCCTCTGTCTTTCTCTGTCTCTCTCTGAAAAATAAATAAATATAAAAAAAATATTTTTAAGTAAAAATATCCAGTGTTTAGAAAGATGCAGGAAAATGGACATATTGCTGATGGAAGCATGATTGTTAGAACCTTTCACAAAGTAACGTGGTGATATCCATTGCAAATAAGAAATGCATATACATCTTGACCCAGCAATTATCTTTGGGGAATCTATCCTACAGCATTAAAAGCACCAGAATGAATGGATATATTCAAAAGAGGTCTCACTGTAAAATTACAATAATGTAAAACAGTATTTTTAGTGGTTAAAAAAATTAAAAGCAAATTTAATGTCCATGATAAGGATAATGATTAAATAAACTATAATATAGCCATACTATTATGCAGCTACTAAAGAATATGACATATACCTATTAACCAGAGAGATGCTATGATGTAATTTTAAGTGGTAAAAGAAAATTACAGAATAATATACCTAGTAGGAAAGTAAAACCCTCTACAGGTGTCTCTATGTTTAAATATTTTTGGAAGACAACACACCTGGCTGAGTTACCACAGGACAGTGAAGTTCTGCTTTAGACTTACTCTCTTATTACTCCTCATACATACAGATAGTAAAATTAAAATAAAATAAAACTTCAAACATAATTGTCCTATGTTGACTTAGCTGCACTGTATTAAAAAAAAAATTAATGTCAGAGCTTCAGAAAGGATTGACATGATCACTTTCTAGAAGCAACAGTGTAACACAGTAAAATGAGAAGATATTCTCCATGGGACCACAGTAACCTATTTTCTGCATCAAGAGAAAAAGCACCAAGTTATTTATTTTTATCAGTGACCTACATAAGGGAAATGAACCCAGTAAGTCTGCATTTGCCTCCATATGTGTGCAACTGTTAATTTTCTAGAAGTTGGGCAAAGGATGCAAATTGTGACAAATTCAGAGAAACAGCATTTTTGAAAATAAAATGAAGTCCAGTATATATGAGTATCAAAACATACACAGGAGAACCAAAAACAATAATTTCAAGCAATAACCATGACATCAATAACCATGGGTAGCATCTGAAACCAGAAGTCCAGTCAGCAAGAGTTGGAAGATATAATAAATATATATAAATCCAACTGGGTAACTCTAGAAAGAAAAAGCCAGAAAAGAGAAAAGCTAGCAGAACATTTATAAACAGCTCTGTTAAAACTTCATTCAGCAACACAGATGAAAGATGGTATCTGAAGCTATTCAACCTAACCATTAAACATTTGGCTATATTTAAAATCATATACTGTTTGACACAAAGCAATGCCAATGCATGTTTTGAAGGAAAGGGGAGAAAAGAAGAGAAGGACAGAACAAGGCAATTAGAAGAAAAGTAAATGATGAAAGTGTTCAATAGAGAAACAGTTACTCTTAAATTTGAAAAACTGTAAAAAGGAAGAATTTATAGAGTTTTTGTGGAAAGAACAAACAGAAATAAAACTACAGTTTTCTCGCCAACCTGGTTATCCCTAATCTTGCAAATGGAAGGAAAAGATGTCCCCCTCAGAGTAAAACTCCAAACAGTGAGTTTTTATGAGAAAGCTTGAAGCACACCCACTGGACTCCATAGTAACTTTTCTAGACAAGTGGATGAAAGATAAGATACTACAAGGAGCAAGGCACAGAGGACTCTACGTACCAAATAAGTATATCAGTGTATTTCAGATTAGAGCTTCGGAAACATTAAGACAACAAGCAAGAGTCAGGCCCCAGACACAGAAAAATTATAATGATTTCTCTTGTAACCAGGCCTGTCACATAAGGGGTATATATTAACTCCAAATCATCTCACAAAGGAACATAAAACGTCTTGAAAGCCTTACTTACACCCAAGGCATTGGTTTCGGCAAAAAGAAGAAAGAGTAGAAAAGAACAACCTGTGACCCAAACAAAAGAAAAACTAATATTTGTAGATTTGCAAATGTATATTCTGATTAAAAAGCCACTTTTTTTCTTGTCAGAGATGTCTCAAAACTCTCCTGAAAAAAATAGAGTTTTTCCCCCAGAAACTTGAAGTTTCTCACAGCAAGATAATTTTGAGAGAAAAGGGTGTGAAGAAGATGCAGAGCGGGCACCTGGGAGGCTCAGTTGGTTAAGTAACCAACTTCAGCTCAGGTCACGATCTCACATTTTGTGGGTTTGAGCCCCACGTAGGGCTCTGTGCTGACAGTTTGGAGCCTGCTTCAGATTTTGTGTCTCAGTCTCTCTCTGCCCCTCCCCCACTCATGTTCTGTCTCTCTCCCTCAAAACTAAAATAAATGTTAAAAAAAAAAAAAAAACAGGCAGGAAGATGGCGGCGTAGGAGGACGCTGGGATCACCGCGCGTCCTGCTGATCACTTAGATTCCACCTACACCTGCCTAAATAACCCAGAAAACCGCCAGAGGATTAGCAGAACGGAGTCACCGGACCCAAGTGCAGACGAGAGGCCCACGGAAGAGGGTAGGAAGGGCGGCGAGGCGGTGCGCGCTCCACGGACTGGCGGGAGGGAGCCAGGGTGGAGGGGCGGCTCGCCAGCCAAGCAGAGCCCCCGAGTCCGGCTTGCAAAAGCGGAGGGGCCTGACGGACTGTGTTCCGACAGCAAGCGCGACTTAGCGTCTGGGAGGTCATAAGTTAACAGCTCTGCTCGGAAAGGGGGAAGGCTGGAGGACAAAGGGAGGGTGAGCTGCGGAGCCCCCGGACGACAGAGCTCAGTTTGGCGGGGAACAAAGGCGCTCGCCAGCGCCATCTCCCCCGCCCATCCCCCAGCCAAAATCCCAAAGGGAACCGGTTCCGGCCAGGGAAATTGCTCGCTCCGCGCAAACACCCAACTCTGTGCTTCTGCGGAGCCAAAACTCCGGCAGTGGATCTGACTCCCTCCGGCTGCCACAGGGCCCCTCCTGAAGTGGATCACCTAAGGAGAAGCGAGCTAAGCCTGCCCCCCCTCCCGCCGTGCACCTTGCCTTCCCACCCCAGCTAATACGCCAGATCCCCAGCATCACAAGCCTGGCAGTGTGCAAGTAGCCCAGACGGGCCACGCCACCCCACAGTGAATCCCACCCCTAGGAGAGGGGAAGAGAAGGCACACACCAGTCTGACTGTGGCCCCAGCGGTGGGCTGGGGGCAGACATCAGGACTGACTGCGGCCCCGCCCACCAACTCCAGTTATACACCACAGCACAGGGGAAGTGCCCTGCAGGTCCTCACCACACCAGGGACTATCCAAATGACCAAGCGGAAGAATTCCCCTCAGAAGAATTTCCAGGAAATAACAACAGCTAATGAGCTGATCAAAAAGGATTTAAATAATATAACAGAAAGTGAATTTAGAATAATAGTCATAAAATTAATCGCTGGGCTGGAAAACAGTATACAGGACAGCAGAGAATCTCTTGCTACAGAGATCAAGGGACTAAGGAACAGTCACGAGGAGCTGAAAAACGCTTTAAAGGAAATGCAAAACAAAATGCAAACCACCACAACTCGGATGGAAGAGGCAGAGGAGAGAATAGGTGAACTAGAAGATAAAGTTATGGAAAAAGAGGAAGCTGAGAAAAAGAGAGATAAAAAAATCCAGGAGTATGAGGGGAAAATTAGAGAACTAAGTGATACACTAAAAAGAAATAATATACGCATAATTGGTATTCCAGAGGAGGAAGAGAGAGGGAAAGGTGCTGAAGGGGTACTTGAAGAAATAATAGCTGAGAACTTCCCTGAACTGGGGAAGGAAAAAGGCATTGAAATCCAAGAGGCACAGAGAACTCCCTTCAGACGTAACTTGAATCGATCTTCTGCACGACATATCATAGTGAAACTGGCAAAATACAAGGATAAAGAGAAAATTCTGAAAGCAGCAAGGGGTAAACGTGCCCTCACATATAAAGGGAGACCTATAAGACTCGTGACTGATCTCTCTTTTGAAACTTGGCAGGCCAGAAAGAATTGGCACGAGATTTTCAGGGTGCTAGACAGCAAAAATATGCAGCCGAGAATCCTTTATCCAGCAAGTCTGTCATTTAGAATAGAAGGAGAGATAAAGGTCTTCCCAAACAAACAAAAACTGAAGGAATTTGCCACCACTAAACCAGCCCTACAAGAGATCCTAAGGGGGACCCTGTGAGACAAAGTACCAGAGACATCACTACAAGCATAAAACATACAGACATCACAATGACTCTAAACCCGTATCTTTCTATAATAACACTGAATGTAAACGGATTAAATGCGCCAACCAAAAGACATAGGGTATCAGAATGGATAAAAAAACAAGACCCATCTATTTGCTGTCTACAAGAGACTCATTTTAGACCTGAGGACACCTTTAGATTCAGAGTGAGGGGATGGAGAACTATTTATCATGCTACTGGAAGCCAAAAGAAAGCTGGAGTAGCCATACTTATATCAGACAAACTAGACTTTCAATTAAAGGCTGTAACAAGAGATGAAGAAGGACATTATATAATAGTTACAGGGTCTATCCATCAGGAAGAGCTAACAATTATAAATGTCTATGCGCCGAATACCGGAGCCCCCAAGTATATAAAACAATTACTCATAAACAGAAGCAACCTTATTGATAAGAATGTGGTAATTGCAGGGGACTTTAACACCCCACTTACAGAAATGGATAGATCATCTAGACACACAGTCAATAAAGAAACAAGGGCCCTGAATGAGACATTGGATCAGATGGACTTGACAGATATATTTAGAACTCTTCATCCCAAAGCAACAGAATATACTTTCTTCTCGAGTGCACATGGAACATTCTCCAAGATAGATCATATACTGGGTCACAAAACAGCCCTTCATAAGTTTACAAGAATTGAAATTATACCATGCATACTTTCAGACCACAATGCTATGAAGCTTGAAATCAACCACAGGAAAAAGTCTGGAAAACCTCCAAAAGCGTGGAGGTTAAAGAACACCCTACTAACGAATGAGTGGGTCAACCAGGCAATTAGAGAAGAAATCAAAAAATATATGGAAACAAACGAAAATGAAAATACAACAATCCAAACGCTTTGGGACGCAGCAAAGGCAGTCCTGAGAGGAAAATACATTGCAATCCAGGCCTATCTCAAGAAACAAGAAAAATCCCAAATACAAAATCTAACAGCACACCTAAAGGAAATAGAAGCAGAACAGCAAAGGCAGCCTAAACCCAGCAGAAGAAGAGAAATAATAAAGATCAGAGCAGAAATAAACAATATAGAATCTAAAAAAACTGTAGAGCAGATCAACGAAACCAAGAGTTGGTTTTTTGAAAAAATAAACAAAATTGACAAACCTCTAGCCAGGCTTCTCAAAAAGAAAAGGGAGATGACCCAAATAGATAAATCATGAATGAAAATGGAATGATTACAACCAATCCCTCAGAGATACAAACAATTATCAGGGAATACTATGAAAAATTATATGCCAACAAATTGGACAACCTGGAAGAAATGGACAAATTCCTGAACACCCACACTCTTCCAAAACTCAATCAGGAGGAAAGAGAAAGCTTGAACAGACCCATAACCAGCGAAGAAATTGAATCGGTTATCAAAAATCTCCCAACAAATAAGAGTCCAGGACCAGATGGCTTCCCAGGGGAGTTCTACCAGACATTTAAAGCAGAGATAATACCTATCCTTCTCAAGCTATTCCAAGAAATAGAAAGGGAAGGAAAACTTCCAGACTCATTCTATGAAGCCAGTATTACTTTGATTCCTAAACCAGACAGAGACCCAGTAAAAAAAGAGAACTACAGGCCAATATCCCTGATGAATATGGATGCAAAAATTCTCAATAAGATACTAGCAAATCGAATTCAACAGCATATAAAAAGAATTATTCACCATGATCAAGTGGGATTCATTCCTGGGATGCAGGGCTGGTTCAACATTCGCAAATCAATCAACGTGATCCATCACATTAACAAAAAAAAAGAGAAGAACCATATGATCCTGTCAATCGATGCAGAAAAGGCCTTTGACAAAATCCAGCACCCTTTCTTAATAAAAACCCTTGAGAAAGTCGGGATAGAAGGAACATACTTAAAGATCATAAAAGCCATTTATGAAAAGCCCACAGCTAACATCATCCTCAACGGGGAAAAACTGAGAGCTTTTTCCCTGAGATCAGGAACACGACAGGGATGCCCACTCTCACCGCTGTTGTTTAACATAGTGCTGGAAGTTCTAGCATCAGCAATCAGACAACAAAAGGAAATCAAAGGCATCAAAATTGGCAAAGATGAAGTCAAGCTTTCGCTTTTTGCAGATGACATGATATTATACATGGAAAATCCGATAGACTCCACCAAAAGTCTGCTAGAACTGATACATGAATTCAGCAAAGTTGCAGGATACAAAATCAATGTCCAGAAATCAGTTGCATTCTTATACACTAACAACGAAGCAACAGAAAGACAAATAAAGAAAATGATCCCATTCACAATTGCACCAAGAAGCATAAAATACCTAGGAATCAATCTAACCAAAGATGTAAAGGATCTGTATGCTGAAAACTATAGAAAGCTTATGAAGGTAATTGAAGAAGACTTAAAGAAATGGAAAGACATTCCCTGCTCATGGATTGGAAAAATAAATATTGTCAAAATGTCAATACTACCCAAAGCTATCTACACATTCAATGCAATCCCAATCAAAATTGCACCAGCATTCTTCTCGAAATTAGAACAAGCAATCCTAAAATTCATATGGAACCACAAAAGGCCCCGAATAGCCAAAGGAATTTTGAAGAAGAAGACCAAAGCAGGAGGCATCACAATCCCAGACTTTAGCCTCTATTACAAAGCTGTAATCATCAAGACAGCATGGTATTGGCACAAAAACAGACACACAGACCAATGGAATAGAATAGAAACCCCAGAACTAGACCCACAAACGTATGGCCAACTCATCTTTGACAAAGCAGGAAAGAACATCCAATGGAAAAAAGACAGCCTCTTTAACAAATGGTGCTGGGAGAACTGGACAGCAACATGCAGAAGGTTGAAACTAGACCACTTTCTCACACCATTTACAAAATAAACTCAAAATGGATAAAGGACCTAAATGTGAGACAGGAAACCATCAAAACCTTAGAGGAGAAAGCAGGAAAAGATCTCTCTGACCTCAGCCGTAGCAATCTCTTACTCGACACATCCCCAAAGGCAAGGGAATTAAAAGCAAAAGTGAATTACTGGGACCTTATGAAGATAAAAAGCTTCTGCACAGCAAAGGAAACAACCAACAAAACTAAAAGGCAACCAACGGAATGGGAAAAGATATTTGCAAATGACATATCAGACAAAGGGCTAGTATCTAAAATCTATAAAGAGCTCACCAAACTCCACACCCGAAAAACAAATAACCCAGTGAAGAAATGGGCAGAAAACATGAATAGACACTTCTCTAAAGAAGACATCCAGATGGCCAACAGGCACATGAAAAGATGTTCAGCGTCACTCCTTATCAGGGAAATACAAATCAAAACCACACTCAGGTATCACCTCACGCCAGTCAGAGTGGCCAAAATGAACAAATCAGGAGACTATAGATGCTGGAGAGGATGTGGAGAAACGGGAACCCTCTTGCACTGTTGGTGGGAATGCAAATTGGTGCAGCCGCTCTGGAAAGCAGTGTGGAGGTTCCTCAGAAAATTAAAAATAGACCTACCCTATGACCCAGCAATAGCACTACTAGGAATTTATCCAAGGGATACAGGAGTACTGATGCATAGGGGCACTTGTACCCCAATGTTCATAGCAGCACTCTCAACAATAGCCAAATTATGGAAAGAGCCTAAATGTCCATCAACTGATGAATGGATAAAGAAATTGTGGTATATATACACAATGGAGTACTATGCGGCAATGAGAAAAAATGAAATATGGCCCTTTGTAGCAACGTGGATGGAACTGGAGAGTGTAATGCTAAGTGAAATAAGCCATACAGAGAAAGACAGATACCATATGGTTTCACTCTTATGTGGATCCTGAGAAACTTAACAGGAACCCATGGGGGAGGGGAAGGAAAAAAAAAAAAAAAAAGAGGTTAGAGTGGGAGAGAGCCAAAGCATAAGAGACTGTTAAAAACTGAGAACAAACTGAGGGTTGATGGGGGGTGGGAGGGAGGGGAGGGTGGGTGATGGGTATTGAGGAGGGCACCTTTTGGGATGAGCACTGGGTGTTGTATGGAAACCAATTTGTCAATAAATTTCATAAAAAAAAAAAAAAAACAGATTAATGGGAGGACTACTGGAACAGGAATCAGGAAGTTGGGTTCTAATCTTGGCTCTGCCTCTGAATCACTGATGGACCCTTGAGTCTAACATTCTCTGTAACATGAGAGAGGTGAAGTATCCTACTGCAATACCCCATGTATTATAACTGAAATGTGTTTTGCTTCATGTTAAATGGAAACTTGCTTATACCTATGGTTCTAAGTTTGAGACAATTTCCCATATTTTGCTTCAAAACGTAAGGGTATAAGTCAAATTTTAGCCAGATGATTTTATATACATTCTTGTAATATTTTAAATTCTATACCTAGAACTGCAGTGGTCCAGGCCAGTGGTTTTAAAAACTTGTTTTAAGATTCTGAACCCATTGGTCATCAAGTTTATTACAAAGGGGACTGATGTACAAATAGAAAAGGAGAGCTTCTTGGGGTGCCTCAGTGGTCAGTCGGTTGGGCATCCAACTTCGGCTCAGGTCATGATCTCACAGGTCATGGGTTTGAGCTCCATGTCAGGCTCTGTGCTGACAGCCCAGAGCCTGGACCCTGCTTCAGATTCTGTGTTTCCCTCTCTCTCTGTCCCTCCCCCACTCTTACTCTGTCTCTCAAAAATAAATAAACATTAAAAAACATTTTAAAAAGAAAAGAGGAGCTTCTTTATTGAAGACAAGGCAGGGATATAGGGAATGAGGGTGAGGAAGAGTAGAGTTCTTCTTCCTCTACTTCCCCAACTGTGCTTTTCCAGAGACCCTTAAATACTGCCACTGAGAGCCCAAGAAAGTCAACATTCTGGGACAGCTTATCACAAAGGACTAATGTAGGTAATACATATTAGAAACAAAGGTTGAGGAATATAACTCCATTTAAACTACCGCAAAACCTCTGTTTCTATAGTAGGGAAACTAACATCATTTGGCCTTCACTTGGTGTGAATTAATCACAAACACAAATGCAAATGAGGGCATGAAAAGGCCACTACAGCACTCTGTGATAAAGTGGGTTTCCAGGGGATCCACAATATGCTCAAGTGAATTTTTTCAGAATACTATAAAAATTAAAATACAAATATGTACCCAAATATGTATTAGAAGGGTATTAACCAGTAACAGGAAAACATGGAAGAATAAAAGTCACTGGTAAAGGTAAATATATAGTTAAAATTAGAGTATTCTAATAGTAAAATGGTGGTAGGTAAATCATTTATAATTTTAGCATAAATGTCAAAAGATAGGAGTACTAAAAATAAGTATAATAATTGCTAAGGAATATACATTGTAAAAAATGTAAATTGTGAAATCAATAACAAAATATGTGTGGAGGGCAGTGTAAAAGCATGCAGTTTTTGTGTGTATTTGAAGTTAAATTATTAGTTTAAAATAGACTGTTATAAATATAAGATGTTTTGTGTAAAGTTTATGGTAACCATGAAGCAAAAAACAGTAGTAGATATACAAAAGATAAAAGAGAAAGGAATCAAAGCATAGCACTAGAGAAAAGGGGAAGAAGAAGAAGAAGAAGAAGAAGAAGAAGAAGAAGAAGAAGAAGAAGAAGAAAAAGAAGAAGGGGAGAAGGGGGAGGAGGAGGAGGAAGAAAAGAAAGAAAATCACAGAAGAAAACAAGAGATAAAAAATGGGATGCCTGGGGTTCAGTTGGTTAAGTATCCAACCCTTGATTTCAGCTCAGGTTATGATTTCACAGTATGTGGAATTGAGTCCTGCATTGGGCTCTGCACTAACAGCGTGGTACCTGCTTGGGATTCTCTCTCTCTGTCTCTGTCTCTCTCTCAAAATAAATAAACATTAAAAAAGGGAGAGAGATTAAAAAAAAAAATGAACAATGAATTACAAAGCAACCAGAAAATTATTAGCAAAATGGCAATAATAAGTCCATTCTTATCAATAATGACTTCAAATGTAAATGAACTAAATTCTTCAACCAAAAGACACAAAGTGGCTAACCAGATAAAAAACAAGTCCCAACTATAAGCTGTGTACAAGAGAATCACTTCAATTTTAAGAGCAAACAGACTAAAAGTGAAGGTATAGAAAAAGACATTCCATGCAAATGGAAACCAGAAGAATTCAAGGATAGCTATATTGATACCAAACAAAATAGATTCACTGTAACAAGAGACAAAGAAGGTCATTATATAATAATAAAGGAGTCAATTCACTAAGAGGATGTATTTGTATATATTTATGCATGCAAAAATAGGAGCAGCTAAATACATAAAGCAAATATTACAAGATCTGAAGAAAGAAACAACAATGCAATAACAGCAGGAGACTTTAATACCCCACATTCAACATTGGATAGATAATCCAGGTGGAAAGTCAATAAGGAAACATTAAACTTAAATTATATGTTAGGCTCTGGGCACCTGGGTGGCCCAGTCGGTTAAGCATCTGACCTCGGCTCAGGTCATGATCTTGCGGTCCATGAGTTCAAGCCCCATGTTGGGCTCTGTGCTGACAGCTCGGAGCCTGGAGCCTGCTTCAGATTCTGTGTCTCCCTCTCTCTGTCCCTCCTCTGTTCATGCTCTGTATCTGTCTCAAAAATAAATAAACATTAAAAAAAACTTTAATAAAATTATATGTTAGGCTTGATGACCTAACAGACATATACAGAATATTCCATTCAATTCCATTCAATTCTAATACACATCCTTCTCAAGTGTAAATGGGACATTCTCCAGGATAGATAATATTTTAGTCCACAAAACAAGTTTCAATAAATTTAAGACTGAAGTCATATCAAGCATCTTTTCCAACCACAAAGGTGTGAAACTACCAATCAATTATGAAAAAAAAAACTGGAAAATTCACAAATATGTGGAGATTAAACAACATGCTCCTGATAACCAATGAGTCAAAGAAGAAAATCAAAAGAGAGATAAAAAAAATATTTGAAACAAACGAAATGGAAATACAACATACCAAAATTTATGGAAAGAATAAAAAGTTTTTAAATGATAACAAACCAGACAAACGTTTAGCTAGACTAAGCAAGAAAAGAGGACTCAAATAAAATTATAGATGAAAGTGAAAACATTACAACCATGATCACAGAAATACAAAGAATCATAAGATACTGCTATAAACAATTATACACCAATGAATTGAACAACCTAGGAGAAATGGATATATTCTGAAAATGATTCAACCTACCAATACTGAATCATGAAGAAAGAGAACACATGAATAGACAAATTACTATTGAATCAGTAATCAAAAAACTCCCAAGAAAGAAAAATCCAGTACCAATATCCTCACTGGTGAATTCTACGAAACATTTTAAAAACAAACAAATACCAATATTTGAGGAAAAAACTTCCGAACTCATTATATGAGGACAACATTACCCTGATAACAAAGCCATACACAGAACGTATGAGGAAAACAAAACAAAAACAAACAAACAAACAAACAAATACAGGCCAATATCCCTGATGAATATAGATGTAAAAATACTCAGCAAAAATAAACCTGGAGGGTATTATGGTAAGTGAAATAAGTAAAAGAGAAACACCATATGATATCATTTATATGTGGAATCTAAAAAACAAAACAAATGAACAGAGAAACAAACAGAGACAGAATCATAAATACAGAGAACAAATTAGTGGTTGCCAGAGGGGAGAGGACTAAGGGATGGGCAAAATAGATAAAGGGGATTAAAAGGTACAAACTTCCAGTTATGAAATAAATAAGCCATGGAGATACAAAGTACCATGTAGGGAATACAGTCTATAATATTTTAATAACATTGTACGGTGATAGATGTAACTACAACTTACCATGGTGAGTATAGTATAACATACAGAATTGTCAAATTACTATGTTGTATACTGAAACTAATGTAACACATGTCAATTATACTTAAATTTAAAAAAAGAGAGTGAGACAAGATGAGGATAAAAAGGCAGATAAAAAAAGTTTTCAGCAAAATATTAGGAAAAAAAATTCAACAGTACATTAAAAAGATCATACACCATGATCAAGTGGTATTTGTTCCCAGGATGCAAGGATGGTTCAACATCTGCAAATCAATTATATGATGCAGTGCATTAACAACATGAAGGATAAAAATCATATGATCATCTCAATAGATGAAGAAAAAGCATTTGACATCATCAACATCCATTTATGATTAAAATAAATCACTCTCAACAAAATGCGTATAAAGGGAACATACTTCAACACAATAAAGGTTATATATGACAAGCCCAGGACTAATATGATACCCACTTATAAAAAGATAAAAGTTTTTCTTCTAAGACCAAGAACAAAACAGGGATTGCCATTTTTATTCAACACAGTACTGGAAGTCCTGAGCAGAGGACTTGGGCAAGACAAAGAAATAATAGGCATACAAGTAGGAAAGAAAGCATTAAAGCTGTTTCTATTTGTAGATGGTATTATATATGGAAAATCCTGAAGATTCCACCAAAAAACTGTTAGAACTAATCAGTGAATTCAGTAACATTGCAGGACACAAAAGCAATATACAAAAAACAATTGTGTTTTTATACAACAACAATGAACTACCAGAAGGAGAAATCAAACATTCCAATTTACAACTGCATCAAGAAGAATAAAATACATAGAAATAAAGTTAACTGTGAAGAGAAAGACCTGTATACTGAAAACCATAAGACACTGATGAAAGAAATTAAAGAAGACACAAATAAGTGGAAAGATAGTCCATGCTCATGGATTGGAAGAATTAATATTGTTAAATTGTCCCTACTACCCAAAGCAATCTACAAAATCAATGCAATCCTTATCAAAATTTCAATGACATTTTTCACAGAAATGGAAAAAACAATCCTAAAATTAGTATGGAACCATAAAATATACCAAATAGCCAAAGAAATCTTAAGAAAGAAAAACAAAGCTTGAGGTATTAGACTTCCAGATTTTGAACTATATTACAAAGCTATAGTAATCAAAACAGTGTGGTATTAGCATACAAACAGACACATAGATCAATAGAGCAAAATAGAGAACCCAGATACAGGCCAGGCATATATAATCAATTAATTTGTAACAAAGGAACCAAGAATATACAATGGAAAATGGACAGTCTTTTCAAAAAATGGTGTTGGGAAAACTGGTAGCTATGTATAAAAGAATGACACTGGACCTCTATCTTATACCATACACAAAAATCTACTGAAAGTAGATTAAAGACTTGAACATAAGACCTAAAATCATAAAGCACCCAAAAGAAAACATAGAGGTTAAGCTCCTTGACATCCGTCTTGGCAATGACGTTTTGGATTTGACACCATAAGCAAAGGAACAAAACCACAAATAAATAAGCAGGACTACATTTAACTAAAAAGTTTCTGCACAACAAAAGAAACCATCAACAAAATGAAAAGGCTACCTATGGAATGAGAGAAAGTATTTGCAAACCACATATCTGATAATGGATTAATATCCGAAATACAACAGGAACTTATAGCAACACAACATACAACCCAATTAAAAAATGGACAAAGAATATGAATAAATACTTTCCTAAAAATAAAAAAATACAAAATACAGATGGCCAAAAGGTACATGAAAAGTTATTCAACATCACTAATAATCAGGCAAATGCAAGTCAAACTGCAATGACATATCAGCTCACACCTGTTAGAATGGCTATCATAAAAAAGACAAGAAATAACAAATGCTAGTGAGGATGTGGAGAGAAGGGGAACTATGTACATTGTTGGTGGGAGGAATGTAAATTGGTATAGACACTATGGAAAACAGTATAGGGTTCCTCAAGAAATAAAAACAGAACTACCACACAATCCAGAAACCCCACTTCTGAGTATATAACCAAGGGTAAAGAAACCATTATCTGAAAGAGATAATCGGTCCTGCCATGTTCATCACTGTATTATTTACAATAGCTAAACCATGGAAACAGCCTATATTTCCAGCCATGGGTGAATGGATAAAGAAATTGTAGTATATACATACAATGGAATATTACACAGTCTTTAAAAAGAAGGAAATCCTGCCACATGTGAAAACTTAGATGGATCTTGAGGCCATTGTGTGAGGTGAAATAAGCCAGAGAGAGAAGGATAAACATCGCATGGTATCACTTACAATGAAACCTAAAACAAAACAAAAAAAAAAAAAAAAAAAAAAATCAAAAGTCAAAAGTCAAACTCATAGGAACAGAGAATAGAAAAGCACTTGCCAGGGGCTGGGGGCTGGAGGAAATAAGGGAATGTTGGTAGAAAAGTAATACAAACTTTCAGTTATAAGATGAATAAAATCTTAGTATCTAATATGTAACTCAATGACTGTAGTTGATAACGTTGTATTGTATAATTGGATGTGGTAAGAGTAGAACTTCACACACGCACAAAAAGGCCAATATACAAGGCAATGGATCTGTTGATTAAACTTGATAGAGGGAGTCCTTTCACAGTTTATACATATAAAATCATCATGATATGCACTTTATCTTACTATTTCATTTTTCAATTATACCTCAATAAAAAAAATAGAAAAAACTATTAGAATTGCAGATCCACAAGAAAATGCATTTCACTGTCTAGAGTTCTACTAACTTCTCTCTGATTAAAACTGATTTCAGGAAGGACGATACAGTTATATTTTTCCTTCTCAGGACCCTCTAAGTTATATGACATATTTTTGAAAAGTCATTTAACTTTGGAGGTGAAGAATGATTAACTGGCACAGACTTCAAGGACAAATACATCAACAGCCCATTTCAGCCCAATCTGCGTGCCTACTAGGATTCAGCCATGGCTGGACCCTTATGGCAATAAGAAGAATTGCTCCCCACCCTATCAGAGGCCTATTTACATGACTCAATTTTTAGGAAGTTCATTTGGTGTGGGAAGCAGAAAAGATCTATATGAAAGTCAAAATATGGGATAGGCCCGTGGATTTCTCTGAGCCATAGGAAGAGACAAGTGGGAAGCCAGTGGTTTTCAAAGGCACAAAAGGACATCCAAATAAAGAATCTTTTTCACTCAACCAATATGTATGGGGTGCTTATTATAAAATGGCAATGGGAATACAACTGTGAAGAAGCCACAGGCTCCCATCTTTGATCAGAAGAGAAATAGCACGTAAGTAAGTTATAAATCTTAATAATTGCTACAAAAAAATAAATAAATAAATAAATAAATAAATAAATAAATAAATAAATAAATAAATAAACGGGGACAATTTTCAATAGAATAGAAAGGGAAGACCTCTACAAGGAGGGATATTTGAACCTACATGGAAGGATGAGAAGATGGGGATGGAATGAGAAGGAGAAAGACATGTCCAGGAGCAGCAAGAACAAAAACCCTAAGGTGGGAGAAATCTTGGCACCTCTCAGGTATAGGCAGGCAGGGTGGTAGAAGCCTACTGAGAGCAAGTGGTACTGGGTGAGGAGCCAGCTACTCTCCACCACTGCAGGAGTTTGCATTCCATCCTCAGATTTATGGGAACTCACTAGAGGATTTTTAAACAGAGACTTGATTTTATTTACTGTTTTCATAGATCACTCTGCTATGGAAGGAGCATGGCAAGAGTGGTGAAAGGGTGGTTAGAATGGAGATTACAATTCTTGCAGTTATCCAGGAAGGAAATGATGGTGTTCTAGGACCAGGAATAGTAGTGATATAGAAGACAAGTAAATGACTTCAAAATTTATTTTGGAAACAAATACAGAATTGCTTTTGGGTTGGTTATGGAAGGTAAGAGGAAAGACATAGTCAAGCATGAGTCCTAGGCTTTGGTATACGTGTTGGGATGTATGGTAGGATTTCAATGGGGACTGAGGGAGAAGTTGGTACAACATTGGGAGCATATAACTTGAGATGCTGACTAATGTTACCCAGACATCAGCTGGAGGTTCTCTAATTTCTGAGATTTAGGTAGTACACCTTTGAACCCTCAGTTCTATAGTATGAGGAGAACTAGAACTCCTCAAGATTTCTTTTTTTTTTTTTTCCACAAGGGTTTAGAATTTCACCATTATCCTGTGTATCTGCCTCCTGTGTCCTCATCTTCTACCTCCATTCACCCCTGTCAACACTTCAGCCTCTTTTTTTTTCTTTCATTTTTTTAAAATATGTGTTTGTTTCCTTGTTTGGTACATTTATTCATAACACAACTAATGGCATTGTATATAACGTTACAGGGTTGGCATACTGATTTCAACTAAGCATAGTTAATTGTAAGGGATGCCATATAATACCACATTCTTGGGGGGGGAAAAGATAATTAGGACAATAATATTACACTTAATACTTTTTAGAAACAGCTGTGTAACATTTGGGATTGATTATATATAAGTCTTTATGCTTGTCAAAGCCATGGTACATTTTCTAAATGACTTCAGGTTTTCACTGGAGTCCCTGTCACTGAAGTCACATTGTTCTTAGAACATTTAATGTAGAAAAACATCTCTGATGTCATTCTAAACCCAATTATTTTCAAATGGTACTAGAAATGGTACCAAGTTCTTTATTTCATGCATTCCTCCTGTGCCAGTGACGATCACTCTTATATCAAGGTCTTCAAATTACTGTGAACAATTTCTTCCCAATAAATGCAGTGACTCATGATAGCTCCTAACAGGAAGCATGTCCTGTTATAATTTCTGCTTCAACTCATCTGCTGCAGAATCAGCCAAAGGCCGGAGAAGCAGGACATCCCAGCTTCTTGCAAGAGACCTATGGCAAACAATATGTGCTCCTGTTGATAGTTGCCTCTCTCACCCATAAGTTCACAAAACAAATCCACTCATATCCACTCCATTCAGCATCTTCTGGATCTTTACTCATGTCAATGAAGATCTGAGGTGTCAGCGAGATCATAGCCAGACTCAACTTATTTAAAATCTCCACAGATTTCAAGTGAAAGTATATAAAACTATCTTAGCGAGTATTAAAAATCATTAGATTACATTTTACTTTTACTAAAAAATATTTATTGTACACTTATAATAGGCCAGGAACTCTAGGTGCTAAGGAAAAATAACAGTACAAATGGACACATATGCTACTATCAAGCAGCTAAAGGGTCTGAGGGTCTTTGAGCTTTTGTTTTGTTTTATTTTTGTTTTTTTACATTTTTTTAAATTGAGGTATAAGTGACATGTAATATTATGTTATTTTCATGTATACAACATAATAATTCAATATTTGTATACACAGTGAAATGATCACCACAAAATAAGTCTAGTTACCATCTGTAGTATACTGTACTATACAAAATTACAAAAAAGTGAAGTTTTTTTTCCTGTGATGAGAAACAAGATTTTAAGATTTACTCTCTTGGTAATTTCAAATATGCACTACAATACTATTGATATAGACACTATGCTGTACATTACACATCCATGACTTATTCACTTTATAGCTGGATATCTGTATCTCTTGACCCCCTTTACACATTTCACTCTCCTTCCAAGTCCCCTTCCCCCCCCACCCACCATTCTGTTCTCTGTATCTATGAGTTTAATTTTGTTTGTTCTGTTTTGTTTTCCAATGTTTTTATTTGGGTATAATTGACACAAAATGATACCTTTGTTTTAAGTGTATAACATAGTGATAGGACAAATTTATACACCACGCTATACTCACTACAAGTACAGCTGCTTTCTGTCACTATGCAACACTATTAAAATATTGTTAACAATATTCCTTATGCTGTGTCTTCTATTCCCATGACTTATTCATCTATAACTGGAAGCTTGTGTCTCCCACTCCCCTTCACCCATTTTGCCCAGTTCCCCCTCCCCTCTGGCAGCCCTTAATTTGTTCTCTGTATTTTTAGTTCTCATTCTTTTTGTTTGTTTATTCTCTCTCTCTTTTTTTTTTTTTTTAGATTACACATGTAAGTGAAATCATATGGTATTTGTCTTTTTCAGCCTGACTTACTTCACCTAGGATAATATCCTCTAGGTCCATCCATGTTGTCACAAATGGCACAATCTCATCCTTTTTTTATGGCTAAGTAATATTAATCAAGTAAGATGCCAAGATTTTGAGGATTTTTGAGCTTGATATAATACGGAAGCAATTTTTCAACTGGGAACACTCAAGACATTACAGGTTAATACCAAAAAATATATATGTCATTGACAGTGGCACTTGAGATTTTGGCATACTCTTCACTTTCTGAGTGAAATTAAACTACCATGTCTCAAACAAATGGACTGTCTTTTCCTTCATCCTAAACACTTTCTGATCAGGATTGCTCCATAACCCTGAATCTCATGGATTCTCAATAGTAAGTGTTAATTAAATAGAAAGAGTAGTGGCTAGATGGGTAGCAAGAGTGCTATGAATATCTTAAATTTATTTGGAACTCTATGAAGTTATATTGTTTTGCAGAGATTCTTTAATAATGTGCCTATAAGCTGCAGCATCCAAACTTCTCTGCCATAGAACTTTGTGGAAGTTGTACTTAGTTAGAAGGAATATGCTAGTATAATACCAACCAGTTCAAGGAAACTTTTCATTTCCCAAAGTATTTACCCTATAGGAATTAAGAGTTGATCATATACGTGAGTTGAATCTAGTAAGTGAAGTTTTATGATTAAGCAAAATTTTTATTTTTATTACTGTGGAGTCAGTGGAATGATATTTAACTTAAAAACAAACAAACATATGGGGGTACCTCAGTGGCTCAGTCGGTTGAGTGTCTGACTCTTGATTTCAGCTCAGGTCATGATCCCAGAGTGGTGAAACCAAGCCCTGCAAAGGGCTCCATGTTAGAGATGGAGACTGCTTGGGATTCTCTCTCTCTATCCCTCTTCCCATCTTCCCTGCTCACATGCTCAATTTCTCTTTCTATAAATTAAAATTAAAATAAAAATATTAAAAAGAAAACATTTTAAGCCTACTCTACATTTTACCAACAGGATAGATTCCACTAAAGCACCAACAGATTGCTCTAAATATAGTTCCACATTGCCATCAACTTCCTTTTTTTTTTTTTTTTTTTTTTTTTTAGAGAAGAAAAGAACCTCATTTTAAGCCTCTGTGTCTTTAAAACAAAATGCAAGGTGGTGAACTACAATTACAATTTAGATTATATGTTGAAACTGCACTAAATCCCTAAAATCCAAAAGAATATTGTGCTGCTTTCAATAGTGGCTGCACCAAAGTACATTTCCATATATCCACTATATTACAAAGGTATAATAATTAACAGACTATTTTGATTACTTAGTTTTATAATATAGTCATTGAATAGTATGACCATCTTAACAATATTAATTCTTCCAGTCCATGAGCATGGACTATCTTTCCATTTATTTGTGTATTCTTTAACTTCTTTCACTAATGTATTAATGATTGCATGTTTCTAGAAATATATCCCTTTCTTCTAGGTTGTATAATTTGTTGGCCTATCATTATTCATAATAATCTCATAATCCTTAGTATTTCTGTGGTATCAGTTGTAACTTCTCCTCTCTCATTTCTCGTTTTATTTATTTGAGCCCTCTCTTTTTTTCTTGGTGTAACTAGCTAAAGGTTTGCCAATTCTGTTTATCTTTTCAAAGAACCAGTTCTTAGTCTCATTGATCTTTTTATATTGTCTTTTAATCCCTATCTCATTTATTTCCTCTCTTATATTATTAAGATTGGTCTTGTTTCTTGAGCTAGGCCTGTATTGCTATGAACTTCCCTCACAGAACTGCTTTTGCTGCATCCCATAGATTTTGGTAAGTTGTATTTCCATTTTCAGTTGTCTTTTATTTCTTTGTTCACCCACTGGTTATTCAGTAGCATGTTGTTTAATCCCACATATTTGTGATTTTTCATTTTCTTTTTGTAACTGATTTCTTGTATCATACCACTGTGAAAAGATGTTTGATATGATTTCAGTCTCCCTAAGTGTAATGAGACTTGTTTTGTGGCCTAACATATGTTCTATCCTGGAGAATGTTCCATGTGCACTTGAGAAGAATGTGTATTCTGTTGCTTTTGGATGGAATGTTCTATATATGTCTATTAAGTCCATCTGGTCTAATGTTCATTTAAGGCTGATGTCTCATTAATGATTTTCTGTCTAGATAATCTATCCACTGATATAACTGGGGGTATTAAAGTTACCAGGGGCTTTATTTTATCATTCCAGCTACAAGAGGAGTCAAACATACTCAACCTAGCCTGGGTCTCCCATAAGCCTTTAAAAAAAAAAAAAAAGAAAAGATTAGGAAAGTTCTAATAGAAGCATTGCCAGTGGCCTAGCTTTTCAAGTCAAGCCTCATATTAAGTGAGAGAATATATTTAAAAGTCTTCGTGCATTACCTTCTGCAACGTAGGCACTGAAAGAGTGTCAGTCATCCATCCTTTGCCATCCTTTGTTTGGTATATTCAAAGCAAGTCTTACTGTCCTTCTCCACTGGAGTCCTACAAGTAAATTAAGCCCTAATGCCCAAAGGCATCCTTTGGATATAATTAATTAACTTCTCTCTTATGCATCCACAAAAGTACTGCCTAAGTATCACTCTTGGGAGACTTGATAAAACAAACCCTCAAATCATTTTCAGAAAGGCTTACTTCTCTCACACAAGCCTCAACTGAAGTTAAGAAAGATTGGAAGACAGTATCACTTTCACCTTCTATTTTTAAAAGCAAGGTTGATCTGGGGGAAATACCTAATTTGGTAAAGGCACCGACCCTAGAACAACAAAAAATAAACGAGAAGCCACAGAGTCTCTAGAGAAATAAAGACTCAAAAGAGAAAAGTTAGACTCACTGAAGGTGAGTGTTCTAAGGGAAACAGAACTGTGCAGAGGCCAGAGCCAATGAAACACCAGTTAGACTAAAATCAAATATGGTACAGCTGACACCAAAACAAATCCACCCATTCAAGGAAAGAGGCCAGAAAAACTTAGAAAATATTATGCTCCTCTGTACTCTTCAAAGGGCCCCGAAACATCTAAGATAAACTGTTACATGCTCACATATTCTACAAACAATGTTCTAATCACACAAAGGGAAATAAGGCATGCCCCCAAAAATCTCAAGGCTGAGAAGTTACCCAGATGAAAAAGGTTTATTGTCAGAAGTTAATTTAAAATTCTAAAAAGGGCTTAAAAACATTTATTCTAATTGCTCAGAGTCTCTTTCCCAGAAAGGAAATGACCTAACTCAAGGACATAGAAACTCATCATGGCCTTTTACAAAGTTAACAAAGACATGACAAAATTAAGTTGTAGAGACACATTAACATTTCTTAAGTAAACATATAATTGCTTACTTCCATATAGTTCAAGTGCATGGACTGAACATGCAGTAATTCATGATACACATCTATCATTACTAGCAAACTTTTACCACAAATCAACTTTATGCAAGTGATGTAAAATGAGATTTATATTTAATGCACTATTGTAAATTGCACCAATTGCCAGTGTTAACACTGGCAACATCAGATGCCAAAAAGCTCTTAAATGCCTGGAAGGAGAATGCTTTCCAAAAGTGTTAGGAAAATAAATAAATAAATAAAAGGAATTGGGAACAAAAAGAAAAAAAGAACCTTCTTGTCACTTAATATTCTGTAGGAAGTCCATAAAGTGTACTTGAAAATAAAGAAAACAGGTATTTGGACTTTTCAGTCAAGGGCAGAAGAAAGCAGGCTGCCCTTCCCTCCTCTCTTTTAAAATTACTCAGTATAACCTGGAGGTCTGGCTAACACAAATCATTCTAGTTTTCAGGTACAGCAAGTGGCAACACTCAAGTATATTACCTCATTTTTAGATGAATTTGACATTCACTTTTAAAGCCAACAAGAACAATAAAAACTGACCCCTTAAAGTACCTGTCTTCATACAAGCAAGTATTGAATTTCACAGTTTCATAAAAATTATAATTGTAGCAAGGTAGCTAATGATCTCCTCTGACCAGTCTACAAATTTTTAATCAGCTCAGGTAAAATTATCTTGGGATGATTGCAAATAAAAATGTCTGCTATGCCCTCCATAATCTGTAATTTGACATTTGATAATAATGCTAAATTATTTCACCATATTTTAAAAGCCCAGGACATTGTTCAAGTGCCACTGCCAATGAAGATTTGGATAACCAACATATTTATTCCTTTGACATACAAAAGACCTAAATGTTTTTAAAACATGGAGGACCGACTCACCTTCTTCAATTAGGAATGATACGGACTAGGTGTAAGTTTTAGATCCAACTGAGTTCAAAACATGATTTCCTAATTAACTAATTTTATGATCTTAACTTCTCAACAGTTTTCTCACCTGTAAAAAGGGGGGAAACCCTCTATATAGCACTGCTAAGGGGATTAAAAGAGATGATTTACAAAGTGTTTTGCACAATTTGTGGCACGTATAGAGATGAACAAATGAGAGCTGTAATTTTATGTGGGGAAAGAAAGGATGTTTAGAATGCCACAGTTTTAATACCTAAAAACATATCACCTTTTATTATACTACCTTGGTTTCAGGAAATATTTAATGTAGCTTATAAAGATATTTAAAATACAAAGTCCCTAAATCAAAATGTAAATACAAAAAAGAAAAAGAAAGATGAGGTTAATTTTTAAAGGCAAAATGTCAGAAAAGATGAGCTTTATCAGTTATATATAGTATAATTCCTAAGATAAACAGAATGATTATTTAGGAAAATAAATCAGTAACTGATTAATTTAATTGACACTAAAGCAAAGCAGGAATTTTTTTTCTAAGAATCTTTTTAAAAGAGGGCAAAAAAAGCAATGAAAAATATCTTCAACAATATCCTTACAAAAGACAAATTTCACATACTTTCTCAATATAGGCACCACACCAAATTGCAGTGACACGTTTTTTAATAAAATCAGAAATCCCATACTAGTAACCAAGAGCACTTTTTTGAATTTGAGAAATTAATATTATAAGTAGACTTGGTACTGTGTTTACAAAGAATTCCCCAGAGGGTCCATTCCTGCACGAAGCAGAAATCTATAATAGACAGACATCGTCTCATCAAACAAGCTCACCACCCTCTACACTAGTCCACATGGAAAAGGGTTTTCATAGAAGAAGGAGAAATCAGGCACTTTTTGCCTTTAAATAACTTGAATGAATGGAAATCAGTTTTATAAAGGAGATAAGAATTACACTGGAAATCATAACTCTAAGAACTTGGTAGAATTTAAGCTTTATCACCTCTCATATTTGTTAAATTCTGTTTTCTCTTAGGATATATGATCAAAACTCTGAAAATGAAAGGGGAAACAAATTAGAAAGATTGCATTCCATACCACTGCCAGTCTGGAAAGAAGGAAAGGTAACAAGGGGAAGAGACAGGAAGTCCTCTGGAGTAGACTCTGAAATGGTCCTCTGGGTCAGCACCTCTTGGCTAAAGTCAGGCAGATGAAAAAAAAAAAAAAAAAAGTAGAGACAGATAACAGAAAGAGAATAATAATAATGTTTGATCTTTATTAAGTGGTAACTGAGCACTTTAAGTATCTAATTTCAAGCTCATAACAATCTTATGAGGGAAGTACTATTATTATTCTCCCTTTTTGCCAATAAGGAAACATACAAAATCATTTGGTAGCCCTGCCACATTGTTTGTGAGTGGCAAAGACAGGCTTCAAAGGCAGGCACTCTAGCTCCAAAGCTCTCTCCCAATGCTCCACACCACATAAAAACTGCACTCACACAACTAATACAGTGTCTCACCACCTAAATCAGCTTTGAACTTTAAAGAGCTAACCTTTAGATGCCTGCCCAACCACTGGGGGAAATCACTGAGGTCACTGTCAATAAGAAGTTATAATTATTCATATCTATTCATGAAATATGACATTTATAGATTTCTTAATCACCAGGCTAGGAACTCAAAAGTTCACTTTTGAAATTTAAGGGCACTTTAGATATCATGTAAAATGTTAAGCAAAAACCTATCATCAACTCTGGAGCATACATATCCAATAATTGCTTTGCTCGTAAAGTCTGCAAAATCCTCCTAGTCAAATAACAGGCTTGGAATAATCTGCACAGAATCTAAACCTGCTTTGGTAACATATGGGCAGTTTAAGATACACATGTCCCTATCATGACATTTTGTTCAAAGAATGGGCATATTCTTTTAAAAAACTAATCAAGGGTAAAAAGATAACTGCAATACTAGTCATTAAAGTCAACTGATGTCCTATTCAAATACCAAGGGACAGGGTAAACAAGGCAATAGGAAATAAGATAAAATGAGATTGAGATCACTTTACCAGTATCTTCAGTCCACATTCCACATTATTATGCATTAATAGGTGCTGTAATCCTCATTTCTGTAAAACAATTTGCATTGTTCTGTTACTATTCTAACTTGCCTAACATTTATAATGGGATCAATGTTGAAAGTGTTTATTGTTGCTATTAACAAATACAAATATGGGGCGCCTGGGTGGCTCAGTTGGTTGGGCGTCCGACTTCGGCTCAGGTCATGCATGATCTCGCGGTCCGTGAGTTGGAGGCGCGCGTCGGGCTCTGTGCTGACAGCTCAAAGCCTGGAGCCTGTTCAGATTCTGTGTCTTCCTCTCTCTCTGACCTTCCCCCATTCATGCTCTGTCTCTCTCTCTCTCTCAAAAAAATGAATAAACGTTAAAAAATAAATACAAATATGAATATTTCTCATTAAGCAAATAACCATGTATAACATTCCTCTTTTGAAGGTACCAGGCACTTAATATGTGACAAGAATAAAAAGAGGAACACAGAAAAAAAAGTGAGGCCTCTGGCTTTAAGGAGTTACACGTTTAGATGAAAAAAGTGAAATTTATAATTAATTACAGTTAAACCTGAGTCAATCATATAGTTGAAGATACTTAGAATTAGAGAGTATTAAAAAGGAGGAAGGATTAAACAATGTTTCAAGTTTTGGGATTAGATCATTTAGAGAAAAGCAAAAGGTACAATTGAACCGCCTTAAAAGTTTCTGGCATCATTAATTACCTCTATCGCTACAAAAAAATTTAGGAAATGGGGAAAATTTTGTCTAAGCAAAAGTAAGGACAAAGTTGATGATCAGGATAATTAAATTTCGATGAGAAAACTTTTTCATATATAAAATTCTGAAAAATTATCAGTAAATCAAATAAATACTGCCTGCTTTATTGACAAATCCAACTGGAAAAATTGTTTATGGAAAGAAGAGGAAATGGAATAGAACCTCAGGCCTTGGGACTCTAAGGAGAAGAGAATTAAAAACATCATGAAATAGGCAAAGCAGAGGGGGAAAATTTTAAGTAGACAATTTTAAGAAAAGACAGGCCCCCTTTTTTAATATGTTTGCAAACCTTCAATAATACTTCTAATGTACAAGCATTTACAAAATCATCTCTCAGTTTTTCCATCAGGAAGATGAACAATAGGTATATTAGCCCAATAATTCAGAAGACACTTCCATTATGTTGAATATGCTATTAACACTATTTTGTGACCTGTGGACCCATAGCAACCTTCAGGGATCTCCCACTGAGAAGCCAACCTTGGAAAAAAACAACTTTGTGATTAACCCACCAAGTAAACAATCCTCAAGCATATAGCCCAGAGCCGATTTTTCCATCACGCTGAGCTTTATTTGGAAAATAGCCACTTAAAATAAAATTCTAAAATCCATGCCAACAACATAAAGTTGTCAGAAGCTTGATTTCTGAATTCCTTATTATTTTAATACTATCGACCAATGAGTCTTTAGGAAGGAAATCTTTTATTGGAGGTAAATAATGTGTTCATTATGCCTACCATACAGTTAGCAAAGAAGAGAGAACTGGCTTGGAGTTTGAATAAAGAATGATAATCTCTTAAACTTCAGGCTTCCATGCCTCCTGACTTAATAGAAATGTAGTGAGAACATGCTAAAATAATGGATATAGGTGTTTCTCACAAAGTTGTTCAAATTCAAGGAACTACTATTATAAACCTAATGTATGTATCCTAAAAACTTCTAAATGGCATAATAATAAGAATAGAACATATCAAAGAGATAATTAATGCCACTTTTATAGGTCAAGAAACTAGATCACAGTAACAAACCATCCCATTAGCATTACCTGATTAAGCAGGTATGGAGGACCTATTATGTGCTAGGCATTGCACTAAGCGCTGGGGACAGAAAACTTAATAGGAATGGGCCCTGCCATCTGGAACTTATAATTACTCCACTGACTACAAATGCACACTATCTTATAAATAATGAAAATGATAACACTGTCTGAGCTGAACAGTTATTTTATTTGGCTTAACATGTGCAAGAACAGCATTTATTGAAGCACAAAATAAAATAAAAATGGAAAAGTGATGCTGCCATCTGAGTATCCATTAAAAAGCCACATAAAAATCACATTTACATTAATGTGTAAGATTGACTAAAACAAAAAACAAACAACTGCCCCTCCCCCAAAAAAACTCCAGTGAAATGTTGCTTGGAGGTTTTAGATAATTATCTTATTTCTTCAATTGATATGTGCACATGAAGTCTGGGTGTCAACTCTCAATCCCCAGCAAGATTTCCTCAGATACATGGGTGCAACAGAACCACTCCATCCCCAGGTGGTTTTGATTTGAATTGCAGGTCTCAAACAAGATAGACTTGACCTTAAATGGAATTTATCTAACTCAAATATTTCAAGTGCCATTTATTATTTTTATGAAAAATAAAAAAATTCACAATTCTCTTGGAGTTTGGCAATTCACAATCCAAGCAAGAAATTCTGGGTTCCAGACTTGAGTTATAAAGGAAAAATGAGAGCATCTCAGCATTTCAAAATTGCTAAAATTCAGGAATGAAAAAACTCTCACCATGTTATAAAGAAGTTAATAAGCAGTATTCTCCTAAGTTTGCAGCAAAATCTTTCCTCTACTTCTGATAAGAAGAATGCGAGCTAGTTTTTGTAGCTAAAAAGAGTAGTTTTTCAAAACTTGTATTTTTGTCTCTGTGATTTTTTTCCCAACTAAACTGAAACTGACCAATGAGATTTTGAAAGGACTCCATTATTTAACAGTAACCTATAATCATAGACATTCTCTTCAATCATTGAAATAGCTTAAATAATTAGAAATAATGACTAATACCATTTGAATCCCCGCCAATCTAAAAGGCAGAATTTTGCAATAGGAAAGGAAAATTAGAATGCTTAATTGCAAGAGGAAGAAAAGAAATATTCTGATTGAAAAAAAAACAGACTAAATTTAGATTAGAATTATATTCATCTTTTTGTCACAATACCACAACCATTTGGTTTAACTGGTGTATGTTGGGGAAGGGGGAGTGTGGGGAAGAGGATGAAGGGATCAAAACATCTTGCTTAGTATTAGTCTCTCCTCATGTCCTCTAATTCCCTCCAAGGAGTGTTCCTGGGAACACTGCATTGATAGCCCATGGCTGACTGGCCAGGCAGGCACAGACATATTTTCCTATCCTGGAAATCTGTGCCTCTAAGAGAACTAATAACATGATCCCATTCCACTTACACTTCAATTGAACTTACAAATGAAATTTGCAGACTAGGATGATCAATTGTATTTCTTGGCTTGATTCAACCTCAGAGCTTCACCTCTAAAATGCTGACTGTGTAAGCTTGCTGAAACTAATCTGAGTCTTTCTTTAAGCAAGTTCTGTCCTGATCAAGTTGTTATTTTTTGGTTTTGATTTCATTAAAATGAATATGAGCTCAAATACTGGGTGGAGTTAGTCCCTATGATTATTAGAAACTACTTATCCAAAAGACTGAAACCATGACAGGATTAGATCGTGATGACTGTCCTATTTAACAGTTATAACATCTAGGGATAACAACAAAAACTAATATTTATTATATCCCTATCCTGTGACATGCACTGTGCAAGATATTAAGGATACAAGCCAAATGAAACATAACTGTCCCCAAAGGGGCACATCATTTATACAATGAATTAACATGCCAAGCATTATTCTATATGTTGAAGATACAGAACTGAACATTATATGGCCTTTTAAAGCTAACATTCCAGGAACATAGAAAAGCAACTTTTAGAAAATGACATGGTCATTTTAGATGGTGAGAAAGTTCTATAAAATAAAATTTAAAAATAAGCTGGGACTTCCAGGGAAGATAGCAGAATAGGAATACCCTAAGCTCACCTCGTCCCATGAATACACTAGGTTACCCACAACAGTAACAACCCAGAAAATGAACCCAAGAACTGGCAGAATAGACTCTCCATGACTAAAGGTAGAGAAGAGACCACATCAAAGAGGGAAGGAGGGCAGAGACATCGCTGGGAGCTAAAGAGACCTGTGGAACTGTCTACAGGAGGAAAGGAAACCAAGGCATGAAGAGAGGCAAGAAACAGACCTTTATCCCTAAAACCCCAGGCATAGGTAACCTGCATGAGGAAGGCAAATCGCTCAAAACATTTGACTTTGAAGCCAGACAGGCCAAGAATCTGTAGGGCTTAACACCCAGAACTTTACAAATTAGCAGGTTTGGCTCTGGGACAGCCAGGAGTGTGATAGGAAACTGAGTCCCCACCCTTAAAGAGGCAGAACAACAAACAGTGCTATGGAGATACAGCATAGAAGCAACAGTTTGAAAAATGCCTGGGATATACAGGTGGGAGATTTACTTACTGATCTCAGAGTGTGTGCTGGAAGGGTAGGGATCTTTGGGAGACTTTCCCAAGAACAAAAGAGCAGGTGGGCACCACTTCCCTTCCCCATCCCCCTGCCTAGACACAGAAACCTGCAGGAATCAGTGCAGTGTCAATACTTGCTACCTACTTGCTAACAGCATGCCCCACCCCTGCATTCTCCTGCAGACACACCCCTTCCAATATACTCTTGGCAGGAAACCATCCAAAGAGATGCCACAACCTGGCAGTGTGCAAGCAGCCCCAACAGGGACCTGTCCCGTTCCAAAGTGATTCTGCACCAGGGAGAGGGTAAGACAGCCACACACCCCAGTCCCATTGTCGCCCCAGCAGTGAGCTGAGGGCAGACATCTGGCTTGATTAAAGGCCCTGCCCACCAGTGAAAGTTTCTCAGGGGAAACACAGGGAAAGTGCCCTACAATTCAGTGATGCCAGCAACATCTCTGGCAAACTCCTGGTTTGACTCAAGACCAAGGCAGCCCCAGACTGCTCCACTAATGACACAGGAACCAAACCCTACCCACAAGGCAAAGAGAGCCATTTCAGAAAACTGAATTTAAGGCAAAATCAAGGCAGCCACAACAGTAGGGCACACATGACACACATGAGACACCCCTGAAGCACAAGGTTCTGATAAACAAGGGACTTTGCACTGAAGGGAACTACAGGACCTTTTCTTCATAAGACACCACTACTTATGGATGGATAGGATATGAATAGGAGACAGCTGAATTTCCAAATACATAGAAGTGGACACAGAGAGTTAGACAAAATGAGGGGACAGAGGAAAATGTCCTAAATGAAAGAACAGGACAAGAGGCCTAAACAAAACAGATATAAGTAATGTGCCTGGTAGATAATTTAAAATATTTATCATAAAGATACTCACTGGACTTGAGAAAAGAGTGGAGGACCTCAGTGAGACTCTAAACAATGAGATAAAAAAACATAAAAAGAACCAATAAGACATGAAAAACTTAATAACTGAAATTAAAAATATACTAAAGGGAACAAATAGTATGCAAGAGGAAGCAGAAGCATAGATCAGTAGCCTGGAGGAGAGAGTCATGGAAAGCAATCCAGCTGATCAGGAGAGAGAAAAAAAAAATACAAAATGAAAATAGACTTAGGAAACTCAGCAACAACATCAAAAGTGTAATAACACCCACATTACAGGGATCCCACAAGGAGAAGAGAGAGAAAGGGGAGCCAAAAATGTATTTGAATAAATAATAGCTGAAAACTTTCTAAATATGGGAGCGAAAAACAGAAATCCAGATCCAACAGGCATAGAGAGCCCCCCCAAAAATCAACCCAAGGAGGCCCACACCAAGATACATAGTAATTAAACGGCAAAAAGCAGTGATAAGAAGAGAATTTAAAAGCAGCAAGAGAAAAGAAAAGTTACATACCAGAGAAAGCCCATAAGGCTATCAGCTGATTTTTCAGCAGAAACTGCAGGCCACAAGGGAGTGGCATGATATATTTAAAGTGCTGACAGGAAAAACAAAAAACAAAACAAAACAAAACAAACTTGGAGCCAAGATTACTTTATACAGTACAGCTGACATTCAGAATAGAAGGAGAGATCAAGAGTTTCCCAGACAAAGTTTAAGGAATTCATGAGTACTTAGACCAGCCCCACAAGAAATATTAGAAGGAACTCGTTGATTGTAAAGGAAAAACCATAAGTATGAAAAGTAGGAAGCATAAAAGCAGCAAATTAAGTATCTCTATAAAAATCATTTAAGGGATTCAAAAAATAAAAGGATGTGAAAATAAGACAACATGCACCTAAAACATGGGAGAAGAATAAAGAATGGGTTCAAACTTAAGCAACCGTCAACTTAATATAGACTGCAATATGAATAATATTTTGTATACAAACCTAATGGTAACCACAAATAAAAAACCAGTAACAGATATGCAAAAAATAAACAGCAAGAAATCCGAGTATATCCCTAAAGAAAGCCAGCAAACTGTGACAGAACAGAGCAAGAGAAGAAAGGAACAGAGAATAAATACAGAAAACCATAAAACAAGTAACATAATGGCAATAAGTATGTATCTATAAATAATTACTTTGGTTTTTTTGGGGTTTTTTTAACAGTTTATTTATTTATTTATTTATTTATTTATTTATTTATTTATTTATTTTTTGAGAGAGGGAGAGAGAGCACAAACAGGAGAGGGGCAGAGAGAGGAAGAGAGAGAATCCCAAGCAGGCTGCACATTTTCAGCACAGAGCCCAACACAAGGCTTGAACTGATGAACTGTGAGATCATGACTTAAGCTGAAACCAAGAGTCAGACACTTAACTGAGTGAACTACCTAGGTGCCCTTATAAATAATTACTTTGAATGTAAATGTACTAAACATACCAATCAAATTCCATAGGGTGATGGAATGGTTAAAAAAACAAGACTCATCTATATGCTGCTTAGAAGAGACTAATTTAGACCTGAAGACACATGCAGATTAAAAGTCAAAAGATGTAAAAGCATTTATCCTGTAAATGGAAGTAAAAAAGAAAGCTTGGACAGCAATTTTTATACCAGACAAAATGGACTTTAAAACATAGACTGTAGGAGCGCTTGGGTGGCTCAGTCGGTTAAGTGTTCAACTTTTGATTTCAGCTCAGGTCATGATCTCACAATAGTGAGACTGAGCCCTCCATCTGGCTCTGCACTGACAGTGCCAAGCCTGCTTAGGATTCTGTCTCCCTCTCTTTCTGCCCCTACCCTGGGCACTTGTTCTCTCTCTCTCTCTCTCTCTCTCTCTCTCTCTCTTAAAAATAAATAAACATTAAAAAAAAAAAAAGACTGTAACAAGAAAAAAGGACACTATATGATCACAAAGGACATAATCTAACAAGAAGATATAACAATTATAATTATTTATGCACCCAACATGATAGCACCAAAACACATAAAGCAACTAGTAACAAACATAAAGGAAGTAATTGATAGAAATAAAATAATAGTAGGGGATTTTAACACCTCACTTATATCAATGGATAGATCATTCAAACAGAATATCTATAAGGAAACAATGATTTTGAATCACACATTGGACCAGATGGATTGAACAGATATATTTAGGACATTCCATCCTAAAACAGAAGAATACACTTTCTTTTTTTTTTTTAAATATATGAAATTTATTGTCAAATTGGTTTCCATACAACACCCAGTGCTCATCCCAAAAGATGCCCTCTTCAATACCCATCACCCACCCTCCCCTCCCTCTCACCTCCCATCAGCCCTCAGTTTGTTCTATTATTTAAGAGTCTCTTATGCTTTGGCTCTCTCCCACTCTAACCTCTCTCTTTTTCCTTCCCCTCCCCCATGGATTCCTGTTAAGTTTCTCAGGATCCACATAAGAGTGAAAACATATGGTATCTGTCTTTCTCTGTATGGCTTATTTCACTTAGCATAACATTCTCCAGTTCCATCCACGTTGCTACAAAGGGCCATATTTCAATAGCCAAATTATGGAAAGAGTCTAAATGTCCATCAACTGATAAATGGATAAAGAAATTGTGGTTTATATACACAATGGAGTACTACATGGCAATGAGAAAGAATGAAATACACTTTCTTTTAAAGTGCACATGGAACATTCTCCTGAATAGATCACATGTTAGGCCACAAACAAGTCTCAACAAATTCAGAAAGATTAAAGTCATAACATGCATCTTTTCTGAGCACAACAGTATGAAACTAGAAATTTACCACAAGAAAAAATCTGGAAAGAACGCAAATACATGGAGGTTAAATGACATGCTACTATACAATGAATGGGTCAATGAAGAAATCAAAGAGGAAATAAAAAAATACATGGAGGGGCGCCTGGGTGGCGCAGTCGGTTAAGCGTCCGACTTCAGCCAGGTCACGATCTCGCGGTCCGTGAGTTCGAGCCCGGCGACAGGCTCTGGGCTGATGGCTCAGAGCCTGGAGCCTGTTTCCGATTCTGTGTCTCCCTCTCTCTGCCCCTCCCCCGTTCATGCTCTGTCTCTCTCTATCCCAAAAATAAATAAACGTTGAAAAAAAAATTTAAAAAAAAAAAAATAAATAAATAAATAAAAAATACATGGAGACAAATGAAAATGAAAACAGTCCAAAATCTTTGGGGTGTAGCAAAAGCTATTTTAAAAGGGAAGTTTATAGAAATATAGGCCTACCTCAAGAAACAAGAAAACTCCCAAATAAATAACATCACCTTATACCTAAATGAGCTAGAAAAAGAACAAGCAAATATGAAAGCCAGTAGAAGGAAGGAAATAATGAAGATTAGAGCAGAAATAAACAAAATAGAAAATTAAAAAACAAAACAAAACAACAACAACAAAACAACAAAAACCAACAGAATAAATCAATGAAACTAGGAGCTGGCTCTTTGTAAATATCAGCAAAATGGATAAACCTTTGGCCAGACTCATCAAAAGAGAAAGAGAGAGAGAGAGACAAAGAAGACTCAAACAAAAAATGAACAAGAAGGAATAACAACTGACACCACAGAGATACAAAGGATTAAAAGAGAATATTGTGAAAAATTATATGCCAGCTAATTGGACAACCTAGAAGATATGGATAAATACCTAGAAACATATAACCTACCAAAACTGAAACAGGAAGAAAAAGAAAATTTGAACAGAACAATTACCAGCAATAAAATCGAATCAGTAATCAAAAATCTCCCAACAAACAAAAGTCCAGAACCAGCAGGACTCAGAGGTGAACTCTACCAAACACTTAAATAACAGTTAATACTTATTCTTCTCAAACTATTTCAAAAAAACAGAATAGGAAAGAAAGCTTCCAAATTCATTCTATGTTACCCCAATACCAAAACCAGACAAATATATTATAAGAAAAGAGAACTACAGGGCAATACCTCTCATCAACAAAGATGTAAAAATCCTACACAAAATTCAGCAAAATGAATCCAACAATACATTTTTAAAAAATCATTCACCATGATCACATGGGATTTATTCCTGGGTTGAAAGGGTGGTTTAATATTCACAAATCAATCAATGTGATGCATCACATCAATAAGGGTAATGATAAAAACCATATGATCCTTTCAATAAATACAGAAAAAACATTGACAAAGTGCAACTTCCACTCATGATAAAAACCCTCAACAAAGTAGAGTTACAGGGAACATACCTCAACATAATAAGGCCTTATATAAAAAACCCACAGCAAACATCATACTCAATTGGTAAAATTGAGAGCTTTCCCTAGGTCAGGAACAAGAGAAGGATGTCCACTCTCACTACTTTTATTCAACATAGTAGTGGAAGTCCTAGCCATAACAATCAGACAACAAAAAGAAATAAAGGCATGCAAATTGGTAATAAAGAAGTAAAACTTTTGATATTTGCAGGTGACATAATACAATATATAGAAAACCCTAAAAACTCCACCAAAAAACTATTAGAATTGATAAATGAATTCAGTAAGGTCACAAGATACAAAATCATTATCTAGAAATCCACTGCATTTCTATACACTAAAAATGAAGTAGCAGAAAGAGAAATTATAAAAACAGTCCCATTTACAATTACACCAAAAATAATAAAATACCTAGGAATAAATTTAACCAAGAAGGTGAAAGACCTATACTCTGAAAACTATAAAACATTGCTGAAAGAAGTTCAAGATGACACAAATAAGTGGAAAGATGTACTATGCTCCTGGACTGGGAGAACCAATATTGTTAAAATGTCCATACTACCCAAAGCAATCTACACATTTAATAAATCCCTATTAAAATACCAACAGCATTTTTCACAGAACTAGAATAAATAATCCTAAAATTTGTGTGGAGACACACACACACACACACACACACACACACACACACACACACAGTAGTCAAAGCAATCTTGAGAAAGAAGAATAAAACTGGTGGTATCACGATCCCAGATTTCAAGATATACTACAAAGCTATAGCAACCAAAACAGTATGGTACTGGCACAAAAACAGACACGGTTTTCAAAAGAACAGAATACAGAGCTCAGAAATAAGCCCATGATTAAATGGTCAATTAATCTTTGACTAAGGAAGCAAGGATACGCAATGGGAAAAACAGTGTTGGGAAAACTTGACAGCTATATGCAAAAGAATAAAACTGGATCACTTCATTACATCATACACAAAAATAAACTCAAAATGGATTACAGACCTGAATGTGATACCTAAAACCATAAAAATCCTAGAAGAGATTTTTCACAGGCAGTAATTTCTCTGTCATCAGCTGTGGCCACATTTTATGTCTCCTAAGGCAAGGGAAACAAAACCAAAAATAAACTATTGGGTCTACACTAATTTAAAAAGCTTGTGTTCAATGAAAGAAATCATCAACAAAATGGCAAGCCAACCTTTTGAATGAGAGAAGAAATTTGCAAATGATAGATCTGATAACAGGTTAATATCCAAAACATATAAAGAACTTATACAACTCAACACCAAAAAAACAAAAAAAAACAAAAACAAAAAAACCCCTAAATAATCCTATTAAAAATAGGCAGAAGACCTGAAATGAATTGACATCTTTCCATAGAAGACATATAGATGGCAAACAGACATTGGAAAAGATGCTCAACATCACTTATTATCAGGGAAATGCAAATCAGAACCATACAGAGATATCACCTTATACCTGTCAGAGTAGCTAGAATCAAAAATCCAAGAAATAATAAGTGTTATCAAGGATGTGGAGAAAAAGGAACCCTCATGCATTGTTGGTGGGAATGTAATTAGTGTAGCCACTGTGGAAAACAGTATGGAGGTTCCCCAAAAACTTAAAGACAGAATTAGCATATGATCCAGGAATTCCACTAGTGAGTATTTACTCAAAGAAAATTAAAACCCTAATTTAAAAAGATACATGCATTCCTATGTTTATTGCAGCATTATTTACAATAACCAAGACATGGAAGAAATGTAAGTGTCCCTTTGAAAGATGAAGATAGATAAAGAAGATGTGATATATATATATCACATAAAAAAAAAAAGAATGAAATCTGGCCATTTGCAACAACATGGATCGATCTAGAGAGTATAACGCTAAGTGAAATAAGTCAGAGAAAGATAAATACCATATGATTTCACTCCTGTGTGGAATATAAGAAACAAAACAAAGAAAAAAAGAGACAAAAGCACAGAATTGTAAGTATAGAGAACAACTTGATGGTTACCAGATAGGAGGCAGGTGGGGAGATGGGTGAAATAAGTGAAGGAGATTAAGAGAACACTTATCATGATAAGTATTGAGTAATGGATAGAATTATTGAATCACTATATTGTATAACTGAAACTAATAGAACATTGTTAAATATACTGGAATTAAAGTGTAAAAATTAAATTTTAAAAAAGCTGAGAAATGGGCAGAAAATGCCAATAATGGGAAAGTCTTTACATTTTAAATATAGCGGTCAGGGAAGTTCTCACCATGTAGGTGATATTTGAGCAAAATCCCAAGGTGAGAGAATGAGCCAAAGCAGCTATCTGGAGAAAAAGTAATCAAGGTAGACAAAGAAGAAATAAAGTATGCTTGGGGCTGGTTTATGCCTGACATTAGAGGAACAGCAATGAGGCCAGTCTAGCAAGGAGGGAAAGAGTGGTAGGAGATGAGGTCACAAAGGCAATAGGGCACCAGATCATGGTGAACCTTCCTAAAAATCATAAAGATTGTGGTCTTCCCTCAAAGTGAACTGAGAAGCCACTTGAAGGTTTAGAGAAAAGAAGTGACTGATTTGACTTATAAGTGTTTTAGCAGATATATTTATCTATCTGTTTTTATTGGGAAGAAGACTATGTCAGTATTCCAGGCAAGAGACAGTGGGGATGGACTAAGGTAGTAGTAGAAGGGGAAGTGTCAAGACAGAGTCAGGGCTTATATATATCTGTTAGAGCTCTCTGAATATACGGAAGAAAATACCACTCTACCAAAATGAAATAAAGAAAAGAAAATTAAACAGAATATTGGTGAATCCCATGAAATCAAGAGGGAGCCTGGAGAACCAGACTTGGGAACAGGATAGGAACAAGGTAAGGAGCCACATGACCATCAGAGCAATTTGTACCACTCAGCTCAAGATTCAAATAACCAAGAGAGTTCAGATTTCCAGGCTTGAGTCACATGCCCATTTCTTTGCCCATACTCAGCAGTAAGAGTAAGAACCAATGGCTTCTCTAATGGGAATTCAAGGAGGTTTGATTTACCACCACCACCCTACAAACCCCTGGAACTGCAATAGATGGGAGAGAGATGACACCACGAAAAGAAATTAGGATGCTTTTAGGAAGTAAGGATGAATATGTATGAAGCAATTTATGTCTAGTAGAAAAAGGCAGAATTACAAACAAAATATACCTCAGAATAAATGTGGTCTCAGAAATTCACCCATACTTTTCCATAAAGAGGTATTGGTGTCCGATTGTTATCTTACCACCCTCTAGATCTAACCATAATTCTGGTATTTACCAGACTACAGTGGAGATTAATTTATTTTGTTTTTAGGTAGTCTCACTAACAAAGTTTTTGCTTAAAAGTCCCAAATATCAGATACATCATTTTGAAAAATATTTAATTTTTTTAAGCCTATGAAATTCATAATACATACACATTTTCCCCTCAGAAAGATCCAAGGATATATATTTGAATCAGTATATTTTGATTTTGAGTTATGTGGATAACCTTGTGAATTATTGACTATAAACAGGTGAATAAAGGTCCAAATATATCCTCTTAAATCACCCTTTTCACTCTCACTCTCTAGCTCCTGCCTTTTGAACAGGAAATAGACATGGGAAAGCATAAGAGAATGACTCTTTATCATGTCTCCCATGTCTATTTCCTGTTCAAAGGACAGGAACTACCAAGAGAGAGTGAAAAGAATGATTTAAGAGGATATATTTGGACCTTTATTCTGACCATGTAAACCCTGCAGATCATATTTCCAGGGAACAAGCTGATAATATGAGACTTCAGATGCTCCAGAGGGACAGCTGATACTCCAATCTAATCAATTTTGACAAATTTGAAAGCAAAATCCAGAGACATTAGATCTCCCAATTTGTTTTAAACAGCTGAGATTCCAGATTTGTATGTAAAACCTCTGGGTTTTAAGTGCTGAAAACTTTGTTTTGAGATGGATTTGTTTAACTGTTTGGTTTTTAACACTATGTTGGAAACTTCTGTTGTCTTTTGTTTCAGTTCTTGAACACTAAAAATGACCTCTGTTCTCCATTTCAGACACCTTCAAGGTATGACCAAACCTCAACAGAGGTGACCAGATGCCTTGACTTCTTCTAACTGTTTCAATGACAACAGCACCACATATATCTTCCCTTTGTGGAAGTCAGATGACATCTATGGCAAAGACATGTGATTCCCTGAGAATTCCCTTCATACTTGAAGTGCAACCAAAATGATCAGTGATTTTGGAACAATTTCAAAATGGCATTTCCAGTGAAGATATGGACATGCCCTGGCTTGCTGCTACCTGTATGATGTCAGAACCAGAAAGGGAGAGTTCAGGAACTTCTTATGGTGAGACAACCTTGGTGACAGGGGCAGTTGCTGAGGGATGCAGGAACTCATCTAAAAGAGGAACTCAAGCAACAAGGCAACTGAATCTAAGCAAAAACTATGCTAAAATAGTACGTGGGGGGCGGGGGGAGCCACAATACAAAAGAGGCCCTTCCCATTTCTCCACCCCAACTTTCTTCCTCAGCCCATTCCCCTAGTTTTTTTTTTTTGAGATACGTGGATTGAGTTTTGTGGGGTTTTTTGTTTTGTTTTCTTTTGTTTTAGAGAGAGTAAGTAAGCAGGGGAGAGGAGCCGAGAAAGAAAGAATCTTAAACTGGCTCCTTCAGCACAGAGCCTGGAGTACGGCTCAATCCCAAGGCCCTGGGATCATGTGACCTGAGCAGAAATCAAGAGTCAGACTTCCAACCAACTGAGCCATCCAGGTACCCCCATGGATTGACTTTTTTCAGTCAACTGAGCACTGTAAACACCAGGCCTCATGCAAGACACAATGGGAAAAAAACATCAAACATATGAATTTCCAAAAGAAATTAATTGAGAAGAAAGTTTTATGAAACGTGTTCAGAAAATTGGTTAGTCAATGGAGATTTATGTAAATATTTTTAAAGGTATTTATAAGTGAACTAATCCAGACAACTCGGCTTCCTTTTACATTTTTTTTCCTTAGAACAGTGGAAGCTTTATTCACAAGCTCCACTTGAAAGAAACAACTTTTTCCGTCCCATGGTTAAGGATCTGTAGAATCATTTCCTTTCTACAATGCAAACTTGACACGTGACTTACCTGCTTACTTCAGGTGAGTGACAAACCATAATCATGATAGGGAACAATAGGGCACTGCCCTAAAAAAGTACTTTTCATCCTCTCAAAACATTCACAAACATTAACCAATTAATTAGTAGGTGAACTCAGCCTTTTTTTTTTTTTTAAGCACAAATGAAAAACTGAAGATATTTAAAAGCTTTCCCCACAAAGGGATTCAGTGTCTGACTCTGAATTGGAATTTGGACCTTCCTAACATTAGCAGTTCAGAGATTCAACTCATGTAAACATTTGAAAGGTCAGCTGTTCATCAAATACTTTTCCAACTACAGCAAACGTATCCTTATTAAGTTTCTTTTGCAAAAGTTCCAAGGTGCTGAACACTCATCCATTGCCACCAATAATTAACAATCCAAAACAACCTAAATACAGAGAATTTTTTGTTGGAATTTTGAAACTTCAGACTATCTTAGGAACAGGGCTTGTGGGAGTGCTAATGGGCAAAAGGCAGGCTAGGAAAAAAGACATCAGGCTGAAAATTTTTCCCAAGATTGGTCCTTCCCTGTTTCAAACAGTTTTGCAGCAATAAGAAAAGTGTTTGCTCTTTTCAAATAAGAACTCTATGCTTTCTGGAAATGGGCAGAAAATTAAAAACCAAGAAAAACAATATCACTTGGCCTAACATTTAGAAGATTTAAAACTTGGAGTCATTATTAGGCATTACAGTCATACTTTATTCTATCCAGTTAACTTTGATTTGAACATGTATCCTTCTGCCCAAGGTTTAATGATTAAAAAAAAAAAAATACTCAAACTCCATATCTACCATGAGATATTCCCCTCTCATTATTTCTACATACCCCACAAAAAGTCACAAGCCTAATTTAAACAATACCATTTGTGGAACTTAAGAATTGAACAGCTACCAGCTTTAAAGGTTTCCCCGAGTCTCACACCCACACACTGTCTTATACTAGTTTCTACATGGCCATGTGTAACCTGACATGGTTATATGATGAGCTATGTGGCACATCAGCAAGGAGAGAGAATTCTAATAAAAGCAGGATATAAATCTCTATGTCAAACTCAAAATTACCTTGCAATTATGGTAAACCTAAATATAAAAAACATAAAACTTCTAGAAGAAAATCTTTGTGACATTAAGTTAGGCAAAGATTTCTTAAGCAAGAAACAAAAAGTGCAAAAAAGAAAAAAATAGATAAAACAAACTTAATCAAAATTTAAATGTTTGCTCTTGAAAAGACAAAATTAGGAAAATGAAAATGCAAGTCACAGGCTATGACAGAAAGTTTGCAACTACCTTTGACCAAGAGTTTATATTCAGAGTATTGCTTTTTTAAAAAACATACATACAACTCAATAAGAAAAAAAAAACAAGCCAATTTCTTAAATGAACAAGATTTGGACAATGACTGAAGAAGATATGCAAATGGCTAATAGGCCCAGGAAAGATATTCAATGCCATTAGTCATCAAGAAAATGCAGATTAAAAACACAATGAGCTACCACTAAACATAACTAAAGTTAAAAGACTGACAAAATCAAGTGTTGTCAAAAATTGAAGGAACCAGAAATCTAGTACATTATTGAGAGGATGCAAAAGAGTATAGCCACTTTGGAAAGCAATATGGCAGTATCTAATAAAGTTAAATACAGATTTACCATATGGCCCAGCAAACTCATTCCTAGGTATTTACCCCAGAAAAATGAAGACATATTTCCACACAAAGACTTGTACATGAATGTTCACGGTAGCATTATTCATTATAACAAAAAAACTGAGAATAATACAAATGCCCATCAACTAGTAAATGGATAAAGAAATCATGGTATTTCTATAACATGTAACACTACTTGTAAGAAAAACTACTGATTAAAAACAACAACACACAGTATGAGAAAATAAAAAAAAAAACTTTTGCATAGCAAAGAAAATCATCAATAAAACAAGGCAACCTACTGATGGGAGAAGATATTTGTAAATGATATATCCAGTAAGGGATTAATATCCAAAATATATAAAGAACCCATACAACTCAACACCAGAAAAAAAAATAATAATCCTATTTAAAACTGGACAGATGGCCTAAATAAACATTTTCCATAGAAGACATCCAGATGGCCAACAGACAACAGGAATGGCTAAAATAAAAAAGATAAGAAATAAAAAGTGTTGTCAAGGATGTGGAGAAAAAGAACCCTTGTGCACTATTGGGTGGGAGTGCAAATTGGTGTAGTCACTGTGGAAAACAGCATGGAGTCTCCTCAAAAAATTAAAAATAGAATTACCATATGATCCAATAATTCCATTACTGGATGTTTACCAAAAAACCCAAAAACACTAATTTGAAAGGATATATGCATCCCTACATTTATTGCAGCATTATTTAGTCAAGCTATAGAAGCAACCCATGTGCCCATCCATAGATGAATGGATAAGGAAGATGTGGTATATGTATACAATGGAATATTACTCAACCATAAAAATCATTGCCATCTTGTCATTTGCCACAACATGGATAGACCTAGAGGGTATAATGCTAAATAAAATACATCAGTCAGAAAAAGACAAATACTACATGATTTCACTTGTATGTGGAATTTAAGAAACAAAACAAATGACCACACAAAGAAAAAAACAGACAAAAAAACAGACTTTTAAATACATTGAACTGGTAGTTGCCAGAGGGGAGGTTGAGGGGGGGGAGGCGGGGATAGGTAAAATAGATAAAGAGTATTAAAAGCACAATTATCAAGATGAGCAATGAATAATGAGAGAGTTTTTTAATCATTATATTATAAACCTGAAGTTAATATAACACAATGTTGATTACACTTCATTTTTAAAAAAAATAAAAATAAAACCCAAACAACAACAACACAGATAAGTCTCAAAAGCTTTATTCTAAGAAAAACAATCCAGACACAAAAGACTACCATATTGTATAATTCCACTTATATGACACTCTGGAAAAGATAAAACTATAGTGACAGAAAGCAGATTGATGATTGTCTGCAGTGAGGATCAGAATTGAGGGTTAACTGCAAAGGGGCACAAGAGTACTTTCTAGGGAGATGGAATTTTTCTATATCTTGATTGTGTGGGAGATTAGGCAGTTATACATAACTACCAAAATTCTCAAACTACACTTGGATAAGCAAGTTTATTATATGTAAATTATACCTCAATAAGGCTAAAAAAAAATGTCAATGTCAGGAAGTCTTTATCCCTGCTATTCTACAAAATCTTGCTCTTTGAAATAAGCTAAACACTTATAACCACAGTTTCATAATAGATTTGAGGTTTCCTTTCAGAAGGAGCACACTAAACATTTTACATCTGTGATTTGTTTTTGGTATTGTTTCAGTTTGATAAGTAATATTAGAAAACTGAACAATGATTTAACTAGCTCCTTTCTCATCTTCAGAACCCCATTTTCTGAAGAGGAAAACCTCACCTGAAGTTTATGCATTAACAGTATAATACAATTCAAGAGGGGCGCCTGGGTGGCGCAGTCGGCTAAGCGTCCGACTTCAGCCAGGTCACGATCTCGCGGTCCGGGAGTTCGAGCCCCGCGTCAGGCTCTGGGCTGATGGCTCAGAGCCTGGAGCCTGTTTCCGATTCTGTGTCTCCCTCTCTCTCTGCCCCTCCCCCGTTCATGCTCTGTCTCTCTCTGTCCCAAAAATAAATAAAAAACGTTGAAAAAAAAATTAAAAAAAAAATACAATTCAAGAAACATTTACTGACGGTCTGCTAAGGTTTGAATTCTGGAGCCAGATTGCCTGGGTTCAAATTACATGTCTACTACTCAGCAATAGGACCTTGGACAAATTACTTAACCTCATGGTGTTTCAGTTTCCCATCTATAAAATGGAGAAAATGGTAATACCCAACTAATGAGGCTGTTTTGAGGATTAAATGAGTAAATACATTAAAAGTTCTTAGAAGAGTGCCAAACACATAAACACCTTGCCTTAACTATAATTATGTATAAAGTGCTAAAACTACAGAGGAGGAAAAGACAGAGTTCATTTTTGTTGTTATTTGTTTGTTTTCATGAGCTTACGGTTCACTTGAGAGGGAACAAATGAAAAGCACATGTCTAAAATGGACAAAAAGAAATGTTTAAGTACTTATAAGAGCACAGATGCGAGAGCTATTCATGGTGGCAGTAAGGAAGGTTCATCAAAGAATGCTACAAAGAGGGGCACCTGGGTGGCTCAGCAGGTTAAGTGTCTGACTTCAGCTCAGGTCATAATCTTGCAGTTTGTGCGTTCAAGTCCCACATCAGGCTCTGTGCTGACAGCTCAGAGCCTGGAACCTGCTTTGGATTCAGTGTCTCCCTCTCTCTCTGCCCCTCCCCTGCTTGAGCTGTCTCTCTCTCTCAAAAATAAATAAAGATTAAAAATAATTAAAAAAAAAAAAAGGAGTGCTACAAAGAGTAACTAAGTCTTGGAAGAAAAACAGGAGTTCTCCAAATCAAAAAAAAAGAGTAACAACAGTAGTGATAATTTAGTCTGCTAAAGTCTGCTAAATTCTATGCACTGTGCTATATATTTTACACAAGCCATTTCTCTTGTGACTGTCACAATAACCCCATAAGACAGGTACTACATTACCCATTTTATACACGAAGACACTGAGTGTCAGAGACTGTGAATCACTTGCCTGAGGTCATCAAACTAGTACATGCCTTAAGCTAGAATCCAAACAGCATTGCAGACGCTGAAACCTGTGCAGAGAAAATAGCATGGCCAAGACTGAGGTGGTGAAGTGCTTAGTGAGTTTTGGGAAAAAGCAAAGAGCTCAGTATGACTAGAACACAGATAAAGCTAGGAAGATGAGGCCTTGGGTCCTATGACCAGTTTTCATGTCTCTGACACAGAACTCCATTACACTATTCCTGGACAGGAAGCCTTTTATGACCTATTGCTTCACTAGATTGCATTTAGTAGGCTTAGCCTTCCTTTGCCAGATCTTCATATCAGTAGCAGAGGTTCCTTAAAGTGTGTCCCAGTGACCATCTGGGCTGGAATCCCTGGGAAATTTGTTAGAAATACAAATTTTCTGGGTACCACACAAGTCTACAGAATCAGAACCTCTTTGATCAGGGCGCTGAACTTGCCTTTTTTTTTTTTTTTTTAATTTTTTTTTCAACGTTTTTATTTATTTTGGGACAGAGAGAGACAGAGCATGAACGGGGGAGGGGCAGAGAGAGAGGGAGACACAGAATCGGAAACAGGCTCCAGGCTCCGAGCCATCAGCCCAGAGCCTGACGCGGGGCTCGAACTCACGGACGGCGAGATCGTGACCTGGCTGAAGTCGGACGCTTAACCGACTGCGCCACCCAGGCGCCCCTGAACTTGCCTTTTTAACTTCCCTAGGTGTTTCTCATAAATACAAAAGTTGGAAAGCCCTAGCAATTGTAGAAATACTCAGAACCCTGACTCTCAGGACTCCTAGAGCTGAGCTTGGGAATCCTTTTAACAGTGACATTCTGATTCAGTCTGAGGGGAAGGGGTGACCTGGGTTCACCAGATATTATTGCAGATATCCCTGGCCCACATACTATGCTTGGAGTCACAGGGTTGGAGGATATCCCACACAGGAGGATATTCTTCTCCATTTCTATCTTCCCTCCTGGTCTTGCATTTATCTTCAGACTGTCTCCTTGCCTGGGTTTACTACTCCTTAAAACAACCTTCTGTTTATTTACTGTCTAAAAATGTTGTACTTTTGCCACCAAGAGGTGATGGTCAAACTATTTTTATTTTCATATGCTCACTATTAAAAAAATAGTACCTTTATAAAAAAAAAATGTTTCTTGGATGTCTAGAATTGTTCACTGAAATTCTAAAATGACCTAAGGAGTCTGACTAGCAATATTATACAAAATAGACTAATGATGACCAAGGATGAGAAAACCTGACCTTGTGGTATAATGTGTATAGTCAGTCATAGGGTCCTACTGACATTTTCTTCAATACATTCTTTTAAATCACATAATGAAACCAACAGGGCTACCGTCTCTAAAGTCATCAAGGATTGACTAAGGAGGAATCTTATAAACAATCTCCTTATTTAGACTTAAAGGAACCTGAGTTTTCTGGTCTCCTGTGCAGACATGCTCTGCAAGCTTCTCCTTGCTGGCACTCCTGAAGGAAAGGAGCTGTGTGAAGCTGCCTGCCAATGCTACAGCAACCTGGCACCAGGCAATGGGAAAAGCCACTCCAGCTGAAAGGCGTCTTTTGCACTCTGGCTGAGAATGGCTCCTTTAGAAAATGGTTTTTTTCAGTTTCTAATGCTATTTTTCTGTGTGCTATCATATTTTCAAAGCACTAATCCTAAAACCTTATGAAGAAGATTCTTTGTAAGATCCCACTTTGTATTTTTGTAGTTGTCTGCTTTAATGGGCTCACCTAAGCCTTTCCTAATGCAAATCCATTAACTTGCTCTCATTCTTGGCTTTGCAATTCAGAGTTACTTTATCTCTGTGGTTAAAACCCTTCTGTTTGTTGTTCTCACTTAATTCAGATGAATTAAATAGGCACTTTTATAAAGGGGATACATTACCCACTCTATAAAATAGATGGGCCTACATGTCAAGGATTCCCTGGAAACTACAGTCTATTTGATTTGGTACATTTTAGGCGACAGAAAATACAGTTTGGTTGGAGATCTCACATATTGGCCCTGAAATCTTAATTCTAAGACTGCAAAGAATCTACAAAATTACTACCATTGTTGTTAAGAAACATGCTGTCGATGAAAAGGCAAATCTATATTGTGAAAACTAAAAGTAAGTACCTAATAAGCCCTTTTAGATGAAGTAAACTATCTATGACTCATAGGAAAAGACAAGGAGGATTCTATGCAAATATGGAAAATAAATTTAGTTTCAATTTTGAGGTCCTTGTACTCCCTTTTTTGCTTCCCTCCTCACTCTTCACCCTAGTTTCCCATACATTTAATAATTTTTCTCAAATACCAACTATGCATCACATACTTCTGAGTTCTAGAAGTTCAACATTCAGTAAGTCTAATATAGTCCCTGCACTCACAAAATTTATCATTAAATGGGGGATATAGGAGTAATCAACGACAATGTAGTATGCTCCACTTTTAATTTACAGTGGTTGCTGGCCAATCTCTGCCATGATTTGCTGTTTACTGTTACTCAGGAGGATTTTCAAGGCTGGTTAATTCTTCTTGGGCAGGATCACTGTGCTTGCAATTTGTGTTGTTGACACTAGGGGACACAATGTAGTCCTTGATTATATTATGTATTCCAGCTAGTTTTCATCAGACAAGTCTCTCAGATTGTTTAGCATACCATTGAGTCAGTTTTCTTTTTTGTATAAAAGCAGCTTTCACTAACGTAACAACATAAATAGAAAACTAGTTATCACTGTTGCAGGATTGTTTACCCCAAAACCCAGGATTCATTGCCTCACCTTTTGGAAGAATGAAGAGGTGGACACAAAATAAAATAAGCAGCAGGCAAAAGTTTATTAGAGTACAAGATTAGAAAGTAAGAATAGTAGGAAAGCTCTCTTTACAGAGAATAGACATTCCAAAGTGAACGCTTGCTGACTATAGGCAGGGGTCCTTGTTTTATAAGGTTCTGGTCATCCCCGCCTCTTCCCTTCCCCCTTGTTCCTTCTCAGGTTCTACCCTTATTGATTTGATAGCTCTAGGTGCTGGGTGGTCCATTTCTGATTGGCTCAATTCCATTGTATGATGGGTAGCCTGTGGCCACCTTTAGGTCTTTTGTTAAATTTCTGAGGGAAACCTGAGGGGGAGTAGGTGGGGTCTGTTGCATTCTTTTTTTTTTTTAACCTTTATTTACTATTGAGAGACAGAGAGAGACAGTATGAGCATGGGAGGGGCAGAGAGAGGGGAAGACACAGAATCTCAAGCAGGCTCCAGGCTCCGAGCTGTCAGCACAGAGCCCCACGCGGGCCTGGAACTCAGGAACCACTAGATCATGACCTGAGTGGAAGTAGGACACTTAACCTACTGAGCCAACCAGGTGCCCCTGGGTGTGTTACATTCTTAAGAGGAACCTTACACCTGAGAGGGTTTGCTATGCTCAGTCATGCCCAGCATTGTTCCAAAATACGTGTTTTTCCCAACCCAGGGACCTCATGTCATAATCTTTCCCTCTCTGCCTACTGAATCCTGTCTTTCCCTATCATATTAACATTGCTAACTATAAACAACTCAAAATATAGTTTTAAAACTACATAAAATAAAATTTAAAGAAAGCAAACCCATGCAAATAAATCGGTGCCTTCCATCATGTGATCCTTTGATTCCTGCCACTACCTGTTTAATTTAATGCACTGTTGCTTCTCAGGCTCAAAGAAAATTTTTCCCTGACTTGACTTTTAGAATTGGAAACATTTGGACTACACTCATCCGATTGTACTTCAGAGCTACTAAGTGAAAACTTACCTCTTAAACCTGCTCCTGGGATCAGACACAGGATCCAAGTTTTTACCCATCTCCTTCCTAACTACCTAGTCAGGGCTCAATACTCCCCTCCTAACATCCCCTACAACTATAATTACACCTGTCTTTCTATCTGAAGAATCCTCCTTCTTCACAGTTGCTCTCTCTTCCCAATCTTGGTCAGATTCTTTGTGATCCTTAACCAGAGTAAAAAAGAACAAGAGACCGATGAATGTAAGGACATCACCCAGTGATAATCTCTTCGAATCAGGAAACGACATGACCTTTGACAAACCCTCCAGCAAATTCACTCTGAGACTTTTTCTGAACAACCTATTTGTTTGAAGGATGTTTTATAGGTAATGGTTTAAGATGACTCTTTGATCTCATGTCAGATTTTGTATCCAAATTTAGCTTTATCAGAGGATTATCTTTATTGATTAAGAACATTTTTTACTTATCAAAGGATTTGAGATGACTTGCTGCGTACAGTTAAACCATAAGATCACAGAAGCACAAGGGTAAAAGAGAAGGAAAGAAAACTTGATAATAAAATTTCCCAGAAACAGCCCACCTTCCTCCCATGGTAATTTGAGGAGATCTAACCTGATAGACCACCTACCACATTGAATAGTGTTCATTTGGTGTTGTGTGTGTCACCCTCACTCTCTACTATATTGTGAGTTCTTTGAGAACTAGAGATGTGTCTTAGGCAACTTTTGTATTCACAGGGCCTTGGGAAAATGCCGGAAACAGGCTAGATTTTCAAATACAGATCTTTGAATTAGCTCTGGATTTCTAAATTTCCACTCTAATTCTTTTAAGAGCTGTGCCTTATTTTTTTTAAATATTTTAACATGCAATTTAAATATACTAAAATATCAGAACCATTTTAAAACAGGATTTTATGTAATTTTCTTTTCCATGATATTAAATGTTAGTTTATAAAAAATTAAGATGTGACTCTTCCCATGTGATTTCTATTTTTAAAGTCTGGAGGAAAAATACCCTCCCTTTTCTATATCTTCTGTCATTTCTCTGCCCCCAGAATGTCCTGAAATAACCCTAACACCCACCAGACAACCTTGCACAGACGTGTGGAGAACATGATATTTAAGCCACTGTCACACCTGCCCTCTCACTGCTCTTGCCACCATCATCCTTAACTCTTTTCAGACAGGGACATCACCACTGCTACTAGTCAGAAAATCATAATACATAAAGATCTGATTTTTTTTAATCCAAAATATTGCCAATACCTCTTAGAGGATGACTAATCACTCTCAAACAGTATTTGTAAATTTTGCCCTCATGGAGCCTCAGAGCCACATCAACATTTTCTAGAAGATTCTAGATCACCAGGATAATGTTGTGTGACTTTCATTATTCAGCTCAGCTTTTGAAAATGTGAAAAATATCAAGGTGAGGCTCCTGGGTATCTCAGTCGGTTGAGCATCTGACTCTTGATCTCAGCTCAGGTCATGATCTGACAGTAAAGAGTTCAAGTCCCGTGATGGGCTCCATACTTGGCATGAAGTCTATTTAAAAACAAAAACAAAAAACAAAACAAAACAAAAACAAAAAACAAAAATATCAAGGTAAAAGCTGATTATTATCAATTCATTATATTTGTTGTTTACTAATTCAAATATCACTAATAATATCCAAATTTTGCCAAGCATGTTATTAAATGTCATAATTTTGAATCCTTGATCTGTTTAAACTCTAAAACTTCTTAATCTGAATAAAAATATTTTTTGATTAAAATACAACTATTGAGGGATTCTGGGAAGATGGCGGCGTAGGAGGACGCTGGGCTCACCGCGCGTCCTGCTGATCACTTAGATTCCACCTACACCTGCCTAAATAACCCAGAAAACCGCCAGAGGATTAGCAGAACAGAGTCACCGGACCCAAGTGCAGACGAGAGGCCCACGGAAGAGGGTAGGAAGGGCGGCGAGGCGGTGCGCGCTCCACGGACTGGCGGGAGGGAGCCGGGGCGGAGGGGCGGCTCGCCGGCCAAGCAGAGCCCCCGAGTCCGGCTTGCAAAAGCGGAGGGGCCTGACGGACTGTGTTCCGACAGCAAGCGCGACTTAGCCTCTGGGAGGTCATAAGTTAACAGCTCTGCTCCGAAAGCGGGAAGGCTGGAGGACAAAGGGAGGGTGAGCTGCGGAGCCCCCGGACGACAGAGCTCAGTTTGGCGGGGAACAAAGGCGCTAGCCAGCGCCATCTCCCCCGCCCATCCCCCAGCCAAAATCCCAAAGGGAACCGGCTCCGGCCAGGGAAATTGCTCGCTCCGCGCGAACACCCAACTCTGTGCTTCTGCGGAGCCAAACCTCCGGCAGCGATTTGACTCCCTCCGGCTGCCACAGGGCCCCTCCTGAAGTGGATCACCTAAGGAGAAGCGAGCTAAGCCTGCCCCCCCTGCCGCCGTGCACCTTGCCTTCCCACCCCAGCTAATACGCCAGATCCCCAGCATCACAAGCCTGGCAGTGTGCAAGTAGCCCAGACGGGCCACGCCACCCCACAGTGAATCCCGCCCCTAGGAGAGGGGAAGAGAAGGCACACACCAGTCTGACTGTGGCCCCAGCGGTGGGCTGGGGGCAGACATCAGGTTGGACTGCGGCCCCGCCCACCAACTCCAGTTATACACCACAGCACAGGGGAAGTGCCCTGCAGGCCCTCACCACACCAGGGACTATCCAAAATGACCAAGCGGAAGAATTCCCCTCAGAAGAATCTCCAGGAAATAACAACAGCTAATGAGCTGATCAAAAAGGATTTAAATAATATAACAGAAAGTGAATTTAGAATAATAGTCATAAGATTAATCGCTGGGCTGGAAAACAGCATACAGGACAGCAGAGAATCTCTTGCTACAGACATCAGGGGACTAAGGAACAGTCACGAGGAGCTGAAAAACGCTTTAAAGGAAATGGAAAACAAAATGCAAACCACCACGGCTCGGATGGAAGAGGCAGAGGAGAGAATAGGTGAACTAGAAGATAAAGTTATGGAAAAAGAGGAAGCTGAGAAAAAGAGAGATAAAAAAATCCAGGAGTATGAGGGGAAAATTAGAGAACTAAGTGATACACTAAAAAGAAATAATATACGCATAATTGGTATCCCAGAGGAGGAAGAGAGAGGGAAAGGTGCTGAAGGGGTACTTGAAGAAATAATAGCTGAGAACTTCCCTGAACTGGGGAAGGAAAAAGGCATTGAAATCCAAGAGGCACAGAGAACTCCCTTCAGACGTAACTTGAATCGATCTTCTGCACGACATATCATAGTGAAACTGGCAAAATACAAGGATAAAGAGAAAATTCTGAAAGCAGCAAGGGGTAAACGTGCCCTCACATATAAAGGGAGACCTATAAGACTCGTGACTGATCTCTCTTTTGAAACTTGGCAGGCCAGAAAGAATTGGCACGAGATTTTCAGGGTGCTAGATAGCAAAAATATGCAGCCGAGAATCCTTTATCCAGCAAGTCTGTCATTTAGAATAGAAGGAGAGATAAAGGTCTTCCCAAACAAACAAAAACTGAAGGAATTTGTCACCACTAAACCAGCCCTACAAGAGATCCTAAGGGGGACCCTGTGAGACAAAGTACCAGAGACATCACTACAAGCATAAAACATACAGACATCACAATGACTCTAAACCCATATCTTTCTATAATAACACTGAATGTAAACGGATTAAATGCGCCAACCAAAAGACATAGGGTATCAGAATGGATAAAAAAACAAGACCCATCTATTTGCTGTCTACAAGAGACTCATTTTAGACCTGAGGACACCTTTAGATTCAGAGTGAGGGGATGGAGAACTATTTATCATGCTACTGGAAGCCAGAAGAAAGCTGGAGTAGCCATACTTATATCAGACAAACTAGACTTTAAATTAAAGGCTGTAACAAGAGATGAAGAAGGACATTATATAATAGTTACAGGGTCTATCCATCAGGAAGAGCTAACAATTATAAATGTCTATGCGCCGAATACCGGAGCCCCCAAATATATAAAACAATTACTCATAAACAGAAGCAACCTTATTGATAAGAATGTGGTAATTGCAGGGGACTTTAACACCCCACTTACAGAAATGGATAGATCATCTAGACACACAGTCAATAAAGAAACAAGGGCCCTGAATGAGACATTGGATCAGATGGACTTGACAGATATATTTAGAACTCTGCATCCCAAAGCAACAGAATATACTTTCTTCTCGAGTGCACATGGAACATTCTCCAAGATAGATCATATACTGGGTCACAAAACAGCCCTTCATAAGTTTACAAGAATTGAAATTATACCATGCATACTTTCAGACCACAATGCTATGAAGCTTGAAATCAACCACAGGAAAAAGTCTGGAAAACCTCCAAAAGCATGGAGGTTAAAGAACACCCTACTAACGAATGAGTGGGTCAACCAGGCAATTAGAGAAGAAATCAAAAAATATATGGAAACAAACGAAAATGAAAATACAACAATCCAAACGCTTTGGGACGCAGCGAAGGCAGTCCTGAGAGGAAAATACATTGCAATCCAGGCCTATCTCAAGAAACAAGAAAAATCCCAACTACAAAATCTAACAGCACACCTAAAGGAAATAGAAGCAGAACAGCAAAGGCAGCCTAAACCCAGCAGAAGAAGAGAAATAATAAAGATCAGAGCAGAAATAAACAATATAGAATCTAAAAAAACTGTAGAGCAGATCAACGAAACCAAGAGTTGGTTTTTTGAAAAAATAAACAAAATTGACAAACCTCTAGCCAGGCTTCTCAAAAAGAAAAGGGAGATGACCCAAATAGATAAAATCATGAATGAAAATGGAATTATTACAACCAATCCCTCAGAGATACAAACAATTATCAGGGAATACTATGAAAAATTATATGCCAACAAATTGGACAACCTGGAAGAAATGGACAAATTCCTAAACACCCACACTCTTCCAAAACTCAATCAGGAGGAAATAGAAAGCTTGAACAGACCCATAACCAGCGAAGAAATTGAATCGGTTATCAAAAATCTCCCAACAAATAAGAGTCCAGGACCAGATGGCTTCCCAGGGGAGTTCTACCAGACGTTTAAAGCAGAGATAATACCTATCCTTCTCAAGCTATTCCAAGAAATAGAAAGGGAAGGAAAACTTCCAGACTCATTCTATGAAGCCAGTATTACTTTGATTCCTAAACCAGACAGAGACCCAGTAAAAAAAGAGAACTACAGGCCAATATCCCTGATGAATATGGATGCAAAAATTCTCAATAAGATACTAGCAAATCGAATTCAACAGCATATAAAAAGAATTATTCACCATGATCAAGTGGGATTCATTCCTGGGATGCAGGGCTGGTTCAACATTCGCAAATCAATCAACGTGATACATCACATTAACAAAAAAAAAGAGAAGAACCATATGATCCTGTCAATCGATGCAGAAAAGGCCTTTGACAAAATCCAGCACCCTTTCTTAATAAAAACCCTTGAGAAAGTCGGGATAGAAGGAACATACTTAAAGATCATAAAAGCCATTTATGAAAAGCCCACAGCTAACATCATCCTCAACGGGGAAAAACTGAGAGCTTTTTCCCTGAGATCAGGAACACGACAGGGATGCCCACTCTCACCGTTGTTGTTTAACATAGTGCTGGAAGTTCTAGCATCAGCAATCAGACAACAAAAGGAAATCAAAGGCATCAAAATTGGCAAAGATGAAGTCAAGCTTTCGCTTTTTGCAGATGACATGATATTATACATGGAAAATCCGATAGACTCCACCAAAAGTCTGCTAGAACTGATACATGAATTCAGCAAAGTTGCAGGATACAAAATCAATGTCCAGAAATCAGTTGCATTCTTATACACTAACAATGAAGCAACAGAAAGACAAATAAAGAAACTGATCCCATTTACAATTGCACCAAGAAGCATAAAATACCTAGGAATAAATCTAACCAAAGATGTAAAGGATCTGTATGCTGAAAACTATAGAAAGCTTATGAAGGCAATTGAAGAAGATTTAAAGAAATGGAAAGACATTCCCTGCTCATGGATTGGAAAAATAAATATTGTCAAAATGTCAATACTACCCAAAGCTATCTACACATTCAATGCAATCCCAATCAAAATTGCACCAGCATTCTTCTCGAAACTAGAACAAGCAATCCTAAAATTCATATGGAACCACAAAAGGCCCCGAATAGCCAAAGGAATTTTGAAGAAGAAGACCAAAGCAGGAGGCATCACAATCCCAGACTTCAGCCTCTACTACAAAGCTGTCATCATCAAGACAGCATGGTATTGGCACAAAAACAGACACACAGACCAATGGAATAGAATAGAAACCCCAGAACTAGACCCACAAACATATGGCCAACTCATCTTTGACAAAGCAGGAAAGAACATCCAATGGAAAAAAGACAGTCTCTTTAACAAATGGTGCTGGGAGAACTGGACAGCAACATGCAGAAGGTTGAAACTAGACCACTTTCTCACACCATTTACAAAAATAAACTCAAAATGGATAAAGGACCTAAATGTGAGACAGGAAACCATCAGAACCTTAGAGGAGAAAGCAGGAAAAGACCTCTCTGACCTCAGCCGTAGCAATCTCTTACTCGACACATCCCCAAAGGCAAGGGAATTAAAAGCAAAAGTGAATTACTGGGACCTTATGAAGATAAAAAGCTTCTGCACAGCAAAGGAAACAACCAACAAAACTAAAAGGCAACCAACGGAATGGGAAAAGATATTTGCAAATGACATATCGGACAAAGGGCTAGTATCTAAAATCTATAAAGAGCTCACCAAACTCCACACACGAAAAACAAATAACCCAGTGAAGAAATGGGCAGAAAACATGAATAGACACTTCTCTAAAGAAGACATCCAGATGGCCAACAGGCACATGAAAAGATGTTCAGCGTCGCTCCTTATCAGGGAAATACAAATCAAAACCACACTCAGGTATCACCTCACGCCAGTCAGAGTGGCCAAAATGAACAAATCAGGAGACTATAGATGCTGGAGAGGATGTGGAGAAACGGGAACCCTCTTGCACTGTTGGTGGGAATGCAAATTGGTGCAGCCGCTCTGGAAAGCAGTGTGGAGGTTCCTCAGAAAATTAAAAATAGACCTACCCTATGACCCAGCAATAGCACTGCTAGGAATCTACCCAAGGGATACAGGAGTACTGATGCATAGGGGCACTTGTACCCCAATGTTCATAGCAGCACTCTCAACAATAGCCAAATTATGGAAAGAGCCTAAATGTCCATCAACTGATGAATGGATAAAGAAATTGTGGTTTATATACACAATGGAATACTACGTGGCAATGAGAAAAAATGAAATATGGCCTTTTGTAGCAACGTGGATGGAACTGGAGAGTGTGATGCTAAGTGAAATAAGCCATACAGAGAAAGACAGATACCATATGGTTTCACTCTTATGTGGATCCTGAGAAACTTAACAGGAACCCATGGGGGAGGGGAAGGAAAAAAAAAAAAAAAAAAAAAAGGACGTTAGAGTGGGAGAGAGCCAAAGCATAAGAGACTGTTAAAAACTGAGAACAAACTGAGGGTTGATGGGGGGTGGGAGGGAGGGGCGGGTGGGTGATGGGTATTGAGGAGGGCACCTTTTGGGATGAGCACTGGGTGTTGTATGGAAACCAATTTGTCAATAAACTTCATATAAAAAAAAAAAAAAAAAAAAAAAAAAAAAAAAAAAAAAAAAAAATAAAATACAACTATTGATTTTGTGTCCACCTTTGATGGAGAATTTCCATGACTTAGATCTGTGTCTGTTTCATTCATTCATACTCTCTTAAATACCTAGACTAATGCCTGGTACAAAATAGGTACTAATTAAATATTTACTGAATAAATAGCAATATTCTTTCTCTTCTTTTCCCATCATTATTTCCTTACTTTCACCACCACAAAAGAGGCAGTCTACCACTAAGCTCTCCATAATAGATCAGCAGTTTCTTGAGATCTTATTAATTTTTGCAAAATAATGTAACAAAACACAGAAAGTTTTTGGTGAGAGTGAGAGAGAGCATGTTAGAAGCCAAAGAAGAGCTGCATGCTGAGGTTCAACCTGTTAGCACAACCGTGAATGGAGAATCAAGGAGAGCATATAGAGACCCCAAGGCAATCTTTGAATCCTCAGCCTAGTTTGTAGCTTCTGTAAACCATACTTGGTTTAAGCACCTAAGTGAGAAAATAATTTGGAAAAGGCTTAAAATGGAGGCAAAAAGATGACTGAGTGATTGGAAATTAAAGCAAATGAAGTTGAAGGAACTTGGGCGATTCAGTCAAAAAAAGGCAAGAAAACTGAAGAGGATAAATTGTCATAAATGAGGCTGGCTGAGCAAGAGTTTCACAGGGTCTCCAGAAATGCCGCTGACACTGCAGGGAACAGGGGAGAATAAACAGCTGGGAACTTGTGTACTGGGCAACATAATAGGATGTGCACTGGGCAGCACAGTAGGATGTCCAAAGGATGTGATGAACTCAACTCCATGTAGCAAGCAGACAAAATTTGTTATCAAGCAGGCAATGGTTTCACAGCTCCAGGTAAGCCAGTAATAATCATGAGAGTAGCTTCCACTTATTAAGTACTTTCTAAACATTTTACATGTGTTGCCTCATTTAATCCTTACAATTCTGTGAGGCAGATACTATTATTTCTCTGCTTTACAGGAAGAAACTAAGATAAGAAAGATGAAGAAAGTAAAGTAAAGAAACCAAAGAATGGTTAGGTCACTTGTGCAAACTATATCCAGCTAGAAGTTGCTTGAGCCACCTTCCAAACAAGGCAGTTCACATCTGGGATATACTGCTAGCCCCACAAGATACTCCACTCCATGCACTGTAGGATTAGTCAGTAGAAGTCCAGAGAAAAGGCCACAGGAGAAGAGTCAAGAAAGAGCCAGGCACTAAGGCAGGTGTCCGGGGTAGTAGACTAAGACACATGGTAGGCTGCAGATTAAATGAAGAATTGGAAAGTTACTCTGATAAACTGAGGCAGAAGTCAGCATGTAAGAGGAAGAAGAGGCTCCAATAGAGAGGTCACACAGAACTCACATCTAGCACACCAGATACAACCTGTGTGTGGTAGGTCTTATGCCAGGTCCAGGACAATAAAGAGTAAGCCAATGATCTACTTCCAAGCCAGGGGAGGACTTTGACAAAAAAAAAAAAAAAAAAAAAAAAAAAAAACAAAGCTGATCCTGCAATGAGGATCCTGGGAAGATGAGGTTATCAGGCACTTCTACCCCTCACACAGCCCATCAGTTCACATCTGAGAAATTCCAGGTGACTTAAGAAGAACCTGGGCTAGTTGGAAATCCTGATAAAGACCTGGGTGTCCTCCATGAACTTTGCTGCAGATATAACTAATTCAATAAGGGCTAATAGTAAAGAGCTTCCCCATTCATTCAAGATAGATGATTTCTTTGTAAAAGCTCAGTTAGAGGAAAGTCTCCAAGAATCTTTCCAGAGTCCTATCTCAAACTTACGGGATTGGAATATCAGGTAAGAGGGCACAGGAAATTGTAATTTTTTAAGTGTCCTGGGTAATTCCAGTAATGTGTGTGACTCATCTGCATGAACACATGCAAAAGACTGCCAACAGGCATCCATTGGTAGGAACATTCCCCAAGAGCTGCATGCTCTTGCCAGCTATAATGGGGGTCAGTGCCACTGCCCTACTCAAAGCACTAGCATGAGTTATGACAGTTATGACAGTTATTCAGCAGAAATGATCAGGCCAGTGGCTTGGTTCTGCTTCTATCACCTTGGTCTTGTCTATTATCTTCCTTTGTCCTCTTCTGTGTGGACAGCTCATTTTATTTACTTATTTTTTTAATGTCTATTTATTTTTGAGAGGCATGGAGGGGCAGAGAGAGGAGGACAGAGGATCTGAAGTGAGCTCTGTGCTGACAGCAGCAAGTCCAATGTGGGGCTTGAATTCATGAACTACAAGATCATGACCTGGCTGCTCAACCAACTGAGCCACCCAGGCGCCCCATGGAGAGCTCATTTTAAACCCTGGGACTGCTTTCTCTAAACAGTAGTTAATTTTTACCACTGTTGCTTTTTGTCCTAAATTGTTTATGAACAATTTCATATTTACAGAGCAACTTCAGGTCCCAAGATTACTTGAGCAGCAAAAAGTTCTCGAATTATCTATTGTAAGGATCCAAAGTTTCTTTCTCTTATCTTCCTGTACATACAGAGGTTTCTTACACCGCCAAAAGCAAGAAGTTATTTCCACCTCCATTTATGGCAACTTCAGAGGAGGTTTACTTGAATTGCACCCTCAGGGATTGAAATTAGATGAAGGATGAATTTGGTGATAACGAGGTTAGGTCTTTGTGACCTGAGTATCATGTAATCCAGTCCAGTTTGTTCTTCCATATGAATAGCTGATGTTTACATAATCAATTCAACTGGCTATGTATTGAGCCAAAACAAACAGGAAGAGGACTACAGAGTTGGTCAACCTTGTCATCATCTGATTTTTTTTCCAGTTATTTAAACACAATCTAAATTGATAAACACTAGAATTAATAATAAAAAGAAGCTGGACTCTCTTTGGGGGCTCAATAAAATGTAATACCTTTTCTGAGGATTTTTTAAATGGATCCATGTCAAGAAGATGCGGGCAAGTTAGAAACAATAAGCTGGCCTCTCAAAATCTTTTAGTCAAGGAATGCAATGATTATATCACAACCAGAAGAAATGCCAGCCAACTTTTCCTTGGTACCTAGCATGCTTTCTTGGAATTTAAAAAGAGGAGCAATGTTGGTGATTTGCCACAGGTTTAAGCCCAGAACATGCCACCATTCACACAGCACTCTATTTTAGAGTGGCAAGTGTCCGAAAGACAAACTGATGAAGACAGCTTAATGGGAGGAAAATGAGTAAAAGCATAGCAAACCACACCAAGCATGTTTGCAACCCAACATTTCCTTCAGCCATGTGGCAACACTGTTCTCAAAATACTGCCCTTGTAAAAATGGCAGACACAACATACACCCTCAACCCAGCCACTTTACCCTTCCCTTGCACAACCATATTGGCTTTGAGCCAGAGTCCCAAAGTACAGGTAGAAGTTATCATTCCAGGCAGCTGGAATAGTGAGAGAAATTGAATACCCATTTTTCTTCCAAGTCAAGCCAGACCTTGTAAGAAGCAAAACAAGAATTCAGATTGGTTGGATAATTTAAACAGCTGCAAGGATGACTTTATGCAGCAAAATTAGTTCACAGGATCTAATAGCCAGTGCAAAGAAATATACCACTCTATGAATTATTTGTTGTAATAGACAAGTCCAAACAATCCATAAAGAACTAATGTCACATAATTGAAAAATAAAACATGTAAACAAGTTGGCAGTTTCTCAGAGCCTGATTTCTTGCCCATGGTGTCCACACTGGAGTGAAAAAAATCCAGGATTTAAAGTCAGACAGATGGTTTGACACACATTTTATTTTATCTCTCTCAGACTTTCTCAGTGTCATTATCTGTAAGATGAGAATGACAATTATATCTACCTCTTAAGACTACTGTGAGGATTAAATAATAATAGTAATAGTAATAGTAATAATAGTAGTAGTAGTAATATTTTACTACATAAATGTTTGCTGGCATTAGGAACACTTGCAGCATAGTGTTCTTCTAGCTTATCTGTTTTTTAGCCTCTCTCAGGATGGAGACATGGCAGTGAGAGAATGGGATGTCCCTTGGACCAGAAAAAAATGTCACTCTCTTGTACAAGAGCTACAGACTTCTGTACCCTACGATCTTTTTAAATTTCATCAGTTACCCAATGAGTATATCCAAGGTCCCCCAACTAACTCCCTTAGTTATGTATTTGAACTAAACCATTAAATCTGATGCCCCCTCTCCTCTCAATACAAAAACCTTTGGGAACTCATTGGGCATAGAGGGTAGATCAATGTGACTACATTATTAGTCACAGAACAAACAGTCCAGGTAAGTAATTGTGTTTTCTCCCATAGATTAAATACATTCCCACCTGCAGAGACTAATGGGCTCCAGGGATCTTTATATATTTAACAATGAGATAACTAAGTGGCAAAGTCAACAATAATCAGAAGGCAGGTGCAAGGAACCAAGCAACTTTTTTACAAATATTGTTTTTCCTTAAAGGAAATAAGACACACGTTTAATACAATAGCTCCGTAACCTAAAAGAGAAGAGAAGGATTGCTGGCCAGGAATAGGTTCCATTAGAGCAATTAGCTTAAATTCTGGTCTTGGTAGTAAATGAAATTCAGACAAACTTCTGTGAGCTTGGTCACTTCTCTGAGCTTCAGATCCAAATTGGAACAATTTCTTCTCTTCATCTACCACATCTAACCAGTTACCACAGTAGTTATTATTTAGGAATGTCTTTATATATTTTTTTTCTTTTCCATCTCCCCTTGTCTCTGCCATCTTACTATCTCCTGCCTAGATACTGAAATGCCTCATAACCAGCCATCCAGACTCTCATAACCAAACTTTCCAAATAGCAGTCTCAAAAAATCTCCACAAAGTCATGCTTTAGCTCAAAATGCAAAGTGAGTTCACTGTAGTCTACACGTCTGACCTTTTCTACCTGACTTTCAAAGTCCTCCATAATATGACTCCACCCTACCAGCCTATCCTTATTTTCCAGTCAGACTGGCTTCCTCACCAGTCTCTCATGAATACACAAGACACACACCCACAATTTTCCAGTTCCCATTCTACTGCTCCACACATGCTTCTTGCTCTTGTGTGGAATGCCCTGCTTCTCCAGCTCCATATCTAAACCCTGCTCATTCTTCAGGACCTAGATTAGTCTCATCTTCTCCATGAAGTTTCCTCTCACTCCTCCAGTCCTCAGGAAACATTTTCTCTGTACCATAGAATCCATCACCTCACAAAACATCTGATTATCTCTCATTTCATGTGTACTAGACTCATCTCCACAACTAGATAATAAATTAGGTCACCAAATACTGGTTTTTCTGACAAATATGATCCTAACCACATTGTTTGATTTCTCATTGTTGTTTTCTCTCATTTGAGTATAGGCACACCCTTAACTGCCTATGGAATTCCCTCAATGAAATCAATCTTCTGCCATCATTCCTTAACTTATTTAAGTTAAGAGTAACAATATTAGAATATGCATCACTAAAACCTATAAATCTTGAGTGTAGGAGAAAAGGCATTAGGTGTATTAGAAAAATCACTGAACAATGATTTAGGAGATCTGCCTTCTAAGAACCACCCTGCTATTAACTAGCCCTGTGATCCTGGTTAAGTCATGCAGTGTCTCAGCAAAATGAAGGGTTGGAATGAATGACCTCTATGGTCTCTTCCAGCTCTTTGTTTCTGACAACAAAGAAATCAGAGCCTACTTTGGTCATGTCTGAAAAGCAGAAGTGAAGAGGTTTCTCTCCAGGAAATAGAAAAGCTCTTGTGCCTTCTCTTTTATAATCATAATATTAACATTTGGGGAAAATTAAGTATCAAATTTTGCCCATTTTATTAGGTAGTATGTTACAGTAATCTTCTAGGTCAAATACAAAAGAGACAACTGGTTAGTTTTCACTTTTTGAAAGTCACCATATATATTTTGAACTAACTCAGTAGTGACCTATCTTGAATTTGGGTATCATGAAGCTACAACATGAAGCTACATGAAAATTTGAAAGAGGCCCAACTCAAATTTCGATAAGAAAGGGTCTAAAGACGAATGGATAAAGAAGATGTGGTTTATATATACAATGGAATACTACTTGGCAATGACAAATATTGAAATCTGGCCATTTATAACAACATGGATGGAACTGGAAAGTGTTATGCTAATTGAAATAAGTCAGGCAGAGAAAGATAGATACCATATGTTTTCACTCATAGGTGGATCCTGAGAAACTTAACAGAAGACCATGGAGGAGGGGAAAGAAAAAAAAAAAAAGGTTAGAGAGGGAGGGAGCCAAAACATAAGAGACTCTTAAAAACTGAGAACAAAATGAGGGTTGATGGGGGGTGGGAGAGAGGGGAGGGTGGGTGATGGGTATTGAGGAGGACACCTGTTGGGATGAGCACTGGGTGTTGTATGGAAGCCAATTCGACAATAAATTAGAAAAAGAAAAAAGAAAAAAAAAAAAGAAAAGAAAGGGTCTAAAGATACATACTGAATGCCACAGTATAGACCTAAGAGAATTGTATGCAAAATTCTGGAAAGCAATTATCTTTCCTACTTTCTAGCCAAATGCATATTTTAAGTAATAAGAAATACTGACAAAATTTGCTATAAATCTCTGAAATCCTTTTTCTTTTTTTCTTTTCTATTGGTCTTGAGGATGAGAGAATTTCTTTAAGACAAAAAAAAAGAAAACAAGTTATAATAAGCCATCCATGGAAGACAATTTATAAAACAATACACAGAAGTGGAAGAGTTTTCCAAAGGCAGAGGAGTGGTCAAGAAGAAAATGATGTTACAAGGGGGTGCCAGTTCCAAGGATGCCAGTCAAATAAGAATGGTACATGTGTCACAAAATCAGCCACATTGTGATTCTGCTTTGGAGAGCTCATTTATTCATCAAGTGCTTAGGCAATGTGCTGGGCACTTGGGATAAAATAAAGGGAAAGAAACAGTGTCTGTCCTGCAAGAACTCACTATCAAGCAAAAAGACAGCCAGGGTCTGAGTTAGCAGTGCCCCTGGCTGAAGGCTTACTGTGTGCCAGACACAGTGGTGGGCACACCAGCCCCATGAGGCAGTTATCATTATCCCTGTATCACTGATGAAGGAACTAAAGCTTTAAGAAGATTCCATAATTTACCCGAGTGCTATGACCTGAATGTTTATGTCCCTGCCCATGGCTCCACCCAAAATTTATATGTTGAAATCCTAACCCCCGGTGTGATGGTATTAGGAAGTAGAGCCTGTGATTGGGTCATGAGGGCAGAAGCCATCAGACTAGTGCCCTTATACAAAGGTCCCAGAGATCCTCTGTCATGTGAGATTGCAAGCAAGAATGCACTGTCTTGAAGAAGAGGGCTCTCACCAGACACTGAATCTGCAGGTGCCTTGACCTTGGACTTCTCAACCTCCCAAATCGTGAAAAAAATATTTCTATTGTTTAGAAGTCACCCAAGTTATTTTATTATAGCAGCTGAAACAAACTAAGACATGAAGGCTACCCAGCTAGAAAGTAGCAAGGCCGGCTTTCATACCCAGATCTGACAGTCTCCAGAGCTAGCACCCTCCACTTCAACCTTCCACTGCAAATTGGTGTAGACAGTGCAATGGGGTGAATGGTAATCGAGACAGGTGTAAAGTACTGTGGGCTCTGTGACTCTCACCAGAGCTCAGAAGAACTCGGTACCTCTCTGTGACTCGAGTCCACAACCTCTGGTTTCAGGTTGTTGTGTGTAAAACTACCCAGGATGTGGTATACTTCAACTAGACCAAGGCCACAGGGGGAACAAAAGCAAAACACTTCAGTTGCTTCAGATTCTCTGGTGATCTCAGAAAAGAAGACTATGTGTACACATACAGGCACATACACTCCTTTGCCACAGCAGTTTCCCTACTAGAGACTAAGTTTATTCAAAAGTATCCTCTTTACCCATAAAAACGGAAACAATTTTTTATACATGTCTGAAAACTAAAATAAAAAGAATGAAAAAAAAAAAAAACTCTTTCTGAATGTAAAGGCCCCAGGAGACTGGGGGAAAATGACTCTGGGTAGCTCAGTGGCTGTTTGGTCCTCCTGGGCTGAGCAGCTGCCAGAACTAAGAGGACCCCAGAGGGATCTAAGGGTCACAGCAGCAAAGAACCTTAAAGCTTCAGGGGCCCTGGGGAAGGTGGTGCAAGCTCAGTGGGACCCTGGCCCCACGTGATCTGATGACAGCCTGAGACCCTCATCAGAGACCTATTTTGAATCATAACACCAGTGGAGAAGAGGTATTGTTTATTTGCATTATGGTAACTTCTTGTCTTTTTTTTCTTTGTTTTAACCTAGTAAGCTGTAAAACTTCCAGTGGGCTATGAGGGTAAGACCGGCCTTCAAAGAAGGGTACTGAAAAGATTTTTGGCTGCAGCAAGGTGCTAGAAATGTCTGTCCCACCAGGATTACCTCCTGAAGCCTTGAAAAGGGCAGGGAATTAGCTTTCTTTTATCAAGGTCCCATTAAAGATTTTGTCCTAGGCATTACGGGAGGGACCTTGCCTTTTTTAAGTCTCCCAGTAAGCCTTGAGATATTATTAATCTCATTTATAAGAAGGAGAAAGAAGGTGAGGCTCTGGCAAACACTAAATCATTTGCTGAGTATCACACAGCTAGTCAGTGGGGGCCAGACCTAAAGGTCTATCTGACCCCAAGGACCAGAAAGAGAATCCTTTCTGTGGAAAAAAACAAAAACCAAAACAAAAAACAAACAAACAAAAAAACAACAGTAAGAAGAAATCCTAACAGGAAGATGAAAAATTAACATCTTTATTTACAGTTTATTTAATTACCTACTTATATGAGTAGGAATTAAATTCACAAGGAAAACATTTTAAGCTTTATTAAAAAGCATACAAAGTAAGACTCTTTCCACCCTCCTCTAAGCTCCTCAGTTCCCTTCACCAGAGGCAACGGCTGATAATTTTATGTCAAGAAAGGCTACACATACACAAACATATACATGTATACATAAAGCCTCCTTTTGTTTACAAAAATGGCAGCATTGACTGTCCCTTCTTAGATACCTAATATAGCCTGGAAATTTTCTATATTGGTATCTATAAATCTGCTTCATTCTTTTAACATTTTTTTTTTTTTACAAATGTTAAAGAATCTATTGTATGGCCCTCTGATAATTTATTTAACTAGTCCCCTATTAAATGGACATTTAGATTGCTTCTAATCTTTTCTTATTGTAAACAATGCCATACAAATATCCTTATACAGTCTTCCTTGAATATATATGGTAGTATACTTTGGGGATACAATAGTTAAAAGTGAAATTCCTTGGTCAAAAGTATGTGATAGAACTAAACTACCTCCAGGAAAGTGTGCACTAAGTTACAATCCTTAAAATATATACTTAATGCCTACTTCCCCCACTGTCTCCAAAACACTGTGTCTCCAAACATTTCCATTCTCTGTTGAAAAGAAAAGCACCCAGATGTTCACTTGCATACTTCCTTCAGAGTGAATAAGGGGAACCTATTTATTCAAGCCTGGGCTTTAGACTCCTGGAGTAAAGGAAGATTTTTTGGAGTTCCTTGAACTGTAGAAGATCCTGACTAAGAGCATCTGTTCCTCAATTAGGTGATATTGGCAAAGTAGGAAAATAGAATAAATCCCTGAAAACAAACAGTTGGCTTTGACTAATCAGCTGAATCCACCAGGGTACTGTCAAAGCCACAGAAGTCACTTCTGGGTATCCGGGTAACCTCACCAGCCTGCTGCATAACAGGGCCAGAGCAGGCTGTGCACTAGGAAGGGGATGCCTGCCACAAACAGAAACATTCAAAACCTATGGTCTGCCTCTGCTTGTCAGGGGGGAAAAAAGTATGGGGGGAGGAACATCAGAAACATAAGACTAAACAGAGACTGCCAAGTACTGAATAATGTTTCCTAACTGTAATGAAATGAGGGAAAAATGGATATAGCAGAAAACAAAACACTCTTTTAGTTATATTTTCCAACATAAAAACTTTCTAGAGTGAATAAATGCCTATTGGATCTGCAGCACTAATATCTTCATCCAGTGGTGCGGTCCAATCAAAACCATAGGATCCGGGCAGGAATCCTGGGCTTCAAAACCTGAGAGATGGTGAAGCACACACTTTATCTTTGTCCAAGTTTTGCTTACCTGAATTTTCTAAAAGTCTGGGTTTGACATTCTTTCAGGATGCATTACAAAATGTTCCTCTTCTGTTTGGCAATCATCTTGCTGAAGGGTTGATTGTCAACACCTGGGGAAAAGAGCCTGCTGGCACCATGGCCTGAAAAGGACTGGGAGGAAGGGCAGTGGCTTAGATAGGCATTGAGGTGAATTGACACGAGAGGGATTTCATCTCTAGAGGGAGTAAAGAGGAGGTCCCAGGAGTGGCCATATTAGTAACCATTTGGAGCATGACTTGATTTTTAAGCTGGTGCACACATCCTACATGACTGAAAAAAAAAAAAAAAAAAGTAAATATGCATTGCTAACGCAACACTCCAAAAATTTAAATCAGGTTGTTACCCTATAAAGCTGAATATTTTAACCATTTAGGGGAGAAGCCTTCCAGCAAGCAACAGAATGCCTTCCAATTACTACTTGTGCTTTTTTCCAATTAGCAACCAACAGCATATTGTCATGGAGGCATTGTTGGGAATTGTTTGCCTCTGTTCAGATGTATTCAGATGCTTAAATGCAGGTTTCTAGGCTTGATACATATTATTACAAAAATTACAAGGCTGAAAAAATGATTTCAGATGGAATTGTTTCAATCTATCAGATTTGAAGCAGCCTCTAGGTCAGCTTCACAAGCAGTTGGAGGCTATTGGAAAGAATTTGCTATTGCCCAGCCCACATCCTGTCAGCAATATATACAAGTTAACTTGATTTGCCACTGTTAGCTCTACCTCTCTGAAATCTCTCCAAATCAGTCACTAATTCACTTTCAAGTACCATCCATCATTGCTCAGATGAGCCTTGCTCGGTTCTTATTGATTGAGTTTGATTGACTGATTGATTGATTCCCTTATTAGTCTATCATCTGGACAGAGAAAAAATAATTTGGAATACTCATCTTCAAATTGCATCCCAGGGGTCATTTAGCTCAATGTGGGTTTCTATGATTATCTCTCTTCCTCCATTCCACTGAGCCTTTCCTCTATTATGCACTTCCGGTATACAGAAAGGTTTCATGAGCAAGAATGAACAAGAACCTAGGAAAAAAACAGAAAGATGAAGAAAATGTACAGTCCTTAAAAAAGGAAGTAATTAAATCAAAGTTCAAATTTGACCTAAGAAAATTGGTGTTCCAAGTTTTAGGTGGGATATGTTAAAAAATAAATAAAAGCATGTACACTCTTAGATTTTCTGTGTTACATACCTTGAGATGACTGGGAAAATGCAAATGAAGCCTCTGATAATAAAATAATCCATTACATAAATCAAATCTATCAAAATGTCATGGTTAAGGATTTCTCTCCAACACTTAGGGAATACTATTTATTATAGCAGTTATATGAAGGTTAATCATATAACTATTGAACAAGTTGTTCTAAGTTCCTGCAAATGGGAAATCAATGTAACCTAGAATCTATCCCTACCCTACAATAGCCTTTAGAGGTAGTAATTTTGCCTGCATGTTCTTTAAATTAAATTTGAATCAGAGAGGCTTTGACCAAAACATATAGTAGGAATGTTTACTAAAATGAAAAATAGAGCTCATCCAAATGTGTCTATCCTAATATCTCATAAATTATATGGTATGGGCTGATTTACTTTAAGTAATGGTAGCACTTAAGGCAAATTGATAAGTGACTTGAAGGGATTTCAGAAGGGTAGGGCCAACCACGGCATGCAGAAATTTCCTCAGAGGTCACTTAATCCATCAGGGCCATTCTAGTATTTTACCTAGGCTTACACAGGTAGATGGGAGCAGAGCCAACACACAACTCAGATCTTCTAACTCCTGGTTTATTTTTGGCAAACTAATGGGGCCAACAGAAGCATTTTATAGGACTCTGGATAGTTTTCATTAACTTAAATTAGATAATTATGCAATTTTTAAAAGGACCTTATTTTTTAGAGCCTATTAGTATATTCATTTATTGATTCATTTCCTCTTCGTTTTCCCAACTTGGTCTAAAAGTTGATCTGAGGTAGTTTACAGAGATATGTGCTATGAAACAAGGTAAAGCATACATATTGACATAAGGGAAAAAATATTTTCCAACACTTGAGAAATATTCATTTGCCACAGGAAAATATGCTTCCATTATAAGAGATTCTGACAATATTTTTACTAATTGAGAGTAATCTCCTAATTAGTGAGGCTTTATCATCCTATTTTGCGATGAGATTCTTCTTGTCCATACTCATTTTTAGTTCTTGTTACCATTATATTCCTGACTCTCATTTTAGTTTCTAGAGAAGATTGAGATCCAGACCCAAAAGCACAATAGAAATGAGTTCTAGCCAAGATATGAATGTTAAATGCATAAGCAGTCCTTGTACTAAAAAGTCAGTAGCTGACCCAAGAGCCTTGCAGAGGAGATTCTGACCTTCAAGCTGCCCAACCAATGAGTGACATCTGCTGAGGAGTTCTAGGAGTCGTAGAGGGACCTGGTACATTTCACATTTAGTTAAGTTCCTGAAACTACGGTTATCAGGAATGAGGCTTTGTTTACAAATAGTTGTAATTTAGAAATGCAATAGTTTATTTGTTTTTCAGTATTTTACTTTCAAGGCATTACTTATGAGCTCACTTCTTAGGCTTAGAAGACTGAAGAACAATTTTTACACTGCCAGTAGATAAAATTGGTGCCACTGACAGAGGTGTGAATAATGTCTATAATTTGGGGTCACAATTTTGGTTTCATACTAAATGTCTCAATTTAAAATTATAAATTTTCATTCATTTTTCAAAACTTAGTTCAAATACCACCTTCACTGAAACCCCTTAGGCAGATTTTACAGTGCCTTATTTTATTTCTCTAAAATACTATTCTCCACACTACCTTGGAATCATGTAATGTAAGTTTATATGTCTGTTTTACTTCCTTAACTATAAATTTCTGAAAGGCAGGAGATAGGGCTTGTCTTTTACTGATAGATAGTAGACATCCAATAAGTATATAATGAAAGAATATCACCATTTTCATAAAAATCTATGAAGTGTTTCAAACTGTCTTAATATTGTGGTAGGATCAGAAGAAAATTCCATCAGAGTATAAAGATTCCTTCGGGTAGAAGTCCAGGATTTGGGGTCTAGCTTCAAGGTCAGAGGAGTAGGCAACCAGAGAGAAAGATTAAAAATCAGTCTTCAGGGTCTCCTTAATTCCATATGCCTTTTGTCTTCCTCCACAGTATCTTGTAGCAATATAGAATAGTGGACATTTGTTGTTTTTTGCCCATTTTGTTTCCTTTCTTCCCTCTTCTGGTTATAGCACCCTGATTTTGTTTTGGGGAAACTCCTCCATCAGATACAGTCAGGTGTGGTTGCCTATTTAGATGCTGTGCCCTCCTCTACTCAAGGTGTAGGCACCTGACCCAAGCTAGGCTGATCAGATTCCTTCCTCTGGAATATGAACAAGCGACAAGAGGCTGACTGACCCTGAAATGGCCATCCTGCATTCTTCAGTCCCTGCTTCCCAGTCCCCCAGTGGCTGTACCTCCCAGGCAATCTACATCTTTTGCCTTGCCTTTCTTCTTGGTTGTTTGAGCTTCCCCACTTGCAATAAATTACTTCTCTGATTCAATTAGCCAGAAGTGGTTTATGTGCTAGCAACCAACAATGGCAACAAAAATAGTGAATCGTATATTAAAATTCTATCTCATTTATCCAAAAGCCTAGCAAATAGGAATAATTCTGGGTATCTCCAATCTATTCATAGCCTCAGTTTACTTCTTTTAATAAACTCACTCACAGCCCAGATAAGTATCTGAGAAATCCCAATCACCAATCCCGCCCCCCGCCCTTCAAATATTCATCCTGTTCCTAAAATAACCCATTTTTCCCATTCATCCCCCCAGACCAGCCCCAACATACCTTGATTAGTAAAGTAACCCATTGAGCTTAAAGACCCTTGCAATATTCAGCCCTAACCTGTCTGTTTCTTGCTTAACCACTCACCCACTATGTCACAAAAACATTGGCACTTTCTCATTATTATCAGATGTCCAAGTCAGCCATGTATCATTAGCCCACTCCCAATTAGTTTTTTTTACCTCTCATTCACCAGCAAACACAAAGAACCCAATTAAACTACTTCTTGTTTAATACCTTTATAGTTCTTATTCTGTATCATGCATTATTTGAAGTGCTTTACATATGCTAACTCATTTAATCCTTCATAAAACCTCCCTGAGATAAGAACATACAAAAAAATGAGGCATAAAGATCTTGAGGAGTTTGACCACAGTCTCAAAGCCCATAAAGAGTAGAATCAAGGGGCACCTGGGTGGCGCAGTCGGTTAAGCATCCGACTTCAGCCAGGTCACGATCTCGCGGTCCGTGAGTTCGAGCCCCGCGTCGGGCTCTGGGCTGATGGCTCAGAACCTGGAGCCTGTTTCCGATTCTGTGTCTCCCTCTCTCTCTGCCCCTCCCCCGTTCATGCTCTGTCTCTCTCTGTCCCAAAAAAAAAAAATAAACGTTGAAAAAAAAAAAAGAGTAGAATCAAGATTCACAAGCAAGCAGTGCGGCTCCAAGGCTGTGTTTGAACCAGCAAGCCATGGTTTTGAGATGATGGGTTTATTACATGGCCAATTAAAGGGAAGGGCTAATAATATTTTAATCTGCAGCAGCTGACAGGGTACATTGACATGGAAATAATATTAGTTCCCACATGTCACAAACCTAAAACCATCAAGTCAATTTAGAATGCCCTCCAGGCCTCCTTTCTTAAACATTATGGAAACAAGCCAGAACAATTCTACCATGGTTTCTATTCCCATTGAGAAGATTCTAAAACTTTGGATGGGAGATGCCTTTCTTCTTTGATTGGTCTGAAGCAGATACGTTAATTTTCTAGAAAGCATGAAAGGTAAATCTAGTATGAACCTCTTACTCCTTGTTGTAACCAGTGTTTACCCCCTCTGGAGTGGGAGGGAGGTTGCTGCTACACTTGCTCAATCACTGTTATGCTTCTGGCTGACTTTTCTAACCTCTCTCTCTTTAGTTCAAGAGAACAGATGAAGTCATAAATCTGTCCATTGATATAAAGACTACACTGGGATCAGGTGGTCAAATCCTTCCTGGATATAAGGCCCCTTCTCTCTCCAGCAGGATTGTTTGGCCATTCATAAACAATGCTTAAGGTGATTTTTATTATCTTTTTGGTATTTCTAACTGCAATTAAAGTTTATTGTGTGATAGTCTTATTGGATTATATGTATATTTTTACTTTCCTTCCTTGAGTCTTTAAAAGTTTTCCTGAAGAGGGGTGCCTGGGTGGCTCAGTCAGTTAAGCGTCCAACTTCAGCTCAGGTCACGATCTTGCGATTTGTGAATTCGAGCTCCACGTTGGGTTCTGTGCTAACAGCTCAGAGGCTGGAGACTGCTTCAGATTCTGTGTCTCCCTCTCTCTCTGCCTTTCCCCACTTGTGCTGTCTCTCCCTCTCTCAAAGATGAATAAATAAATAAATAAATAAATAAATAAATATCTTCTGGAAGACTATCTAAAGTAAGAATTTACATACTGAATGTCTCAGTTTGCCCGTGAAGTAACTTCTCTGAAGTAAGAACTATAATCTACATAGATTTGGTTTCATGAGCACTAAACACCCTGTGCTATGTAGAACACTCATGATATAATGACATAAAATACTGATATCAATTTTCTAATTTTCTTAAATAAGGGTGAAATATAACTTAAAGTGGGTATCTGCAGGAAGAGGAATTATAAGTGAATTTTAACCTTTATTTATACTTTGAGTTTACATATTGTCTACAAAGAATATATACTTCTTGTATAAATAAACAAGGCAGTATTAGCAAGAATATTTAGCTTAATAGGGATCTCGTGGTATCATGGTTATACTATACTATTTTTTCCTAGTTTGTAACTAACAATAAAGGTAAAATGAACAAAGAACTCTACTCTTTATTTTGAAAGTAATAAAGCAAGAAATTGGTAAACATTTACTAAAAGAAGCAAAAAATTCATTTTCATCCTTATTCCACAGTTATATTCAGACAATAAAAGAATCACTTTACCTATAAAGGCAGTCTGGTGTCAGAGGACCTAGACTGTGAATGCAGATCTGCCTCCTACTGCCCATGAATGGGGTCTATCAGTTCCCTGTGCCTTAGTAATCTCAACTAAAAAATGGAAATAATAATGCCTAGTTCACAGGCTGTGTAAGTACCTAGGATATGTTGTGGCACAGAACAGCCATCAAATAAATGTCCCTCTACTCATTCAAAAAGCTTACTGCACCCCTCCTCTGTGTGAGTGCTTACAAAGTACAGAAACAAATACATTAGAAAATAAACACTTAGTGCTTTCCCTCAAAGAGTTTGTGATCTGGAGGAGCAGATAATGAATCAAATATTTTTGATGCAATAGAGAAGTACTAGAGGTGCTATAAAACTCCTTCTGCACTTAAGTGTTTAAAAAGTCTAATGAATGTAAGTTCTACCATGGAGTTCCTATTTCTCCAGGCTTTGGAACTAGATCTCATTTGAATTGGGATTTGTGAATGTCTCTGGGGTAAGCTGGGAATGGGTGAGTATCGGCCTAGAGTAGTAGCTAAGATGTTCTCTATCTTGTCTTCAGTAGTTGGTCTCTGCAAATGTCTGCTGATTCTGTTGATGTTCCCTGTCAACAGTACCTTGGGGTCCAACTCTCTTTAACTGCCTTGCCCCTTTAAGGTACAGGGGTCCATCCTGTGGTTCCCACAGCACAATGGGCCCCAGGAAAGTCAGCAGGACCATCCTCAGCCCTTTACCATTTCCATGTTCCTCTCAGAGCACAAGAATATTATCCCTGCCTCCACAGCATGCCAGGCTCTGTGGAACCTCTCTGCATGCTTCCTCAGGCCTGTCCACCTGGGTACCCTATAGCCATTTCTACTCTGGGTTCTTCTCACCTATCTGGGCTCTATCCAGCAAAGAAAACCTAGCCTCTCTGTGTGCTCAGATTCTGTATACCTCTGAGGGATTTCTGTCACTCTCCTTATCCCTGTGCTGTGCTCTGGAAAACACCAGGAAGCCTCACTCCTTTGTCAGAGGCCCACCTTGTCTACTCACTCCATGCTTTCCCCTGGTTAGAGGGCTTTCTTTTTTCTGTAGCATGGAAACTCTACTTGCTCAGAATATCTTTTACTGGCAATTAGTTTCTCTATGCCCTTTGCCTTTTTCATTCCCTGAAGGGTCCAGACTTTTGAGACTTAAAATGCAAGAAAAGACTGTGCCATCTCTATCTCAATGTATTAAAAATACAATACCACAGCTGAGTCTGGGGTGACAAATAAAAGTTATCAGTTAATCTTTGAAAACTCTTTCCTCACCATAGAACAGAGACTAAGACAATTCAAAGGCAGAAAATGCCTAACTCAGCTGAGGCACTCAGGAAAGGCTTCACATTGAAGGCCCAGCCTGACCTAAGTCTCTGAGGATGACTCAGAGCTCAGCTACAGTTAGACAAGGGGAAGGTCATTATACACAAAGGGAGAATATGTGCAAAGTGACAGTGTTACATAAATCAGGAGTTAAATTTATCTCCCACAATTATCAAAACTATATAAATCACAACTCATTTTGAGAATGGAATAAGCACCGCCATAACTATTTAAATTAGAAGTTACTTTAGGGATAATCTAATCGAATCCCTGCATATCAGAGACAAGGACATTGAGGTCCCAAATGATGATTTTTAATCCATAGTTCAAACACAAATGAAACGAAATTTAGCCTCCCATTTCTATCTCCAGCAGGAACTCCTACTCTCAATTTACCCTCCCACATATCTTCTTTGGCCAGAATTAAGCATCAAGCATATCAATACTTGTAACAAGTTTTGCAGTGAGTTCTTCATTAAAGTTGGAGAAAAAAAGTTACTCTCTAATAACTCTCCAATAATGCTGTGCTTGCATTAGCTCCATTAAGACTTATATCTCCAAGGTGTGTAATAGCTTTTATACTTATTTTACAGATGAGGGAACCTAGGCAAAGAAAGTTAAGTAACTTCCCTAGGTTATATGACTACTAAGTGGTAGGCAAGTAGTAGGTATTAAAGTCTAATATCCATGCTTTTGGCCACTACAACACCACATTTCTCTTCATGCTATTATTCAGCTTACAAATATATTATAAATATACTTGCACAAATCCATATGTGTGTGTGTGTGTGTGTGTGTATATATATATATATATATATATATATATATATATATCCCTCCTCATTGAGTCAGGTTTGTTTTTTGAAAGACTAGAAGTAACCTAAATATGTATTAATCGGGGGCTAATTTGATAAATTATAGCATATCCTCATCATATACCCAGTAAAAACAAGTGGATAAAGTTATATGTGCTGATATGGACCAATCTCCAAGAAACAAGACACAGTTAAATTAAAGGTAAAAAAATAATAATAATAATAGAAACAAAGTGTATGTGGTATTTCATATTTGGGTTTTTTACAAGGGGGTCTATAAATAATATTTAAATTTGATTAGCTAAAGAATGTTTCCATAGAATACTAGCAAGAAATGGTAGAGGTTACCTCTGAGGAGAAAAGAGAGAAGGTAACTGAAAATGTAGGGTGGGAAATAAATTTATTTTTCACTGTATACCTTTTTTGTAATGTTTCCATTTTTTACTATGTATGAGTAAGACTTATTCAGATTCTATAAACTAGCTAAATTTTTTAAATTATCAACTGATAGAATTTTTTAAATCCTAAGAGAAGTATTGAAAATAAGAATCATATAATTGAATAATCTAGTTACTTAAAAGTGTTTTTAAACACACAAGTTATCCTGTTTGTATTTACCTGCAAAACACCCTTTGAAAAAAACAGCCTTCTTGCCAGGATATTGATTCATTTGTGAGTCACAAAAGAAAATAAAGAAGTAGCCAGATATGTAACTAGTCTGATGCCGGTTGGTATGTAGGAGTTTAGGTGGAGAAATGTGCATTGGGAATGAAAGGAAGGGAGGGTTGGGGGGGGGAGGGGTGGGCACAGAGAAGGTACCAAATTGGTAATTCCTAGTACTGCTAAAATCCTTGCATTAAGAAGCTCTATCCCAGGGACTCATAATTCATAATTCATGAGTTATAAGACATAAAAATACTTTTCCAAGTGGATTCTTAATCCCAACACATACCACATTACCATAAATACCCACAAGACAAATCATATTTAGTGACTGGCCCTGACATAAAATGTCCAACTATTTTCTTTCCATACTTTCTATCTGTTTCATTTTGTTCCTTATCTACTGATTAGACTTTTTAAAAGTTCTATCAGGTGTTCATGAAATTTTACCTCTGTCATTAACACTCACCAAATTGCTCTTAATTAGGAGAGTGTATACTTGGATAGAAGCTGGAATGACCTAAGGGAGAAGGGCACTGTTACAGATTGAATGTGTCTCCTCAAAATTCACATGTTGAAGCCCTAATCTCCTCCAATGTGATAGTATTTGGAGACAGGGCTTTTTGGAGCTTATTAGGGTTAGGTGAGGTCATAAGGGTAGTGCCCTATGATGGGATTAATGCCCTTATCAGAAGAGACACCAGGGAGCTGAACTGATCTCTCTTTCTCTGCCATGTGAGGATACAGTAAGGCAGGATAGTCTCCTCATGGTACAAATAGTTATTTTAACTAAAATGTAGTGAGATGTTTCAGATAAATCTCACATAAGAAAAAAACTATTCTAATGTTCTTGGCCTGAAGATCACTTTAGAATAGACAGTCAAGTGTCCAGAAGTCAAAGTGTACTGTTCCTCAGAGAAACTTATTCAACAGGAAAAAATAAGTTGTTAAACTGTCATAGACAATTAACATCCAAATAAACACAATTAGTAAAATCAATAAGACAAACTTCACAATGGAAAATGCTCATTCCAGTAATAATCAAAGAAATACAAATTAAAACAAGCAAATGATGGGGCGCCTGGGTGGCGCAGTCGGTTGAGCGTCCGACTTCAGCCAGGTCACGATCTCGCGGTCCGTGAGTTCGAGCCCCGCGTCGGGCTCTGGGCTGATGGCTCGGAGCCTGGAGCCTGTTTCCGGTTCTGTGTCTCCCTCTCTCTCTTTGCCCCTCCCCCATTCATGCTCTGTCTCTCTCTGTCCCAAAAATAAATAAACGTTGAAAAAAAAATTTTTTAAAAAAAACAAGCAAATGATAATACCCAATATACATAACAATGCAGAAGTCATATGTCACATTATATTAACACTTCAGAGAGCAATATGTCGATATACAGCAAGAACCATAAAGATTCATAATCCTCAACCTTCATACCATTTTGGGGAATTTAATTATGAGAAAATAATTCAGCTGAATACTAATAAAATAATGAGTTATGGACATGAAGATGCTCAATACACTGGTATCCATTATATACATCTGTATCTTTATAACATAATTTAATAAAAGTTGAGCTAAGTGGCCAATAGTAGAAGTTAGCAAATTAAAATAATATGAAAGAGTAAGCAATCATTTAAAATAGCAATTGTTGGTGCCTGGGTGGCACAGTCAGTTAAGCATCGGACTCTTCATTTTGGCTCAAGTCATAATCTCAAGGTTTGCACTGACAACACAGAGCCTGCTTGGGAATCTCTCTTTGTCTCTCTGTCTCTCTGTCTCTCTCTGTCTCTCTGTCTCTCTCTCTCTGCCCTCCTCCCACCCCCTCTTGTGCACTCATACTCTCTCTCTCTCTCAAAATAAATATTTTTTTAAAATAGCAATTTTTAATACAATATAAAAACATAGGAAATTTTAATGTTGGGAGACATATAGAATGTTTCATGAAAAAAAGTGTAATATAAAATACTATAGTTGTAAATATAAAACACATAGGCCTATGAAAAGAACTAGAAATTATTATGCAAAAATATGTATCATCATATAGGGAACTATGATTATGAATTAATTATTTTTAAATGCTTGTTTATATTGTTGTTTACATTTATTAAAACTCAGAGGGACTTAGGATTCAAAGGTTTATGAGTACAATCTAAATACAAGAGAAAAAACAGCCAACTTTACAAAACACGTTTCAATCATTGAACTTGATATTTATTACTTTCCTTTTTCTTTGTTTCAAAGAATTCACTGAATATTCTTGTGACATAGCAAATTCTTATGACATGGCATATGCTTTCAGCTACAGAGACTGACTTCCGAAGACTCTGTTCTAAATTCTGTAGCTACTAATTATTCAACTTCAGTAGTCCATTATGGTAAGGACGGCTCCAAAGTTGGTTGCCTCACTAAAACATCTGCTTTGATCATTGTCTTTTAGTTGTACATAGAGGGACTTGGGGGCCCAGGCCCAGAACCCACACCCTAGTGTTATCAAGAAATACTTCTTTATTCAGGGAGAAGAAGATAAATTCCACAGTTCCACGCCTTTTTTAATATTTGCTTCTGTGGCCTAGAGGAAAGGAGAGGGGTATGTTTTCACTTAATATTTATGACTTTTCATCATATGTTCTTTAGAGCAATATGTCTAGAGCAGGAATACTAGAGAACACTAATGACAGATTCAGTTCCAAACACAAAGTCAACAATCTGACAAAATGTTATTTGACCCTCCTTTACATTTTTATTCTCAGCCTTTGCCTCAAGGTCCAAACGGGAGGTTTTCAACCCTGAAAAAGTAATCTGGAACAGCTGGCCCTATACTGAAAACAAACTATCCTGACCTAGGGTGTGGTTGTCCTGAAAGAGACAAGCTACCAAGCAGACACTGGATGTTCACTCCAGAGCTGAAAAAGGAGTGGAGTACCCAGACAACGTTCAATTCTCACAAGACAGGAAGGCACAGAAGCCAATTAGAGAAATAAGATGAAGTCCCAGTTCCCCTTTGCCTGTTTTCAACATGGATGCACAAACCAAGTGGATTTAATGCGACAAATTCCCAAGGGAAAAAGTTCTTTTAAAAACTTTTATTCACAAGGAAATGAGAGAGTGTTTAATTCACCTTAAAGGGATCATTTAACCCATGAAATAAACATGCAGGCACTTGCCCAGAGATGAAAGCAATTTGGCAGTAAGCTTAAAAACAATCCTTCCTAAAAGCACCACCTCTCTGCCTCTTTCCTCCACATGGCTCAAAATCTTCCCCTTTGGCTCAGTGAAATTCAATACTTTGAAAATTTTCTATTTCTTCTTCTTTTCCACTTTTTTCTTTAGTTCAGGCTGAATGGGAACTGCTTTTATTATCTTGGCTTAGTCAATTGGCTGGCAGCTTATGGAAGTAGAATGCATGGTGAACTCGGAATCTGAAAAAGTGTGTTCAAGACTTTATTCAGTTACTAACTATATAATTATTGACAAGCCAGTTACTTCTATAGACCTCTGTTTCCTCATCTGTAAGATGAGAAGGGTGAATTGCATAATTGCTAGGATGCCATCAACCTCAAAATGCTCTGTAACTTATAGGAAAAAATATAGATGGTGCCAAGAAATACTGTTAAGAAGATATAAATCCTTAAAAGCAGATGAAAAGTATTGAAAAGGTGGTAAAACCTTGTATTTCATCTTTACCTGGCTTGATTTCTCAGAACTGAATCATCTCATGGAATGTACTACTCAGAGCTAAAAGACATATAGATCAAAACAAAGCTCTAAAAATAAAAGATGAACCTATGTTAGGAAGAGGTGACTGAGAGCCAGTGAATAAATTCCTGAAGTAGGAATTTCTTACATTCTTTAAGACCAAAGCAATAAGAAGGAAGGAAAAATTTAGGTGCCCATTTCAGGGCAGCTTTTCTTCCTGGCAGACCAGTTTCTAGGGATTAGCTTTCATTACATTAGTCCTGCCACCTGAAAGAGAAGTTATCCTGGGCCAATTTATTTTCTAACTCTGCACTGGCTTATCACAATGTAGACCTAAATCATGACCAAGTTAGGAATGAGGAGTATGCAAACAAAGATATAAGGAGTGTCAGACTAAGTATAATCCATAAGTAATTCCCAAATCCCACTCTATGAAATAATTTCAACTCCCTCCTTATTCACATTTTTTTTCCCCTAAGAGATGATGTTAAGTCACTAAATTTGCTGGTTTTACCTTTGTCCTTCTTTCCTCCTCCTGTCAGAACCAAGGTACTAAAAGCTAAAATACGTCTTCTGGCTAGTCGTTTTGTACAGTAGTCAATTCTTTAGTAGAAAGCAACAGAAACTATGTGTATTAGTCAGCTCAGACTGTCATAACAAAATACTATAGACTGGGTGACTTCAACAACAGGAATTTATTTATCATAATTCTAGAGTCTGGGAAGTCCAAGATCAAGGTGCTTGTGAGGGCTCTCTTCCTGGCCTGCAGATAGTTGCCTTCTCGCTGGGCCCTTACATTGCAGGGAGAGAAGAAGCAAGGTTTCTGGTGTCTCTTCTTATAAGGACATTAATCTTATCATGAGGGCTTCACCTTCATAACTTCATTGAAACCTAACTACCTCCCAAAGGCCCAATCTCCAAACACTATCACATTTCAGGTTAGAGCACCAACATACAAATTTGCAGTAAGGGAGGGGCAGAGGAGTAGGGGGAGGGTAAGCGCAGTTCAGTCCATAGCTCTACATAACCTACAAAAGAAATGAGTTTATTCAAGGATATTGAACAGCTCAAAGAATCAAAGAGAAATCTAAGAACCAGCAGGGTAGCCCAGAGGGGCTAGGTAGCAGGAGTCAATAGTTCATTCAAGGTGTTAATACTAGCAAAGATTAATTCGAACTAAGTTTTCAATCTTTGAGTCTTTCCATGCAAGATTTAAACAACTCAAAGAGAATGTGGTTATCCTAGTTTGAGTCATGAGGCAGGGTACCTTGATTAATAGTTTCAAGGACACATCATAGAATGGAGTTGGAGAAGGTGGGAAACAGGGGGAGTAATTCTCCAAAAAAGAGAGAAACGAATATAAGATAGCCAAAAAACAAAAACAAACAAAGCAGTGCCTGTTAAGCAAAGATTTAGAAGAAACCAACGTTTCAATGCTGGCTCGGCCACTCATTAACCGATCATCTTGGGTGAATATATTAGGTTTTTTGAACGTTAGTTTTTGCATCATTCAAATAAAAAGGTAATATCTGTCTAATAGCAATACTGTGTTGACTAAACAAGTTACACACAGAACAGTAAATGAGTCCTAAATGCTCAACAAATGTAAGTTCCCTCCCTTCTTCCTCTTAAATATGGCAGCTGGTGATTCACGATATAAGTCTATATATAGAGTTTACTTTTAAAATACAAAATAAAATACAACTCGTACTATGTGGACATGTTATACTATTATAAATGTTTTATATATTAGGCAATTATCTGACATCAAAGGGGTAACAGGCCTTGAGTCAGACTTAAATTATTAACTTTTGGTAAATCATCCTAGACTAAGGTAAGAAGGTCAAGTTTTCACATCAGATGCCTAGAGAATATATAATCTTGGTGACAATATTGCTCATTATTTCTAAAAGCCAAAATAACCCTTCTGTTTGCTAAACATAAATGGACATGTTACTCATTAAGGTTTTCTGCCACATGGCTTGGATCTGGAATTTTAACTGGATCTTTGGTCTTTGAACCCCTTGAAATTATATGCAAAATTTTGCATGTGTTTGTGGATGTGCACCTGCATGCATGCACTTATACACACACACACACACACACACACACACACACACACACACACACAGAAAACCCTGCCTAAGCCAAGGGTGGGGGCACATAACATCTGTGAGCCACTCCAAAAGGCAACAGCCATTTTCAAATTTCTCCTCCCTTTGAGACAGACTCAAAAATCCATCATTGTACAGTATATCCTATGAACACCTACAACAAAAGTAGCAGCAAGTGTATAACACACCACAAAGTAAATAGCTATGCCAGGAATAATGCTTATTTAGTCCAACATTTTAGCAGTGGAACTTTTTTCAGTAAAAATCTGCCCTCAAACCAAGTACATAAAACAGAGTTTTCTAGACAAATAGGTCCCACTGGTAGTTTACATCTTCACTGATTTATAGAAAAGACATGTTTTGCAGAAAACCTGAGGCACCCAGGAGGCTCTCTAGAGTCACTTAAAAGACTAGACTGCTGGGGCGCCTGGGTGGCTCAGTCGGTTAAGCGTCCGACTTCAGCTCAGGTCATGATCTCACCGTTCGTGAGTTCGAGCCCCACGTCGGGCTCTGTGCTGACAGCTCAGAGCCTGGAGCCTGCTTCGGATTCTGTGTCTCCCTCTCTCTCTGCCCCTCCCCTGCTTATGCTCTGTCTCTCTCTGTCTCAAAAATAAATAAAAACATAAAAAAAAAATTAAAAAAAAAAAAAAAGACTAGACTGCTAAGATAATGGAGAGCAACCCCACTGTAGATTCATGTTCTCCCACCTCAGCTGCAGCTTATCTCTAGCTGGCTTCCTTCCCCTTCCCTACAATGGCTATCTCAAAAATCTTTATTCAAGTCCTACCTGCTCCCCTTTACCCCCAGAGAGCATATGGACTTCTTCACCAAGAGAGTCAGACCTAAACAATGGAGTTGCTTAGACTTTTTTCCTCTTTTCTCAAACTTGCTCTATTGTTCTGTATCCCCACTCATTCTGAGATCCTTCTTTATTATCTTAAGTGTTTTTCTCCCTTCAGCTACTCAAATACCACCTTCATGGCTTTTTTCCATTTCTGATTTTTGCCATATCAGTACTAGTGCCACTTAACACTTTTCTTTATATCATCTCATTTTATTTACTTACATACATTTAAACTTTTCTCATTAAAATGTTTTTAATGAAAATTTTTAAACATACACAAAAATAGTGATGCAAAAAGCCCCTGTGTGTTTTTCACCTTCAACGATTATCAACTCATAACCAGTCATTTCTCCATTTATACCCACCCACTTGCCTGCATTCCAAATAGTTTGAAAATAATCCCAGTCATCATATCATTGCATCAATAAATACTTCAGTATGTGTCTCTAAAAGGGAACAACTTTTTAGACTTACTTTTGTTTTTAAGTTAGCAAATAAGGAAAAAGGAAAGGTACAGAAGTAAGGACGGATCATAGTTAAGAGAGAATGACAGCATCCAAAGTGAGAGGAGGAACTAGAAATGAGACAGGCAAAGAAAGGTAGGACAAAGGTTGGCCAGCAAAGTCTCCAAGGACTGAGAACAACAGACACAGTGCCAGGAAAGTGGCGGGTACAGGTAAAGGCTATGATACATGAAGTACAGAGGAACTCTGGGGGAAATGGGAGTGCCACTGGTGGATGGGAAGTACATTCAGGAATAGGGATGGGAAGGATGGAAATTGGGGAACCAGTTTGAGCCTAGGAACTGACATTGGGTGCTAGATAAGTGACCCTGAAATTGGGGAAATACCAAATAGAACTGGGGGAGTAGAGCTGAGGAGAAGAAGACAGGAGCTGAGGGAGCAGTGATACTGGGAAAAGCATAGCTACAGACTCAGATTAAAATGCGGTGCAAATTTGGAAAGGGTTTGTTGTTAGGAATGTAGGGTAGGGTAGTCCTTACCTCCTTGAAGAGAGACAGTGGGTGTTTTAAGAGAAGGGAACCTGAGAACTGGGTAGAGACAAAAAATAAAAGCTGTATATTGATTGACGGCTGAGGAAAGGTACAGAGTCTCTGATTATCATGATCTTGCCCTTAGGTAAAATAACATCTGCATACCACAAGTGATTTTTTTTTCTGAGAAATCCAGGGACCCTTAGCCCCCACAGTACTTATTTCTCTGTAGCATTTCATTGTTTTGATCACCATCTCTTTCCATTCCACCTTTGAGTTTCATGATACTCTAGTTTTCCATCTTTATATTCTCATTCTACCCCCAACTTGTTTCCCTCAAAATCCTTTGGTGGCTCTTCCTCCTCTTCTATCTGCCCTTCTGAAGTAACATCCATCAAGGTTACATACATCCGGATCAATCTTATCTATCCACTCATCTATATATTTGTTCCCAAGTCTACATCTCTATCTATCTATCTGCCATCTTGAGCCTGGGATGCAAATTTCTAACTGTGTATTGTACAGCTGACTCCACACTGATGTGCTGCAGATATCTTAAATCAAATGTATTCAGAAAAAAACTAATTTTTTCAGCCTCAAAAATCTATTCATCCTCCCATTTTCCTTATCTTGGTCCCAGCATCTCCAATCACCCATTTGCTAAATGAAAAACCTTGGAATCAGTTTTGATTCTTCTCCTCCTTCACCACCTGGAGTAGGCATGTTTGTGATCACCAGGACTCTTGTGAAGGTCTATTCTAAGTTTGAGAAACTCGTCAAACAGTCCAAAATGGAAGCTAGAGCCTCTCTTTCCTAGCCTCCTTTGCAGCCAGAGTACAGTGAGGAAACCAGAGCTATACAGTATGCACTTTCATGAGGTCAGACATAGGGGTGTACAGTTTGCAGCAACCAGTAGTGGAGGTTCTGGTATCCTATGTCCAGCATCATGTGTGGTATGATATGCAATGTTCAGGGGTGCTAACAGTGGACTCTTCACCGTAGAAGCCCTAGGGTATGGTAAAAGCATAATTCCTAGCTGCATGACCCAACCCCCACCCCCAGGCCTAACTCCAGATTTCCTGGAAATCTGTGACCTAGGAAATACCCTTTTGTAATCTTTTTTCTACTTCATTAGCTGAGGGTATTCCTTTGCTTGTAATTAGCACCTGGACACCTAAGTTTCCCCAGTTTCCTAAAATCAGTTACTAAGTTTTATCTTCTGGATATACAGACTGTTGAATCCTTTCTTTCCATTCCCATTACCTCCATCTTGGTTCTGGCTTCATCATCTGCCCAGGCTCCTGGGCCCACTTGCTTCAGCACATCTTGTAATGTATATACTTTTGATTATATCTCCCATAGATCTCATCACTCCATCATCTGTGTCTTAAAGACACCACAATTACAGCAGTGACTCCACTTCTTTGGAGTCATTTACTTAAATCGCTATTTTAGTCTGTCAGGCTGATTTAAAAAAAAAAATCACAGATGAGGTAGTTTATAAACAATAGAAGTTAATTTCTCATAGTTTTGTAGGCTAGAAGTCTGAGGTCAAGGTGCCAGCATGGTTAGATGAGGGCCTTCTTCCAGGTTACAGACTTCTTATTGTGTCCTCACATTGTTGAAGGGCTGAGAAAACTCTGTGGAGTCTCTTTTATAAGAGCACTAATTACATTCAAAATATTCCACCCTCATGACCTAATCACCTCTCAAAAGTCCCACCTCCTGCTCACACATCACATTAGGTATTAGGATTTCAACATATGAATTTGGGAGTAGGGGAACATAAACATTCAAACCATAGCAATCACTGTTTGTCCATTAGCCTGGAGTTAAGGCAGTGTCGGCTTAGTAGAAAGAGCAAAAGTTTTGATGTCAGGCAGCTAGGAAATTCCCTTAGACTCTCTAATTCTCAGTTTCCTTGGGATAATGAAAGTGATTAATTTAGTGAAAGCAAATTTAGCAAAGAATCAAAGATTATTACAGATTTCATTCTCATAGGTACTGTCAAACAAGCTTCCATCTATACCAGAACAGCTGCAGAATCATCTAGGGTGTGAGCTAAGGCTGGGCTCAAGTCTTGCCTGCTCAAGGCCCAGCCCAGCAATGAACAAGATGTGTACTTCAGCCCCAACCTCATTGCCTGGCCAACTTCCTGTCCTTCCTATGTCCCAGGAGTATGATCAGCAGTACCTTTTCAGTCCACTGATATTACACTGTACTGGCTGAGCTTCGCTGCTGAGAACCTTTCCTACAGGGTGGTAGGACAATAATTGAGATAATAAGTATAAACACTTGTCATGGTACCTGACCCATGGCAAGCAGCAGCACTCAACAAAGAGTGACCATTGTCATTATTCTTTCTGAGCAGAGATACAGCCTCTTTGCATTACATCAGTGCCCAGAACAGTAAGACATGGAAATTGCACTCAATATAATTTTAGACAATATATAAACTCATGACCAAATTCTTTTTTTTTACTGGAATAGGATGTTTTCCTTTCCCTCAGCCCTTACCCTTTTATTTAGCAAAATCCTACCCAGCTTTCAACAGCCACCATAAATTGCACCCTTTTGCAAAGCCTTTCTCACTACCCCCAGTCAGGATTAATCATTATTTCCTCTAGATTCCCAAAGCTTTTTGTTTACAGATGATACAGAACTCATCACAAAGTGCATGACCTGATTTATAGTCATTGACTGATTGATGGATTGATGTGAGCATCTCTCTAATTAAACATAGATTGAGGACAATGGCCTATATTACTCTCCTTTGTAAGATTCATAGTACCTGTGACAGTTAATTTTGTGTGTTAACTTGGCTAGACCATAGTACCAAGGCATTTGGTCAAACACTAGTCAAGATATTGCTGTGAAGTTATGTTTTAAATGAGATTAACATCTAAATAGGGATATTTCAAGTAAAGCAGATTACTCTTGGTAATGTGGATGGGACTCATCCAATAGTTGAAGGCCTTAATAGAAAAAGGACTGACCTGGGGTTCCTGGGTGGCTCAGTCGGTTTAGTGTCCAACTCTTGATTTCAGCTCAGGTCATAATCTCACAGTTTGTGAGCTCAAGCTCCACGTCGGGTTCTGTGCTGGCAGTGCAGAGCCTGCTTGGGATTCTCTCTCTCCCTCTCCCTCCCTTTGCCTTTCTCCTATGCTCTTTCTCTGTCTCAAAATAAATAAATAAACTTAAAAAAAAAAAACAAAAAGAAAAAGAAAACGGACTGACCTTCCCACAAGGAAGAAGGCAGGCAATCTCCAGACTGCCTTCAGACTCAAGTTGTAACATCAACTCTTCCCTGTGTCTCCAGATAGCCTGAAAATTTTGGAATTGCCACCCTCCAAAATCTAACTCTTTAAACTAAATCTAGATTATAGATAGATAGATAGATAGATAGATAGATAGATAGACTGATCGATTCTATAGTGGGGAGGATGTATGTAAATATATATACCAAAATATTCTTTCTTTAATTAATTTTCTATCTATATATCTATTTATCTAATCTATCCATCTATCCCATTGCTTCTCTGAGAACCCTAGCTAACCCTAGCTAATCCATTATCTCTCCAGTAGGTACTGTCTCATGGTAGAGGTTCAGTAACCACTTCCTGGATGGATAGAGCCAGAAGTAAATGAGTGAAGGAAGTGAATGGAGATAAAAACTGGTGAAGGGGCGCCTGGGTGGCGCAGTCGGTTAAGCGTCCGACTTCAGCCAGGTCACGATCTCACAGTCCGTGAGTTCGAGCCCCGCGTCAGGCTCTGGGCTGATGGCTCGGAGCCTGGAGCCTGTTTCCGATTCTGTGTCTCCCTCTCTCTCTGCCCCTCCCCCGTTCGTGCTCTGTCTCTCTCTGTCCCAAAAATAAATAAAAAACGTTAAAAAAAAAATTAAAAAAAAAAAAAAAAACTGGTGAAGAATGCTAGGCAATCGAGTACTGGGACAAGGACAGCAGGGAAAAGTCTGATGAAATGAACACATCCTGAGAGTAAAGCCTCTGGAATCCCACCCCTTATCCAGTCTTCCTAGATAAGGCCCAGGGCAGACACTGTCTGCTCACGAATAAAGACAGTATGTGAGGCCAGAAGACCTTTTGGCTGAATCTCTAAAAGACCAGAGTTCAGACAGGGTAATAGTGAAGAAACTCCCCAGCAGTGAGTCAGTGCTCAGTAAACGCTGCTGCCTGGCTAAAATGATGGCATGATTATTATTTACTTGTACACCTAAGTTCAGTAGCACAGGCCAGCCCTGACCCTCTGTCCTCCCCATACTATGCTCCTCTTTTAGCTCATCACACCTACTGTGTTGCCTACATCATCCTTCACACTCTCCCCCAACACCTTTATACACAGAGCCCCTTATCTCTAATCACTGTACACCAAGTTCAGTGGCCTGTCAGCTGCTTTGGGCTCCCCAGAATTGCCCAGACAGGGCCACATTTAAAAGCCATATTACTCTCTAGTTTCTGCAAATACAGGAAGTGTATAAGCAGGTTTTTTTAAAGGGAAAACTATAAAATGTGGAGAGTAAATTACATTGCAGCTTTCCCCTCCCATTGAAAAATGGCAGGCTGCCAAGTGGTTTGGAGCTCAGTCAGTGTTTCAGATTAAAGGGAGTTGAATGTAAACCTCACATTACTTCTAGAGCATGAAAAAGATAGAACCTTAAATAGTCCCCATAACTGACAGAGGGAAAGGGGGGGAGGTGACTGTCAGTCGTTAATGCTATTTTTATGTTTGTATATAGACAGGAGGTCTCTGGAGCCTTTTAAAGTGCAAGTATGTCCATTTTAAAGCAAGTCAATTTAAGAAAATCCAGTCTAGCAAAACAGATGAATTAGCAAGTGGTTCTCCATACTACAAAAGAATTCTTCACTCCAAAAGCAATTAGGACAGTCTCTATGATTATTAATGGTTTAAAAGTCTACCACAAATGTGTTTCTAATGACCCATCGGAAAAGTATTTCCCTTATTGAAGGGTCCTGGTAATTATTTAGAGACTATAATGAGCTGTATTCACATTGCATTATTTAAAACCTGTATTTACTAGAAGCCTATATTGAAAAAAAGATTTCCTACACATATACAAATGGCCCCTCTTGTCAGACTGAACTGTAAAAGGAAAATTAAAATTAAATAAAAAATATAATCGTAAGAATGAGATTACTTGAGATTCAAAATAATATTCTCACGGACCCATTTTTACACACCATTAACTTAAAACAAAAAAATTAAGGGCTTGATATTATAGAAGCCTTGAATACATAATTTTTTCATTCCTCAGGTAAATTTTGATTCCCTAATACCCCTGAAGCCTTGTGCTAACCCCTAAAGTCTGTATGAGATAAAGGTGATATTTTCCCTCCACAAAAGTTGAGAAATGAACCATTCATGTGAACCACTTGAGAAATGAGGTCAGAAATTATGCATTGCCACATAGAAAGTTACAGACAGCAAGTACAACAGGAAAGGAGACCAATATGGGCTGAAGTAGTGAGAGATATGACAGTTGAGCTTGCCTTTGGAGGGAGAGACAGATGAGAGGAACAACAGCAAGAATTCACACCCAAGCTGGCTTAAAACAAATCCAGGGAAAGACTTAAAAATGTGAGGAAAAAGATGGAATGTGCATAGATATAAAAAAAGATATGGGATGAGTTAGAGAAGCTACCATCAAATAGCAGGCAATGGAAAAAATGGAACAGTGAAGACTCAGAAGGATCATAATCGTGAGAGATCAAACTTCACAATAGCAAAAGGCAGCCAGGCCAGCTCGCAGGGCCCTACTGTTCAGGTTGATTCTATCCACAAGATTCATGCTAAATGAACACAAAGTTGAGCCTTGGACAACTTGGAGGTTAGGGGCGCTGACCCCCATGCAGTTTAAAATCCAGGTATAACATGACTCCCCTCAAAGCTTAACTGCTAATAGCCTACTGTTGACCAGAAGTCTTACAGATAACATAAACAGTTGATTATCACATAGTTTTTATGTTATGTGTTTTTATATACTGTATTCTTATAATAAAGAAGAGAAAATGGTAATAAGAAAATCATAAGGAAGAGAAAATACACTTACAGTACTGTGTTGTACTATACACTTACTACTGTGTAAGTAGACCTATGCAGTTCAAACCTGTGTTGTTCAAAAGTCAATCATACTATAACTTGACAGTGTCCAAGTAACATTTAAACCTTTTAATGATGGACTTTGTTTGAAACTCAGAATAGTTTTTCTTTATAAAAAAAAAAAAAGATAGTTTTTCTTTTTCCATTAGCCAGCATCAACAGTTCTCTGTCACAAAAGGCATAACAAAGTATTAACACAAATGTCAATGTTCTATTCTGTTCTCATACTCATTGCACTCATGATGTGTTCTCTCCCCCTCTAGGATACATTTCTTTAATGCAGCCCATGACTCCATGGAATTCCCCTCCAACCATTGGAAACTTTGTCCATGATCATTCTATGTCCATTCCAGCTCATTCCATGACCTGTTTTGTTAAGTCATAGTAAGTTTTGTTTGTCATAGTAAAGTGACAGATTTTGAGCAAGATCTGTAAAATAACTTTTAATTTCCACAGTACAGTCAGAGGTAAGAGTTATCCTGGCACCAAAAGAAACTCTCTCTGGCACCAGGCTGAGACTGAAGCAAAGTTTAAAGATCTGGGGTGAGAAGGTAGAGGATAATCCACTCTGAATAATAAATATCCCAGTTACATCTCTAGATTGTGATATCTTTCAGTTGCATAATACTTTACACTTTAAAAATTCTTTCCCTTACCTTGTCTCATGATCTAAACGCTTTAAAATAAAAGACCCTTTGGGGCACTTGGGTGGCTCAGTCAATTAAGCATACAACTTTGGCTCAGGTCATGATTGCATGGTTTGTGGGTTTGAGCCCTGAGTAGGGCTCTGTGCTAAAAGCTCAGAGCCTGGAGCCTGCTTCGGATTCTGGGTCTCTCTTTCTCTCTGCCCCTCTCCTGCTCGCACTCTTACTCTTTCTCTCTCTCTCTCTCTCTCTCTCTCTCTCTCTCTCTGTCAAAAATAAATAAAACATTTTGAAAATTTTTAATAAAAGACCCTTAAAAACTAGAAAATACTAATTTGCTTTATTGTGGTATAACATGTATGCAGCATAAAGCACCAATCTTAAAGCATATAACTCAATGGATTTCTACATATATACAAGTGCAAATACACACACACACACACACACACACACACACACACACGTAGTGCTATCTAAGCACCATTCCAGATCAGCATAGATAGAATTTCCAGCAATTCAGAAGGCTCTCTTGTACTCCTCCCCTCAATAATTTTTTTCTTTATAGAATTGAAACTTTTTTTAAAATAAAAATTAAAGTTAGAGACGATAACTCTCAGCTATGCTCAAACCATTAATGTTTGGGGAAGCTCATTTCAAAGTTTCAAAGTCTTAAGAAGTAGTGATGGGGGGCGCCTGGGTGGCTCAGTCAGTTAAGCGTCCGACTTTGGCTCAGGTCATGATCTCGCGTTCTGTGGGTTCGAGCCCCGCGTCAGGCTCTGTGCTGACAGCTCAGAGCCTGGAGCCTGTTTCAGATTCTATGTCTCCCTCTTCCTCTGACCCTCCCCTGTTCATGCTCTCTCTCTCTCTCTGTCTCAAAAATAAATAAATGTTAAAAAAATTAAAAAAAAAGAAGTAGTGATGGAAAAAAGGAAAAAAAAATTACCTGTGTTCATGGTTTACACCAAGTAAAAAACTATACTACACCAGTCTTCTGAGTTCACTCATTAGGAATTTCTTTTAAATACTTTTAGAGGAAAATCATATCTGAGAAATGTTAATAACAGGAACAACAAGTACCAGAAGACAATCATCAGTCTTTATAAAATGTAATCCAGAAATATACCCCACTGTGTAGCCATTACCAACATATGAGGTCAAGAGAGGATGAAGGGAATAAAGCAAGGGGGCTAGCTGGCCTGGTTAGTTTTTCTTATTTTTTGCTAATTTTTATGCTTTTAAATTTTATCTTGTTTAGCAGGGAAATAAGATACCAGCATAGATGTCACTGAGGGCAAGAATCAGAAACAAAAAACAATTCCCAGAAGAGGGAATTTCACACTTTTCTGAGAAAGTTAGGCTGGGTTATTTCAGGAAACTATAGACTTATGACTATTTAAATAGTTAAGCAAGTGTTTTTCCCCCCCTGTAGGCCACATAACACAAACCACAGACAATAAATATCACTTGTGAAAATCAGGCAGAATGAAGAGAAGTTTCACAAATGCAATAAACTATAGACAGAGAGTACCAGGAGACTTCACCACAATAATTACCCCCATGGTCAGGGTTTGAAGCACATTCTGCAATTAGTAAAGGCTGAAGTCCTTAAATTAAATCATTATCAATTTACTGAAAATACAAAGATGAAATCTTTATGAGAGCTGCAATTACATACCTTTGCTCATCACTCAACAGCTGTTTGCAGAACTCAAATGGAAATGTTATTTGCAACATGCATGATATGACCAAAGCTAGCTTTGAGCAAAGCCACTTAGATAAAAGCTTGAGACACTGGGTTTGTAAGGGTCTCTAACTTTCTCCACTCCCTGGAATAATCTCTTTCAATGTTCACTATTGTTGATGACAACACGACATAAGAGAACCAAGCTTACCTTCCAACTACCACCTAATCAATAGCATCAAGAAATACTGGAGTCAAAACAGAAAAACTACTGTCCCTTTGCTATCAGTTTCTTTCTCATTCTCATGGCCAATAGGACACACAAATATAGATAATTTAAAATCCTTTAACAGCTAAATCCATCCTGAAGAAGTTACCAAGTTAAGTTACTCCCCTGTCTCCATCTGAGGATAAGCCACAATAAATATACTAGACTAGTTCTCCCACAGGTAAACTTATGAATGAATCAAGTCCCACTTGGGAGGCCTTACCCACAGTCTCACACAGTTAATTCCAACTAAGGATGCATTAGGAACCTCTAACAAACACATACTATAGTGTGTTCCAAAAGCCTTTGTAACATTATAGTATAGTTGGAGGCAGAATGATGAAGCTCAAATCCCAGCTATGGTGCTAGCTACTTGTGTGAATTCAACAAAACACCTAACTTCTCTATGCCTCAGTTTCCTCATCTATAAATTGGGAATGAAGGTGGCTACCTCCCAGGGTTGTTGAAAGTATTAAATAAAATAAGACATGTAAAGTGCCTACTCCAGCCCCCAACTAAATAAAACCACATGCCAGGATTGTATATTGAAGCATATTTGCATGTCTGTATGTAATGAGTTTGAATGGGATCTCAGATCTTTGTTGACCTACCTGAATAGGAAAGAGTAGGACTTCAGTTGTGTTCCCTGGGAAATGGGCTCTGGGATGGATGATTCCATGCAGCAAAGTTCTCAGGAAATGCACTCAGAATCAACAATTATGGAGGAATAAAGGAAATAGGAATGGGCAAAAGGAGGAGCTGAACTCTATGGCAAATGCCACAAAGGACTCAGCTAATCCCACAGGGCTCTCTGGAGCTAGGACAGTCCTTCTGAGTTGTACTACATGAGTCAAGAGCTTTATAACCCACACTTGCCAGTCATTTAATGTGGGCTATCCCCTAGAGAGAGGCATAACCTTGGGTAATGTGGCTCCCTTCAGTTGAGGGCAATGCCCAGATAGGGATTCACCAAGAACTATGACCATCAACAGTCCAGTAGCTGAATGCCTCAGTCCTGAAGAGAGGGATCTCAGCAACACATCATATCCACTACAGCCCAGCATTTGTGCCACTTGTATCCACTTGCTTTATATGATAAGTTCTGGGGGCAAGTCCTGATTGGTCTCTTTTCCTGGGGATGCCCATATGAAAGATGTTAGTGGGACAAAATCACTGCAGCTGGTGTAAGGCTGTAGCTGATACTCATTGTCTCCCTCTATTACCCATTCTAGATTCTTCTTACCCTCAGCTAGTTTCTCTTCTGGGGTAGGAAGGTTAACTTGTGGGGTGACCCAGACCTCAGCCCTAAGGTGACTGCATACCATATCATCATGCCCTCCCCAGGCCATGACTGATATATTTTCCAATTTACTCTTAAAATTGGGCAAAGAAAGTACTAAGAAAATCCCCAGTGGATCACCTAAGTGCCAAACACATTTTCCCATATCCCACTGTATAACAGCAGCCTTACTTCTTTCTCTTTAGGGTCAATTACCCCTGCCAGGAAGGTGACTTCTTTTCTTGACTGCTTTCTCTTGGTCTGAGAAACCTGAAGTGATGGGCTTTCAGCATAGCTGAAAGCTAAATAGGACTCTAATACTGTCCCTTGATAGAAGTGTTACTCCTATGGGAAACAGAACCTCTAAACCCGTAGATAAAGGGAGTTGTGATGACAGGAAGCTCAGATCCTCCAAATGGGCCAATGGGAGAGTTTCTAAACAGGTCTTTTTCTACCTTCAACCTTGGTCCTGGATCCATGTATTCTTCCTCTTGGACACAGTAGTATATAATGATAGTTGATTGAGGGGACATGTTGCACTTACACCCCATTCTTACAGGTTACTGTCTCCAAGCTGGCACCTCACTTGTGCTTCCACAAGGTCATTCTATCACTGTTAATAGGTAGGCAAATTCTGGGTGGTGTGGTATTTAATAAAGCCACTGGATCCTCTGATCGTGCATTCACCTCCACACCTCTCTTGCTGTAAAAAGGGCTGCTTTGTTTGATACAATGTTATGCAAATCCTGCACGGGTGGATCAAAAACTCTCTAAGCCACAGGATAGTTGGACTGGTTGATACACTATATAAGGACAGTAAGGCAACCCCCAACCCAAAACATGCTGATTCCAGGGTGAAAAGCATCCAGTGTAATTAAGATGCCACCAATTGACAGTCTTTTGAGAGATGGTCCCATACAAGATTGGTCTCTGTTATGAATTGAATGTTTGTGCCCCTGCAAAATTCATATGTTGAAACTCTACCCCCCACTGTGATAGTAATTAGGATGTGAAGCCTTTGGGAGGTGATTAGGATTAGTTGAGGTCATGAGAATGGAACCCTCCATGAATGGGATTACTGCCCTCATAAGTGTCACAAGAAAGCTTGCTTTCCTTTTCTCTCTACCATATGAGGATGCAATGAGAAGTTGGCAGTCTGAAACCTGGAAGAGGCCCTCATGCTAACACCCTGATCTCAGACTTCCAACCTCCAGAACTGTGCAATATAAATTTCTGTTGTTTATAAACTACCCAATGTATGGCACTTTGTTAGAGCAGCCCAAAGTGACTAAGATGGTGTCTATTGCTGGATTTGGGGCATTCAGCAGCAGTAGTTACTATAGGAATCCCATAAGGGAGAGCTCATGCTGTCAGGCCCATGGATAGCCTTCATCACTGCCACCATGGCTATTTCACTTATGTGCCCATTATGTCAGCATTAGGATGGCCAACAACAGAGATGGGCTGACATCAGGTAAGTCATTTGGTCTACTTGGTTATTCAATGCCTTTTCCATGATGGATGCTCTCTGGTGGAGATGGATATATCTTCACACTATGTGCCCGTTTCCGTGTGCTCATCTATATGGATCTCTCTAGACCTCTTTATCTCCTATCTTCTTGTCTTTTCCTTCCACTCCCCTAACTAACCAGAGACACCATTTTCCATACCCTATGAGATTATGAATATGCTTACTTCAAGCTACTTCTCTTTCCAACACAATGGGTAACAAAGGCACACTCAAAACTCTACCCACTAAGAGGATTTCTCCTCACCACTGTCTTTTAGGGCCATCTCTGAGAGGGGCAAAGGAGAAATCTATTTTTGGCTTATACCCACTAATCTTTGAATAAAGATCAGGCTTTTTTTTCTCTGTTAGCTAGTCATCAGGACCCTTGTCCCAGCAGTCCTCTGTGCGAACTGAGAAAGAAGCCCCAGTGCAACAATGCTGAATGGCATGGGCTTCATTAATATACAACTTTTATTTATAATTCCTGGGCTCACCAGAGTTTAGACTTGGTTGTGTGACCCAATCCAGTTAATGACAAGTAGTTATGGCTGCATGATCATTTGGTATCCCATAGTCTAGGGACCAGTAGCACCCCAGGAGCTGTTTATTGAATGGTGTATAATTCTCTGTATGGCATGTGATTCTCCTTAGGTGGTGGTTAAAGAATGAATGTTTGTGTCCCTCAAAATTTTATGTTGAGGCCCTAATCCCCATTGGGGATATATATGGAAATGGGTCCTTTAAGAAAGTAAGGCTAAATGAGGTTACGAGGTTGGAGCCCTCACAACACCCAAGTTCTCCCTCACTTTCTTCTTTCTTCTTTCTTTTCTTTCTTCTTTCTTTCTTTTTCTTTCTTCTTTCTTTTCTTTCTTTCTTTCTTTCTTTCTTTCTTTCTTTCTTTCTTTCTTTCTTTCTTTCATCTATCTATCTATTTATATCAATCTCTATCTCTGCCCATGCACTGAGAAGAGGCCTTATGGTTAGAAGGCAGGCATCTGTAAGCCAAGAATAGAGCTCTCACCATGAACCAATTCTGCTGGTCCTTGATCTGGAACTTCTAGCCTTCATAACTATGAGAAAATAAGTTTCCATTAAGCCACCCAGTCTCTGGTATTTTGCTATGGCAGCCCAAGCAGACTAATACTGGGGATTTCCACAAACTTCACACAGTCTCTTTTCTCACCACCAATACATCTCATATCACAGAGTCTGCTTGGTCGTATGGCCTAAGCAGGAAGGCTGCACCAAACCCAGAAATAGTGCTAACACTTCCCTACTATAGGCCTACTCAAGTATAGAAGATACTGCTTCTACAATTTTAAGAGGCCTAGTAAATGTTGTACTTACTTCTTAGTGCTAGGAGGTTTGAAAATCAAGAATTTGTTCTTTATTTTGGACAGATATTCTAGTGTGCCCCAAATCAATGGACTTTGAGAAAGTCACTATTATGGCAAGCACCTGAATCTTTATAAGATTTATCTTCGAATATATAAAGCACATGTATCTGCCAACACTTTCAATATGTTTGCCATGTTTTGTTCATCCAGTCTGATGAGTGTAGCATTATTGATATGCAGGATGAAGGTGATATACTGCAGAAATGTCCAGATAGGGTATTCCTTTCGACTCTATCAGAGGGTGAGAAAATTAACATAATCCTGGAACTATTATTCTAGTGAATGCAAACTGTTTCTGATCTTCCTTCCTATTAGGAATTGAAAAGAACAGAAACACCAAACGAATGCTTAAATACCACATACCAGAGGCTGTGTTAATCTGTTCCAGCACAGATACCATACCTGGCACAGCAGCTGCAAATGGGCTATTAATGGTGGATTTTGCAGTAGTAGTCTCTAATCCTCCAGAATCTGTATGGTTTTTGAAGAGGCCAGACAAGACTGGTAAATGAAATGTAGATATGATAGGAACCACCTGTATCTGTTAGGTCTTTAATGGTGGCATTAATCTCTCTCTATCCATTGCCTCCAGGATAGAATATTATTGTTGAATTATTCTCTTGTATAGGATTGAAGGGTAACTTCAGAGGCTTCAACCAGGCCTTCCTCAATACAGTAATTCTTACCCCATAGGCCAAAGAACCCAAGTGGAACTTCAGACAACTACCTATTAGTAGTTCCAGTTATACATTCTGAGCCCAGAAGGGTGATCACATACAGGATCTGTGGACCCACTAGACTCACTGTGAGCCAGACCTGAGTCAGAATTCCATTTATTACTGGCCTTCATACACCTTACCCACTCTTTCCACAGAAGGGGACCATAGGTTCTAGACATCAATGTAAACTTGGACCCTGTCTCGAACACCCCTCAAAATATTTGAGTATTCCCCTTTTCCCAGTATACAGTTACCTGAGTAAATGGCCTTAGTTCCTTTGGGGAAGGACTGGAAGAAATATTACCACATATGTGCTGTTGCACGGTGTTTCTTCCTAAAAACCTAGGCTTTCCTTCAATTTATGGCTTCTAAATCTAAAATCTGGCTCAGAAAGCATAAGAGACTCTTAAAAACTGAGAACAAACTGAGGGTTGATGGGGGGTAGGAGGGAGGGGAGGGTGGGTGATGGGTATTGAGGAGGGCACATTTTGGGATGAGCACTGGGTGTTGTATGGAAACCAATTTGACAATAAACTTTATATATTGAAAAAAGATAAAAATAAAATCTGGCTCAGGTCCACAAACTGGACAAAGAATTGTGGCTTTTAGGGTTAATGGGGGTGCTTAAAAGGTGACAGGCATTAAAGAGGGAACTTTTTGGGCTGTGCCCTAGATATCATATATAAGAGATAAATCACTGGATTCTACTCCTGAAGCCAAGACTACACTGTATGTTAACTAACTTGAGAATAAAGAAAACAGAAAAAAAGGAGAGGAGAGGAGAGGAGAGGAGAGGAGAGGAGAGGAGAGGAGAGGAGAGGAGAGGAGAGGAGAGGAGAGGAAGGGAAGGGAAGGGAAAGGAAGAAAGAAAGAAAGAAAGAAAGAGAAAGAAAGAAAGAAGGAAAGGAAGGAAGAAAGGAAGAAAGAAAAAGACAATTGCTCTCTGCTTCCTGATTAGTCATCCTGCTAGGTTCTTCATCTCCTTTTGGGTTTAGTTCCTTTTTTCCTTCTTTAGCAAGTTCAGCACTTCCCTGGCTACATTAAATTTGATTTGAAACTAGCTACTGGTCAAGATCTGAGGGAGATAGTCTATGTGGTTTTGCAAGGCAAAAGCTTCTATGTTGCCTTCAGGTAGAGGGTACAGTCTCCAACAAAGAAAAGGCTACTTTTGCAAGCCTAAAAAGTTGAGGGAGAGTTAAGTTCATTGACACAGATGTTCCCGTCTCAAGCTTTAGGGTCTTATTCTTTTCCAAAACTAGGAAATTTTGGCATAGCAAAATATGTCATATGACCTTGGCATAGAAAATTTGCTGGGGCTGAAAATTTAACCTTTTCTGAAAATGCACCATTCTTAAAATTAAATTTTGGTCTTCAGTATTTTCTGCCCTCAAGCTGCAGGAGATGAGTCTCTTTATTTGCTGCTAAGGAGGACTCTGACTTCCATACTCTCTCTTTGATTGGTAATTAATCATTGTCTTTCTATTATAATTAAAGACACTCAGCAAGAGCCAAATAATCCCATTATCCTTATAATTTACGACTCTCACCTCTCAAAAGTCTGAGATTTGCACCAGCCAGTTCATTCTCCTCCATGGTACCCCATCCCAGTTCATCACCAGTGAAAGTGTAAACAATGAATGACTACTTCATGGTAGAGATTAAATGTCATTGTCAGCCAGCTGCAGTCGCATAGTTCCAAAATCCCATTTTAGAGTCAGCTTCCTCAGAACACCTCTGGCACCAAATCACTTTGGTCAATTTCCCTAGGAACTACTCTGAAGGAGTTTTGAATGTAGAACGTTTATTGAGGAGGGTCCTTGGAATTGTCACCTGTGGGGGAGTGAAGGAAGCAGGTGTGGACAGAAAGAAGTATTGAACTTCAGTGCAATCACAACAAAGGATTCAGCTATCACACTGGCAATCTCTGGAGCTGAGATGGCCCTTCCTCATAGCAATGAGTTTGAGCCTTTGTTCTTCTTCCTGACGAATCATTGTAAATAGACTGCCCCTTGGAAAGTGGTGTGATCTAGTGTGAGACAACACTTTGGCTGAAGGCAATTCCCAGAGAGGCCTCCAACTTTCTCCAACTTTCAGCCTCCAACTTTCTCACTTACTGGGAGGATTAGTGACTTGGTTCTGAAGGGGAGATCTGGAAAGTACTCTACACTATCCAGAATGTAGTATAAATGCACACACACACACACACACACACACAGACACACACACACACACACACACACACACACACACATTTTTTATTTTTAATGAGACCTAGGATAAGGTCAAGAAACAATGCTTCCTTTGATAGATATTTATAAGAAAAATAAGGCACTTCATCCTTCAAAATGCTGAAAACTGTTTTTCTACTGCCAGAAAAACACAAATGATTTCAATCAAAAACAGCGTCAAGAATTCAAATACTTTTGCCACAATGAAACCAAAATATAACATCTAATACAGATAAATTTCAGTTCAAAATATTTAAATGCACAAACATAGACTAGAGGAGAACTGATATGATAACATTTCATGCAGAAAATATCCAGGGAGGTTAGTTGTTTCTGAGCTTAAAGGGTGTCAAGAGTATAAAGGCAACTACCAAGAAAACAAGTGCATTTAGCCTCTATTAATAGAAATACAATACAGTATTGCCAGCAGATATTATGGTTCTGCCATATATTCCATAAAGCACAACCACATCTGGAGAAATATTCAGTTCTTAGTTTCACATTTGAAAAGACACCATTCAAAACCAGACTGAATCCCAATAATAATAATCAGAAGTCTGAAAATAATGCCCTATGGAGAAAAGCTAAAGGGTAAGGGGTGGTTACTCCAGAAAAGAAAGGCCTTCATGGGGAAGAAAGGAGTCAGTTGAATATACTGGGTCTGGGTTTCTCCAGAAAGAAGGACTAGGATTTGTGGGTAGAAATTATAGGGAACAGATCTCAACTCAATAAATGAAAAACTCTCAAACAATTAGACCTGTCTGACAATGGAGCCAGCAGTGATGGCTCTGCCCTGAAAGTGCCTAAGCCAAGGCTCTTCTCAGGGATGCAGGGTGCACACGCACATGCACACATGGGTGCACACACACATACACACACACTTTAAAATCTTATTTTTCTTTTTTTTTTTTTTTTTTTTTTTTTTATATGAAGTTTATTGACAAATTGGTTTCCATACAACACCCAGTGCTCATCCCAAAAGGTGCCCTCCTCAATACCCATCACCCACCCGCCCCTCCCTCCCACCCCCCATCAACCCTCAGTTTGTTCTCAGTTTTTAACAGTCTCTTATGCTTTGGCTCTCTCCCACTCTAACGTCCTTTTTTTTTTTTTTTTTTTTTTTTTTTCCTTCCCCTCCCCCATGGGTTCCTGTTAAGTTTCTCAGGAGGATGTGGAGAAACGGGAACCCTCTTGCACTGTTGGTGGGAATGCAAATTGGTGCAGCCGCTCTGGAAAGCAGTGTGGAGGTTCCTCAGAAAATTAAAAATAGACCTACCCTATGACCCAGCAATAGCACTGCTAGGAATTTATCCAAGGGATACAGGAGTACTGATGCATAGGGGCACTTGTACCCCAATGTTCATAGCAGCACTCTCAACAATAGCCAAATTATGGAAAGAGCCTAAATGTCCATCAACTGATGAATGGATAAAGAAATTGTGGTTTATATACACAATGGAATACTACGTGGCAATGAGAAAAAATGAAATATGGCCTTTTGTAGCAACGTGGATGGAACTGGAGAGTGTGATGCTAAGTGAAATAAGCCATACAGAGAAAGACAGATACCATATGGTTTCACTCTTAAAATCTTATTTTTCTAAGACCAGGGGTGGAGAACTAAGACTACCAGGCCAGGAAGAGTAAATTTCAAAATGAAGAGTAAATTTCAAATTTCAAAAAGTCCTTTACTTTTCCTTGAACATCTCTGTTATATATAAAACTTTCCCAAGCTCAGTGATAGGGCGGGAACTCTGCTTCTACTATTCCACCTTCCCAAAAAACAGAAGTATGGATGAATAAATGAATGAATGAATGATAAAATGACAAATAGCTCATCAATAAACAAATACAACTCAGATAGTTCTTATCTCATATCTAGATATACCCATCCATATTCTTTTTCAAGAACTCCCCAATGAAGTGAGCCATCCATGTGAACTCAAGTAAACTGCCATCTCCGTGGGGCCCAGTTCCCACATCTGGGAATAAATAGAGCAGGTGGAGCTAAATAATCCCTCAGTCTCTTTCAGCCCAAGCAGTCACATAGCCCAAGGAAAGGAGGCATTGTTTTTATTAAGAATGCCTTAAAATCATTAATTATCCAAGATAAGCAAAAATTTTTTTGGCTATATAAAAGTAGTTGTGGAAGATTTGTTGTTGAAATGTATGACTTAGTAAAATACCTGGAAGAAAGCAAAAGATAAAGAACTCACAGGAAGAAAAGGCTCTAGGATAATCAGAAATATTTGTCTGGTTTGTTTTTTCACTCTTAGTTTTTTCCTGTAAGTTCATAGAAAAGTTTCAAAACTCCACTGCTCAATGTTAGGTATTCATGACTAGCAGGAAGTTAGTTGATTTTAGGAACTCTGTATTTAGAAGAATATCCTCCTGAAAAATGATGCTTTAAAAAAAAAAAGACATTGGGGATTTTTTCTTCTTGCAAGAAAACATTGTGTAATACTGTTAAAATTGGAACAGAACTGACTGGGGCTTTTTTTTAAAAGACAGGGATGCCATGTTATTTATGTGTTCAGTACTTGTGTAATATTTTAAAAGTTTATAATCTTGTATTTGAATCAAAGTTCAACAAAAAATTAAATATATATTATTATATTATGTTATTAAAATTGTTTAAAATATATTCAAGATATTATTAAATAACTTTTCATCTGAATCCAAAACAAAAGGGAAAAAAAGTGTGATGTTTTTTCCATCTAAGGGCAGCACTGTAGTCTAGTACAGTGAGTAGCTGACTAGAAGGTGTACTTTGAATGGAACAAAACGCACTTTCTTCCTTAAACATTTACTTCAAGGGGCACCTGGGTGGCTCAGCATCCGACTTCGGCTCAGGTCACGATCTCGTGGTTGATGAGTTCGAGTCTCGCGTCAGGCTCTGTGCTGATAGCTTGGAGTCTGGAACCTGCCTCATGGATTCTGTGTTTCCCTCACTCTCTTCCCCTACCCCGCCCGTACTCTGTCTCTGTCTCTGTCTCTCTTTCTCTCTCTCTCAAAAATAAATAAAACATTAAAAAAAACACATTTACTTCAAATCTAACACAGACTTGAATATTTACATTTGTCATTACTGTGGGTTCTGGTACTCTGATCACTGATAAAACACCATATACTTGCTGAAAGAACAACACAATCTAGTAACATTTATTTTGGATCAATTTGATAGATTAGTCATTTAAAATGCTAGCCACAAGCATCTGAAAATCAACTGCTAAAAAACTAGTGTAATTTTCATCTGTATAAATAGACGTGTAATTTCATAATAAATAAAATATAAGACAGGGAAGGAGAATGTCCATATAATTTGGGGGAAGGGTGGGAGTACAGCAAGTGAAAGAAAGAAAGGTCTGAAGATAGAGATTTCCACATGGGAGCACCTAGGAAAGGAGCAGCAAAATGGGAGAAAGTAGGAGCCCTGAGACTTTGCAGTCTTACTTGGGACTGAGGAAAAAGATGTCTGACTTGAAGGATAAATTTTAACAACTTCAAGGATGGGTTGTGCAAACAAACATAAACAAAGAATTAGTTAATGTTTGTGAGGTGCTTTGCTATCTATGAAGTACTTTCATATTCTTGATTGCATTTAATCCATCCATCCTCTGAAATGGCATCTATCTAGTATCCTCATTTTAAAGATGGAAACTAAGGCTGAGAGGAAATGATTTCCCCTGATTCACACCAGACCTTCTACCTCCAATCTTACACACTCAGCACATACCACAGTGAAGCTTCAAGATGGTTTTTGGTTTATTTTACTGACTTGGAAGATATCAGAAGGAAAATAAACTGGTTAAAAACAAATTGTACTGAACTCCACTACACTGTATATTTCCAAGTGCTTTCACATATAGTCTACTGTTTGATCCTCAGGAAATTATGATCAGAATAACTCAAAATTCAATAGGAAATTACTAAAGCAGAATTAAAAGCAAAGTACACCAACTCTGGCTTTTCCCATGTCACCACACTGGGTCCCTTTTCTGCTGCATGGTTTTTGCAAAGCTGATCTTAGGACTAGGTCCTGATGAATGAGACTTAATACAAAAGAAAATTAGAAGGAGAAGGGAAAATCTCCTAGTTTACACAGAAATTTAATAGGATCCCATTGTCAGAGTTACATTAAGCTGGTTTGAAAAATACCTACAAGTTTAAGTATTAACAATAACAATAAGTGCTTTGGAAAGGATAAAACAAGGCCTCTGCTAGAATCACCACATGGCTCTCCTATGACTGCTGCCCACACCACAAAGAAATGCAATATCAAAGATCAACACATAGTAAAAATGAACCACAACGCGCTTCCAGTTATGGAATGAATAAGTCACAGGGATGAAGGGTACAGGATAGGGAACAGAGTCAATGGTATTGTAGTGGTATTGTTATGGTGACAGATGGTAGCTACACTTGTGGTGAGCATAGCATAATGTATAGAACTGTGGGATCACTATGTTGTACCCTTGAAACTAATGCAAAATTATGGGTCAACTATACTTCAATTAAAATAATAAGCCACAATTGAATGAGTAAGAAGCATTATGAGCCCCATCTGAGCTGTCAAAATAATGATACCAGTTTTTTTAAAGCTGCATTGCAGGTTGGAGAAGACATCTTGATATCATAGACGGGGAAAATGTTTATACCAACTAAACTCATCATGTGTATGTAGAAAAGACAATCAGAAGGTATTTTACTTTGTACAAGGTAGTGAGTAAATATTCCCAGAAAAGCTGAATAAGATTGCATTTTTCCTTTTTTGACATATTTCCTTTTTTGAGCTCCCCGACTTGTCCTATTTGATGTTTGGTAACAGATTAAAAGGTATTTGTGAAAAGTCATAAATGATACTAATATTAAAGTGAAGTGATACTCTTCAAGAAGAAGATTGCTTATGTCATGCTGCAGTTGGTTTACTGATTTCAAAAACTGCAAAATAAAGATCTGAGAAATAATTAGCTCAGCAATTCTTGACCTCAATTTAGTAATGCAGTCTTTCTACCCATCTCTCACCAGAATAGCTGCAATTATTCCAAAGTCTATCATGGAATTTTTCCAAAAGCCTCAAAACAAACCAAAGGAAAAAAGTTGCAAAACTTTTAGGAGATAAAGTGGCAAGAGAGTGTCACAAAATCAAATTATAAGTAATGCAAGTCTAAAAAAAATCTGAAGATCACTGAATTAGACCAGTGGCTCTCAAGCTTGACTGAAAAGGAGAATCTGTGGGAGTTTTTTTTTTTTTAAATCCTAATGTCCAAGCTACACCTCAGACCAATTACATCAGAATCTCTAGGAGTGGAACTTGGGCATGAATATTTTTTCAAGTTCCCCAGGAGATTTCAGTGTATAGCCAAGGTTGAGAACCACTGGAATAGAACTATTAAAAGGCTAGATCCTTAAAATGGTGCTGTCTTCTGTTAGCAGACAGAAGGCATAAGGGAAAAAAAATTATGAGAAATGAAGTGAGAGCTAGCGGAATCACTTACTAACTGTACAACTGAGGCAAGTGTTCATTTCTCTGAGTCTCCAGACTTTCTCAGAGGGCTGCCATAAAGAAGACACTAGCTGAGAGAACATGCCCACTGAAATATCTAGCCCACTACTTGGCACATAAAAGCACCAAATACATCTCCCTTCCTTCCCCTTCTATCCCAAGTATTTTAGGTAAATACTACTCCTGACCAAATGGATTAGAGAGTGGTAGATCTAGTTACAGGTCAAAACTCCTCTCAAAGAATTTTAGGCAAATATAACTATGACCATTCTTTTGTCAATAATGGAACAAAAATATGCACAGAGCCTTCAACTCACTAATGACTCCCACAACAAAAGCTCACATAGAAATTGGTTGTTTGAGGCAAAAATGAGACATGGTATTTTGCCAGTTGGCCAAGCCAATAGATTGATAACCATTGATAATTACCAGTGTTGGCAAAGATGTAAAAAAACAGGTTGTGGAGTGTATATTAGCACAACACATTTGGGAGAGTAATTTGGCAGCATCTATAAAAAATTTTAATGTACATACTCTTTCATTCCATTAACCTATTACTGGATACCCATCCTACAGACACACCTACACATACCTACTCAATAAGATATTGTTATGCTTTTGGTTTTGTTTTCATGCAACTTAGTGACTTTCTGAAATCCTTTGTTTGTAGTCCATCTTCAATACGAGAAGGTAAATCCATGTGGGAAGAGTCTCTAGAGTCTGTTCACCAGGTGACAAGGGCTCGGCTTGCCAAGAGGGCTCATGTCCCGGGCATATTATCTGCCTACAGCGTCATGCCGCTTGAAATATATACTTATTTGGCTTCTCATGCAATATTTCCATCAACCCATTTATGGCTCTCTTTATTTAACTTATTTCAAATAATATATAAACACCTACGAATAGACCATTTAACCCAAACAATGATATTAACAATAACTTATATCTATTTATATGCTCTCTGCCTGCAGTCCTCTGTCTGCCCTCCACCCTTGCCACCTCAGGAGTAACCACTATTCCGAACTTGGTGTTTATTTTTCCTTTGCCTGTTTTTGAATGTTACAAAAATGGTATTATACTATATATAGTTTTCTGGGATTTTCTTTTTCACTCAGCATTTTGTGACAGATTCATCTTGGTGTTGTGTATGTACTTTCACTCACTGGAAGTAAATATCCCATTGTGAGAATTCACCATAATGTATTTATCTTTTACTCCTATAGTCAGCATTTTTGAGTTTCCATTTTGTGCTATTAAGAAAAGTGGTACTATGAACACTTCCTGTCATTTTCATGACACGAAGGTGACTTCTGGTAGGAAATTTGGCTGCTACTACACTAACCCCATCGCCCACAAGAGTCAGTGATGGGCTTTCCTAAAAGGCTTAATTTCTCTCCTCACTACCTCCCCCAACAGACCAGTTCAAGGCAACCTAGGGAGAGAACCTATAAAAAGGGCAAGCATACCTTTAGCTTGCCTTGTAGCTTCAGCAACAAGCATTTACTGGCATAATTGGCTCCTTCCAAAACTATCCTGCTATCTCCAACACCAGACTGAGTGCTTCCTTGTCAATCTCCTGTCAGAATTTTAAAGATATTTTTACTTGAGAGACAGATTCCTAAACAGTTTGAATTTAATACGTTATTCCGATTATTTTAAAAAATAACTGCAAAGAGAATTTTAGCTACTGATGATAACTCCCACAGATATTCTTGTTTAGTAATCATACTTGACATCCAATGACACAAAACGCAAAGAGGAATCCTTGACACACACACACACACACACACACACACACACACACACACACACTGGCCTGAATGAAAAATCCAGTATCAATAGCTACTTATAACTCATTTTATTTTTTCTCACAAAGATAAGATATAAAAGATTCAGGACAATTTAGGGGAAAAAAGAAAGAATAATCCATGCACTGTTTTGTAATGATTTTTTTTCACTTAATTTAGAATAGGTCCTGTAGCTATTTGTAATCCCTCTACAAATACTGCTTTTGCCTCAATGATGTTTTTAGATCTTTGCTGTGTCTCATTGTCTAAAGACTCCAAATTGCATAAATTACTTCTTTTAAATTAGGTTTCTAGGGGCGCCTGGGTGGCTCAGCCAGTTAAGCGGCTGACTTCGGCTCAGGTCATGATCTCACAGTTCATGAGTTCAAGCCTTGTGTCAGGCTCTGTGCTGACAGCTCAGAGCCTGGAGCCTGCTTCGGATTCTGTGTCTCCCTCTCTCTCTGCCCCTCCCCTGCTCACACTGTCTCTCTTTCTCTGTCTCTAAAATAAATAAACATTATTTTTTTTTAAATTAGGTTTCTAAAAGTTGCCACCTCCGGGGCGCCTGGGTGGCGCAGTCGGTTAAGCGTCCGACTTCAGCCAGGTCACGATCTCGCGGTCCGTGAGTTCGAGCCCCGCGTCGGGCTCTGGGCTGATGGCTCAGAGCCTGGAGCCTGTTTCCAACTCTGTGTCTCCCTCTCTCTCTGCCCCTCCCCCGTTCATTCTCTGTCTCTCTCTGTCCCAAAAATAAATAAACGTTGAAAAAAAAAATTAAAAAAAAAAAAAAAAAAGTTGCCACCTCCTCCCAGGAAAGAGAAAACAACAGAGACCACCAACTAGAGACCAATTAAAAATAGCCTTGCAGATAACCCTGTGCCTTTCTGTTCAGATTACAGGTGTTAGAGGAAGAAGGAAGAGAGGCCACTTGACCTCTCTATTCCTAAACATGCACTCACCAGTCCTGCTGTCTACCACAGCATACATCCTCAGAATTCAGAAGCTCCCTTCAACCCTCACCTCCTAATCAGGACCTCAGTACACTCAATACCTTCCCCTTTGCTTCCATCTACCCCTTCCTCAGTCCTGTGGGTACAATGGGGAACACTGGTGGAGGACACTCACCCTATGAACTATCTTTGACCTGAGGGAAACTATAGCACTACTCAACAGTCCCTTCTGGACTGTTCTGCTCCTGGCCTCCCAAACAGCTTAATAAAACCAAGTCTTCCTTCCTAATCCTCATGCCTTATGGCCTGTGCCATTCTCCTCATTGACCTCTTCACACTTATATTGAGATCATCAGCATGAACTTCCTCAATATCTCACACCTCCCCAACCCACACTTTTATCTATTTTAATCTGTACCCATTGATGCCAGCTTTCCCCTCATCCCAGAGGAAGTGACCTCCCTTTTCTGGTTTCTGGCTAATTCCTTCACCTGTGCCAGAAAATTCCACCCCCTCCCACATAGTTCAGAATCACACTTATTCTTTCTCTCTTGTTTGGCTACTTCTCCACACATGCAAGGGTTCACTTCTTAAAACCAACAAACAAAACTCCACCATCCCTCTTTTTCTCTTTCCTCTCACAGAATGAACAGAGGACAATTCTACCCTATGGTAGTGGAATTCATACCTCCTTTCCACTCTTCCACAGACTGCAATATGGATTCAAGCCCTAGTACTCCACTCAAGAATCTCTGGCAAAACTGTGACACCACCCTCACCCCCACCCCCAGTTGCTAAATCCAAAGCATTTTTTTCAGTGTCAACCTTAGCTGACCTCTCTGTGCCAGTTGACAATATTAATCACTCCCTTCCTCTTGAAATTTTTTCTCTCTTAGCTTATAAACTCCTGCTTCTCCTCTTAACATATATGACCATTTTCTTTTCTCATCTCCCGCCCAACCCCTTTTTATGGCTCCTGTTTTGTTGCGTTCCTCTTAAAACACTCATGCTCCCTATGGCCCTCTACTCATTACTCTGAGAACATTTTCCTTAGAAAGTACTATCTCCCCAATACCCATCATGGATCCCCAACTCTCCCAGAGAGCTACAGACCCAAAAAGCCATCTGTCTTGAGAGCATCTCAAGTATAACAAGTTCCACACTGAGTTCATAATTCCCATCACTCCCAACTTTTCCCCACCCCCTCAACCAATAACTCTGACCTTTTTCCTATTTTCTTTAAGTGGATGGAGTTCACTATCTGCTTAATCCCACCCAAGTGGGATCCCCAGGAAGTACGGCACCTCTACAACATCATTCCATCAGTCTCTGAGGTTTATACAATCCACCTCCTTAACATCACTGCCACCTATTCTCCCTTCTCCATCCCCACTGCATCTGTCTTAATTCATACTCTTCACACCATGAGAATTAGAACTACATCTGCTGACAGTACTACACACTGGAACTTAACTTGCACAATTCTTGCAACCTATATTTTTACAGATGAAAAAACTGAGACCTGGAGAAGAAAAATAGTTGCCCAAGCTGACACAGTCCAGAAGTAGAAAAGCCAGGGTCCATTCAAACTTGTCTTCCTGGCTCCAAAGGTAATATCCTCTTCTCCATTTTAGCAATCTCCTGTTTCAATAACTTCCTAACTGGTTTCCCTGAATCTCATCTCACATTCCATGTCTAATCCAATCTATACCACAGACAAAATAAGGTTTCTTTTTAAAAACTTATTTTTATTATGAAAATAGTACATATTCAGAAAAAGTATACAAAATTAAGAACAGCTTAAATTATTATAAAGTAATCTTTGTAAAATGCAAGCCTAACCTTGTTCCTGACATTTTCCTAATCTTCTCAAAGTCTCCCCACTGCCCTTCAAGAGAAGTCAAACCTTAGCAAAGCACAGAGTTCTCTGAGATGTCACCTCAGTCCACTCCTTCAAGCTCATCTCCCACCAGGCAAGATGGCCCAACCCACACTTTAGCCTCATGGGCTATATCTCCAGGCTCCAGGCTTTCTTCTTAACTGGCTCCCAACTGAGATTCTGGGAATATTCTCCCCTCCTTGATTTACCCTTTCCATTGCATTCTCACTTTGCTCTCTGGGAGCTATGTCTTAGTGCTTGTTTCAGAAGATGCTGTGTCTAAATGAAATAAAAACAAAACCTCTTGACAAAACTGAATAGCCAAAGTAGTACAGTTCTTTACATCTAGATGGTTAATAGACACATGAAAAGATTCTCAACATCACTTATCATCAGGGAAATTATAAATCAAAACCACGATGAGATACCGCCTCATGCCTGTCAGAATGGCTAAAATCAACAACATGGGAAACAACAGATATTGGTGAGAATACAGAGAAAGGAGAACCCTCTTACACTGTTGGTGTGAATGCAAACTGTGGCAGCCACTCTGGAAAAACAGTATGGAAGTTTCTCAAAAAGCAAAAAAATAGAACTACCCTACTACCCAGCCACTGTACTACTAGGTATTTACACAAAGGATACAAAAATACATATTCAAAGGGATACATGCACACCAAATGTTTATAGCAGCATGATCAACAATAGCCAAACTATGGAGATAGCCCAAAATGTCCATCAGCTGATGAATGGATAAAGAAGATGTGATACACACACACACACACACACACACACACACACACACACACAATATGGAATATTACTGAGCTATCAAAAAGAATGAAATCTTGCTATTTGCAAGGATGTGGATGGAGTTAAAATATATTGTGCTAAGTGAAATAAGTCAGTCAGCGAAAGACAAATACCATATTATTTCACTCACAGGTGGAATTTAAGAAAGAAAACAGATAAATATATGGAAAGGGTAAAAAAGAGAGAAAGAGTGAAATAAACAATAAGTTTATTGTTGATGGAGGGAGGTGGGTAAGGGATGGGCTAAATGGGTGATGGGTATTAAGGAGGGCACTTGTTATGATGAGCACTGGGTATTATATGTAAATGATGAATCACTAAATTCTACTCCTGAAACCAATATTACATTGTATGTTAACTAAAATGTAAATAAAAAATGTGAAACAACAAAACAAAATCAAAACAAACAAAAAAGAAATTGAAGGACAATTCATTGTTTCATTTGGGAACTTCATCCATTGTAAGGAACCAAAAAAAAAAAAATCCCAAATCAAACTGTCTTAAGCCAACAAGAGACTAGTGCCTTGCATAATTGAGATCTCCAGAGGCAGAGCTCCTCCAAGCAAGGATGGATTCTGGGCTCCATAATGTCCCACAGCTTGGTTTTTTTCCCATTCTTTGAGTCTATTCTCTACCAGCTACCCCTATTTTGTTGGCTTCTTGCTCACACTCCGGTTGGTGTCTGGCACCTTCAACTTCTCCCCTCCTGATCCTAAGATAAGAGGCAGCAGTTCCCACCTCACATATACTCAAGTTCAAGGCCAGAAGTTACTTTTCTAACAGTCTTAGAATTGCTCTGGTTGCTCTAGGTTAAGTCACTGACCACTCTTGAAACTAAGAAAATAAATTTCTCTGATTCTGGTGAAGGAAATGAAACTCATTGATTACCTCAGTCCAGAGTCACTGGCTCTACCTCTGGAACAAATGTGTAAACCTCCAGCTATATTAACTGGGACTAGGGGTAGAGAAGTAAATTCTCAGAAGAAAATCAGTGGAATAGATGCTATTGTAGATGATCCCCCAATGCACCTCCTGCTACATCTTTTGTAGTCCCCTCCCTCAAATCTGGGCCTTATGACTAGCTTTTTTTTTTTTTTTCATAGACCTTATTTTTAAGAATGGTTTGAGATTTGGGGGGAAAATGATGCCATCGTATAGACAGCTCTCATATATGCTTCTCCTATGATTGACATACCATTTGCATGGTATATTTGTTATAATTAATGAATACATATTAATATATATATATATTAACTAAAGTCTGTAGTAGTTTATTCATATTTCCTTTGTTTCTGCTTGTGTCTTTTTCTGCTCCAAGATCTTATGCAGGATACCACATTATATTTATTTGTCGTTGTCTCTTTGGGTTCCTCTTGACAGCTTCTCAGACTTTCCTTATTTTTGATGACCTTGATAAATTTAAGAAGTACTGATGAAGAATTTTATAGGATGTCCTTCTATTGGAAAATTGTCTGATATTTTTCTCACAGTTAGACTGCGGTTTGGGGTTTGGGGAAGGAAGATCATAGAAGTAAAGTGCTAGCCTCATAACATTATATCAAGGATATATCACATTAAATCAAGGATTTATCACTGTTGATACTGACCTTGATCATAGGACTGAGATATTCTTTTCCTCTCTTCCATTCTACACTTTTGGAAGGAAGTCATTATGAGCAGCCCACACTTAAGGAGTCAGGATTCATGCTTCCCCTCCTAGAGAGTGGAGTATCTACAGAAATTAATTGGAATTCTTCTTCAAGGGAGATTTGTCTCTTCTCCCTTGTCGTCTTTCTTTGACTTCCTTTTCTTGAAAAGGATTTATTCAATCATTTATATCAGTATAGACTCAATGGATCCCTATCTTGTACTGTGGGTTGTAATCCAATGAAATTTTATTTATTTTATTGATCAAATTGTTCCTGCTTTGGTCATTGGGGGCTCTATCAATTGGCTCCTGTGTATGATTACCTTTTTGACCAACAGAATGAAACAAAAGTGATGCTATGTGACTTCAGAAGCTGGGTCACAAAAAGCCTTGCAGCTCCTGCCAAAGTCTCTTGAACACTTACTCTGGCAGAAAAGGCTCCCATGTAAAAACTCTAACTACCATAAGACTATAATGCTGTGAGGAATTCCAAACTAACCATGGGAAGAGGTCATGTGAAAAGAGATAGATATCAGCTTCTAGCTCTTCTGGTCATTCTAATTGAAGCACCAGATATGTGAGTCAAGGAGTCCAGCCCAGATGTCTAGCCCAGTCAAGCATTAAAATTACTCTAGCCTCACCAACTATCTGACTGCAACCATATGAGAAGCCCCACAACCAAGAACTCCAAGCTCAGTGGAACCCAGTCAACCTACAGACCATGAGTGACAGCAGTGAGTTGCTCTTTTAAATTTAGCAGTGTTTTGTGATATAGCAAAAGAGAACTGAAACAGATGCAAAAATGTACTAGATATGGTATTAACTCTCAAACTAAAATAAATTTTATTAAACATATTGTGATGGTTCTCTTGTTTTATCACCCAGAAGAAATTACTTATTCAAATCAAATTATTTGATAAAATATTAATGAATCTTTTTCTTCTCAAATAAAGTTATTTAAACTCTGGGGCTCTCAAGGTAACAATGTGATCAGAAACACTGCTCCATACAGACAGTTAGGCTTTCTAAAGACCTTAATGTCAGTTCAAAACCAGTAATATTAGTCTTGAGTAACTCTGCTGTCTACCTAACAATTAGTCATAGCAAAGTAAACTTCTGAATAGGACTTTCAGGCAGCAGAATCTGTAAGCATCCAGAAGCCTGAAATGTCTTCCACTATCATGATAGGAAATATATTTCTACATTTGAGCCAATCTAAACTTCTATTGGCATCTTTACAAGAGTTTGGGGAACAGAGGTCTCCATTCTACCAGAGGACAGAACATGTTGCTTTTCTACATGAACTGCACATTTCCGGGAGTTTATAGGGTGGGGAGGCTGAGGTATGGAAAAAAGCCAAAACACCTCTCCAAAAGAGATAACATTATTAGTATCAAGATTAGATTATCAGATTCAAGGAGGCTATGTCACATTTGTTTTGTTTTGTTTTCTACAAAGGAAGATAGATTGTATTTCTCTTTTATTCCTGGTTCCCCCTCCTTTCCTTATTTATATTTTCTGTTTCTCATTTAAACAGTTTGCTCTTAGAAATTTTATTTGCAAATATGTTTAAGCTTCATTAATACATATTCATTTTATCTAGAATGTAAAATAATTTACTTGGCTTGAGTTTATCTTGAGATATTTGCTTAATAAATTAATAAACAAGCCTAACAGTTTATTTCAAAATAGCTCAAAATATTTTTTATGTCTTAAACATTAACTATAGGTATAAGAACATGTAATCGCTTATCTGAAAGCAAGTCTTACCTGTTCACTGGAGATTCAACTTAGAAGCACTTATTAATTGGTTTAAATTGCCAAAACAATACAAAGATATTTCTTTTTAAATATTCACCAAGAGGGACCACTAGAGTCTAGAGATAGAAGGTTCCTTAAGGTCAGAGATAGGGCTCTGGCTCTTGAACATGAACATTGAACCTTAAGAGGCATTCAAGACATGTTTGCTGAATAAATGATTCAGACTTCAATGACTTAAGTTTAGGGATTTGTTTAATACACAGGTTTCAAATGGCAATTCATGGGCCGAATTTAGTCCACAATCTTGTTTGGTTTGGCCTGTATATTGTTGTATTTTGCTTTATTTTGTTAAAAATGGTAGTAAATTCATTTGGTTCAAAATCTTTTTTAAAAAGATTTACTCTCACTCTGTCTAACTCCCATCTCTATCTTTTATCTATCCATGTGCCCCCAACTTCTCTCAAGGTAATCTCTTTTATTAACTTTTTGTGTATTCTTCTAGAGTCTCTTTAGACAAATTATAAGAAAACAGTTCTATTATTCCCTTTTTTACACAAAGGTAGAATTATATACACTGCTTTTTAGCAGGCTTTTTTCACAGAAATTACACCTGGAGATCTTTTTCTATCATTCCATCATTTCTATTATTATAAGCCAGTTAGTTTCACTTGTTGCATTTCATGTCCATCCATGGTAGTCATTTAAGTTATAGCTAGAGTTACACTGCCAAAAGCAGAGTGGAACAGATATACATTTTGCCCTCTTTATCACACCAAAGTAGGTGAACAGGGATGGGGAGGCCACTACATAGTAAGTATCTTATAGGGGACACATCCTACATATTAGTTACACTGAATGAATTCCAAAAACAGCATCCACAGATGGTTAGCTGCCCCACTCCACACCTTACACACACACACACACACACACACACACACACACAGAGAGAGAGAGAGAGAGAGAGAGAGAGAGAGAGACCTGGAAATGTTAAATCAGTGACAATGCCAGAATTTCTGAGGGATAAAATCTCAAAATCTCAAAATTTCTTTCCCTTTCCTCTAGGTGCCCAACTCCTTCCACCCCAACTCCCACCAACATCCCACATTACACTTTCCAGAGGTAAATTCACCATATGTAGCATTTCTTAGACTTGTGTAATCTCAAGAATTTTAAAAGTCCTTGTTAAAACTCCAGATTCCCAGCCCCATCCCTTGGGCATTCACATCTAGGTCTGAATCTCTGCTCTTAGGATCAGGAAAGTTTAGGAAGACTGACAAATACATTCTCATGCCTGTGTTGACACAGTTCTCTTAGGGACCAGTCATTATAATTAGATTCTCAGCACCTTATTATATGTCCTTTCTAATAGCTATTTAAAAAATTTTTTTTTCAACGTTTATTTATTTTTTTGGGGACAGTGAGAGACAGAGCATGAACGGGGGAGGGGCAGAGAGAGAGGGAGACACAGAATCGGAAACAGGCTCCAGGCTCTGAGCCATCAGCCCAGAGCCTGACACGGGGCTCGAGCTCCCAGACCGCGAGATCGTGACCTGGCTGAAGTCGGACGCTTAACCGACTACGCCACCCAGGCGCCCCTCTAATAGCTATTTTAAAGAAATCCTCTTTTAGAGAAGTGTTTCCCCAAGTGTTTCCCACCCTTTGGAAGGATGAGAAGATGAAAAGTGGTATTTCATAGGACAATGCTCGGGAAATTCTGCTTTAGAGTATCTTGAAGGCAAAGAGCAAAAAAAGTAGCATTTGTTTAGCTCTCATATGCCTGGCACTATACTTAGAACTAAGGCTTTTATCTTGCACACAATCTACTAAACATAGACAGATGTGCATTAGTTCCTCCATTTTAAACTGAGATAGATTTAGATCAACCTCTTCCAAAGGTAGAGTCAAGAGCTAGAATTTGAATTGCCATTTCTGGCTGCCACATTCAACTTTTTTTTTTTTACCATTGACTCAATGGTAGCCAATACATGTCTCAAAAATTAAGGAACATTCCAGAAGGACACAGATGACAAAATTTTTCCTGGGGATATTCTGGCTTCTACCCAAGTTGCTGAGTGCTCTGAATACAACACTGTTTGTGGTAGCTAGTCTCCAAGCTGGCCTCCAGTGACCCTGCCTCTTGGTATTCATGCTCTGATATTCTTCCTCCCACATCGTATCAGGATTGGTCTGTATGACCAATAAAATACAAAAAAATACAAAAAGACATAATGATGTGTGACCAAAAACTAAGTCACTCACCCTGGGAGAAACAAGCTACCATGTGGTAAGGATACTTGATTGAGCAGCCCTATGGAGAGACCTACACAGTGATAATTGCCACCAGTCATGGGAATGGCCATCTCAGAAGCAGTTCCTTTAGCACCAGTCAAGCCCTCAGATGACTGCAGTTCTAGCTGATTTCTCGATTGCAATTTCATGAGACACCCTGAGTCAGTGCCCCCCAGCTAATCTGCTCCCAAATTCCTGACTCACAGAAACTGTGAGATAATATGTGTTTGTTGTTTTAACCAACTAACTGTTGTAGCAATCTGTTACACATCAGCATATAACTAGCACAGGTTTCTATTATATGGACAGAAAAAAAAAAACCAAAACAGAGTAGGTATTTGCCTCTATCGTGATCTACAGTGACATATACCATCGCACCTTAGGGAAGGAAAGCAAGATTTTTGTTTCAATTTTTAAAAATTAAATAAATAGGGCCACCTGGGTGGTTCAGTAGGTTGAAGGCCCAACTTCAGCTCAGGTCACGATCTCATAGTGAGTTCAGTGAGTTCAAGCCCGGTGTCGAGATCTGTGCTGACAGCTCAGAGTCTGGAGCCTGCTTCAGATTCTGTGTCTCCCTCTCTCTCTGCCCATCCTCCACTTGCACACTGTCTCTCCTTTTCTCTGTCTCTCTCAAAAATAAATAGAAACATTAATATATATATATATATATATAAAGTAAATAAGTAAAAATAAAAAAATAAAATAACGTGTGTGTGTGTATGTATACATACAATATATATTAAGATTTTTGTTATACTTTCCAAACACTGTTAACTTTTTGTTTTATCAAGGTCTGGTAGTGAAAGTAGAATGAAACTATCAGGGCAAGGTCACTTCAACTAACAAATAAAGGAACACTGATACATGAACTTGATATTTGAACCATCATGACCGAAAAATTAAATAATCTGCCAAGGGTAGAAGTTGTTTTGTAAATCCAGTTCAGTGCTATGCCAAACTCTGAAAATACATGGAAATTCATTTTTCTCTGTCCAAGGTAGATTTTTTTTCCTTTTTCCTTTCCTTTTCTTTTTTTTTTTCTCTTTTTGGTCATGCTCTAGGAAAAGAAGCCTATAATTGTAATTAGATCTGAAGAAAGTTCATTCATATAAAAATATTGCCAAGAAAGTAATCACCAACCAAGCAAAAAATAGCAAATAGATCATAACAGCATGATAAATAGCTTTTCAATGTATTATAGGGATGGCAAATATTATCATGGCACATTCATTTTGCCTTTATTTTTACCAAGCATTTTATAATTATTTTTTACCTCCTAACCATTAAAGCTATATGGTATAATAAGTTAAAACTCTCACTCAAAATTGTCAAATAAGGAAACTCAGATGGGCTAGATTAAGTACACAAGAGGCTTTTGTAAGCATTAGAAAAAAACCCAATGAATAATTATCTTGCTCTTAGGGACTTGTCTTTAGTGTGGCAAATCCCAGAACTGGGGTGGAACACGAAAGGGAGAAGAGTTGGAAAAGAGTACTAACTACTTAAAAGTAACCTCCTTCCCCTTATCCTCATACCCAGGCATCTGGCATTCTTAAGTTCTTTCCAACCTGCTCTAAGTCTTTCATGGGATAGCAATTAATATTGTTTGCTGTCAGGGCGCCTGGGTGGCTCAGTCGGTTAAGCGGCCAACTTCGGCTCAGGTCATGACCTCGTGGTCCATGAGTTCGAGCCCCGCGTCGGGCTCTGTGCTGACAGCTCAGAGCATGGAGCCTGTTTCAGATTCTGTGTCTCCCTCTCTCTGAACCCTCCCCTATTCATGCTCTGTCTCTCCCTGTCTCAAAAATAAATAAAAATGAAAAAAATATATATTGTTTGCTGTCTATCCTTATGGCCTAACACCAGGCTGTCCACAATCCTATCCTACCAATGATTAACCAAATGAGGCTGACCATGGGCTCCAGGCTACTGTCCAATAGGCAGGTCCATTGCCCTCCATCTAGAATATTTTATATATGTGAGAGAAGCAGTTCACCCAAATATACCTCTAAGATTTTTAAGACTGGGGCAAGAATACAAGTGAAGGGCCATATATAAAAGTTATGAATCAGGTTAACAAAACTGTTAGTTAAAACAGGTCTTCTCTTCCTATCTTAACAACTCATAACAACAAAATTTTTTAACTATGGGCAAAGCTACAGGTTTTATATAGCTAAAAGTCAGCAAAGTAACAAGACTACTGAACGTAATTATTATTACACCTGAGTAATATTTGGATGAGCAATAAAGACATCTGTAACTCAAATTATTATATATTTATTCTATAAAATATATTTTCTTGCCTTTGGCCCATCAAGATTACTAATAATGTTGTTAAAATCAAGATTTTTCACATAATTTGAGTTCTACTGACAGGAAATGCCAAACTAGAAAACCTTTCTTGGGTCAAAATTATTACATACTTTTTATTAATTCCATTTGGAAAAACTTGGCTCTACTGAGATAGTGACAAATGGAATTGTCAATACAATTTTTAAAACAGTACTCAATTCAGAATTGAACACTTATTTCACATTTCAAGCTCAAATATTGTAATAGATGTAATTTTGAAACATTTTCATTTCAAAACAATATTATCAAGTACGGTATTTGAATTTCATCATATAGGTTGCTATCACACCAAGATCTCTCAGGATCTCTTAAGACAGTATCTAGATTCATATCAGTTTTCCTAATTCTTCTGCTTTTACATTTTCCAATTCTGGAATATTAAAAAAACTGAAAACAGGGGCGCCTGGATGGCTCAGTCGGTTGAGCATCCGACTTCAGCTCAGGTCATGATCTCACAGCTTGTGGGTTCAAGCCCCGCATTGGGCTCTATGCTGACAGCTCAGACCCTGGAGCTTGCTTCAGATTCTGTGTCTCCCCCTCTCTCTCTCTGCCCCTCCCCCATTCTCTCTCTCTCTCTCTCTCTCTGTCTCAAAAATAAACATTTAAAAAAAATTTTTTTTAAACTGAAGACAGCAGTACATTGCTCAATTTGTTCAAATTGTTATTTGGTCTTTAGCCAGAAAATAGCATTTGCAGAAATTAGTCTGGGGATTTTTTTGTGTATGTGAATTTTCTCCTTTTAGTTATGTGAACATTTTTATTTCTTCAATTTTCTTATATTTTTTTCAAATTGTTGCTTTTGTTGCATATTGCACTTGCAGTTTCTATTTATAAAAATTTTCTTTAAATTTTAAGAGTTTTTTAATCTTTTCAAAAGTGAAGTAGCCAAAGTTAGATGTTTCTTCTAAGCCATTGCTAATATTAATAGCAAGTAAACATTGTTAATCCATGTGTACTACATCAAATTTGATGGTTTTTTTCAATATGTTCCACCTTTGGACAGATCCTGAAAATACTGTATATAACGTTTAAGCTATTCCCCAAAACGTCAATAACATTAGCAATATTGAAGCAATCTCTCTTAGTAACAGAGTCAAACTATGTACTGTAAATTGCATAAAGAATCATGAATTTTTCACCAAAATCATCTTTGTTGTTATCAACCATGTTAGCACCACTATCACAGTTTTCCCCTTGATAAGATTCTTTTCTTATCCTTTTTTTTTTTCCCTTTGAGTAGAATTGAAACACAATGTAACATTAGTTTCAGGCATACAACATAGTGATTCAACTTCCCTATACATTATGCTATGCTCACCACAAGTGTAGCTACCATATGTCATCCTACAACACTATTACAATATTATTGACTATATTCTCTATGTTGTACCCCTTATTCCTGTGACTTATTCATCCATAACTGGCAGTCTGTATCTCCCACTCCCTTTCACCCATTTGCCCATTCCCCGACCTCTCCCCCCTCACAGTTTGTTCTCTATATTCACAGGTGTGCTTCTGCATTTTGTTTCTTTATGCATTTGTTTTTTAATTCTCCCTACCAGACAATCTTCACTTGTTTCATTATTTTTTTACCTATCTTAAATTTTTGGTCATTCTTTCTTCAAATTTCAAGATCATTTCTATACATCCTACATATTTGCCATTAAGTTCTATAAATATTGTGCTGTTGTGCCATGAAAGGTATCATTAAACGTAGCCGAAGATTGAATATGTGACATTATTCTTTAAAGAACATTATGCCCGTGTACTAGTTTGACATTTGTTTTTGTTTGTGGAATATTATCGATTATTTGCTGTTTGACAATTTTTTTTTCACTTCTGGTAATTACATCTGTACTTTTTGTGTGCAAAGGACATTTCATGGTATTTTACTGAGAATTTAAGTGTTTCCTGTCACAAATGCATACATTGGCTGAAGTCTATCATGAAGATTGGCTGTGAAACATGTGAACAATGATAAAAAAAAATAGCTTCTAAGCAGAGAATATAAAAGCCAGTTTCTACACTCTCCTACTTGAAAGAATTTTGGAGTAAAACAAAATATTAGAAATTCTGCCATGTTCATGCAGTGTAAAATTCCAATCATTAATTTGAACCTGAATGTGTTTTACTAGCAATAATTTCAGAAGGACATGGCATCGCCATTTCCAAGATCATCATCCTGTCAGATGCTTGGAGTATTCTTCCTCTGTTTGATAATTTCAAGACCATTCATTTCTCCATCTTCTAATTGGCAGGCCAGAGATGCTTATGTTTTTTCCAGGTTATTAAAATGATAAAAAAATAGATCAACATTTTCATTCTCATTGTTTTAATTAAAAATTAAATCTTCATTTAATAAAGAATGTAAAGTTGAGAGAGGTTTTTATCTGACCTATTTACGTTGTGGGTTGATGAGAATAATGTTCTTGTTAATTTGCATTGTTTTGATCAGTAGTTAAATAAATCTCCATTAAATAAGAAATTGTAATTTCTTGTTTGCAAATTTTATTAGGGTCATGCTCAACAAAAGTCTGTTCACTCTAATTGTTCCCGCATTTTTATTTTTAACCTAAGTAGAACTTCACTTTGAAAATTCTGTATTTCTTTTTTTCTTTACAGCTTTTTTGCTTTTCTGATCTCTACTTGTGAATTCCTCATTTCTATCATAATTCTCTATTTTTCACTGGCCCTCATTCTCAAGAATCTAAAGGATTAAAAAGTAAAATGTGTTGTATAAAGGGTATAAAACTTAAATAGATTTTAATCAAAAATGTAAATTTAAAATGCAGAAAATGGAAAACTTTTCATGTGCTAAGTTATTTTTCTTCTAAAATATATAAAAGTATTAAAGTTAAAAGGTAACATATAAACTGATGAATATCAAATTATAAAGCAAAATTAAATGCTCAATTTTTATTTTAATTTTTGAAAATTTAAATATGCTCATTAAACATTTTTATAAAAATAAAACTCTGCATTTCTAGCTTTCAATATCCATCTAGCTGCCAACGTTTAAGAATTGATATGACACCAACCACAAAGAAATGGAAAAAGATTCCATGCTCCTGGATAGGAAGAACAAATATTGTTAAAATGTCGATACTACCCAAAGCAGTCTACATATTCAATGCAATCCCTATCAAAGTAACACCAGCATTCTTCACAGAGCTAGAACAAATAATCCTAAAATTTGTATGGAACCAGAAAAGACTCCAAATAGCCAAAGCAATCTTGAAAAAGAAAACCAAAGCAGGAGGCATCACAATCCCAGACTTCAAGCTACACTACAAAGCTGTAATCATCAAGACAATATGGTACTGGCACAAGAACAGACACTCACATCAATGGAACAGAATAGAGAACCCAGAAATGGACCCACAAACCCATGGCCAACTAATCTTTGACAAAGCAGGGAAGAATATCCAATGGAATAAAGACAGTCTCTTCAGCAAGTGGTGCTGGGAAAACTGGACAGCAACATGCAGAAGAATGAACCTGGACCACTTTCTTACACCATCCACAAAAATAAACTCAAAATGGATGAAAGACCTCAATGGAAGACAGGAAGCCATCAAAATCCTTGAGGAGACAGCAGACAAAAACCTATTTGATCTTGGCCGCAGCAACTTCTTACTCAACATGTCTCTGGAGGCAAGGGAAACAAAAGCAAAAATGAACTACTGGGACCTCATCAAAATAAAAAGCTTCTGCACAGTGAAGGAAACAATCAGCAAAACTGAAAGGCAACTGACAGAATGGGAGAAGATATTTGCAAATGACATATCAGATAAAGGGTTAGTATCTAAAATCTATCAAGAACTTATCATACTCAACACCCAAAAAACAAATAATCCAGTGAAGAAATGGGCTAAAGACATGAATAGACACTTCTCCAAGGAAGACATCCAGATGGCCAATCGATACATGAAAAAATGCTCAACATCACTCATCATCAGGGAAATACAAATGAAAACCACAATGAGATACCACCTTACACCTGTCAGAATGGCTAACATTAACAACGCAGGCAACAACAGATGTTGGCGAGGATGCGGAGAAAGAGGATCTCTTTTGCATTGTTGGTGGCAATGCAAGTTGGTGCAGCCACTCTGGAAAACAGTATGGAGGTTCCTCAAAAAACTAAAAATAGAACTACCCTACAACCCAGCCATTGCACTACTAGGCATTTATCCAAGGGATACAGGTGTGCTGTTTCGAAGGGACACATGCACCCCCATGTTGATAGCAGCACTATCAACAATAGCCGAAGTATGGAAAGAGCCCAAATGTCCATCGATGGATGAATGGATAAAGAAGACGTGGTATATATATATATATATATATATATATATATATATATATATATACATACATACAATGGAGTATTACTCGGCAATCAAGAAGAATGAAATCTTGCCATTTGCAACTGCGTGGATGGAACTGGAGGGTATTTTGCTAAGTGAAATTAGTCAGAGAAAGACAAAAATCATATGACTTCACTCATATGAGGACTTTAGGAGACAAAACAGATGAACATAAGGGAAGGGAAAAAATAATATAAAAACAGGGAGGGGGACAAAACCCAAGAGACTCATAAATATGGAAAACAAACTGAGGGTTGCTGGAGGGGGGATGGGCTAAATGGTAAGGGGCATTAAGGAATCTACTCTTGAAATCATTGTTTCACTATATGCTAACTAACTTGGATGTAAATTTTAAAAAATAAAAAATAAAGTAAAAAAAAATTGTTGTCACACTTTAAGCATAATATACCTAGACATAGATGCACACAAGTATGAGAGAGCAATGTGAACTGTTTAATATTGCAAAATACTCGTCAGCCATCATACACAATAACTGCAAATATTGAGCATATCTGGAGTAAGTCCAGAACAATAAAGTGCTTTATATGGAGAGAAGCAAGAAAATGGATGTTCAGCACTAGTGGGACATAAAACTTCATTATACAGATACCTAATGCATTCATGCTATGAGAAGAAGGATTTGACAAGTTAATTAATTTGTCTTTTCTCTTATTTAAGTGTCTCTGCTGTTCCAATCCTCCCTGGACTCTGAAGGATTCTCTTTTTCTCATGTTGGAGGTAGCACAACGCACGCTATGTCACAGCATTCAGATGTAATTGCTTTTTATTTCCAGGAGGTAGTTAAAAGATGTGGGAAAGCATTTCCCTGTAGCATGATGAGTGTTAGTCTACAAGCACAAATGTTTAGTGACAGAAGAGCCTATGGTTTTAAAAAAATCTGCTTATGTGTTGTGTATATTTGTGACTTGAGAGCTGTCAGAAGCACAGGGCCCAGAGCCTCTTTTTCCCAGACCTAAGTATTCCATATTGCTTCTCCTTCTTTCTTAGTCCACTGCCTCAGTGTACATCAAAAACCCCTACCCCCACCACAGTCCAGTTTAAGACCCTGGCTGAATAATTTATTCTCAGCCACTGAATTTATTTAGAATTTCAACTAAAAAAGTTCAGACTCTCACATGTTGTGCTACACTACTCGTGAGGAGAGCAGAAGTCTCTGTAGGAAGGATGAACACTCAAACGTTTATACATGCTGCCTGAAACACTGTGCTCTCCTCTCTTTCACTATTTAACTCTTATTTAGATGGATGCTCATTTCTAACTTCCATAGAAGGGTCTTCCTTGGCAGCCACAATTAGTTCAAATTTCCTCTTTGTTCCCCTAGCATCTTGGTCTATTTAAGAGTGACGATTCTACAATAACTTCTGCAATTTGACTAGTGTTTGTCTCCCTCCATAGAGGAGTACTAACATGAGGACCGTGTCAGAGTGTATTTTGATTGGCCATTATATCCCCAGAGCTTAGGCCATGTTTTGCACAAAGAAGACACACACAATTTAATTAATTGCTAGCCATTCAGCTGCATCTCACACTCTGTTTGCTTCCTTGCTTTTAGACCTCAGTCAATCATGTGGCTAAAAAAATTTATTTGCCTTTTAGATCTCAGCTTAATAGCGCTTTTTTGGGAAAGCTCCTAGACCTCTCTGGCTAATTCAAATCCCCTTAACTTTTTTTTTTTTTTTTATGTTTGAAAAGACTGAAAACTTCATTTGCCCTCCTGATATGATTTCATATCATGTGTTTATACTTGAGCACTGTGCTCCAGGGAAATCTCCCCAAAATTGTGGAAAATAGTGTACTGAAAAGACCGGCTTCATGGGGGGCATTTGCATTATTACAGCAATCTTAGAAATATTTTCACTGGCTTAGCAAAATCTTAAGTGTGGCCACAGAGCACGGGCAATTTTAGCAATAGGTGTATTTTCTCAAAATCAATTATTTTGAACACTGACTGACATGGGAATTAGGAAGTACATTTTCTAATGTGATCACATTATTTTGAAGTAGTTCAGGATTTATCCTTAGAATTCAGTTTTACCTGGACACTAAGCAGCCCAGGAAACACAAATATTTCCAGAAAGTTTCTTGACTCCTTTTTTGTAAGTTTTAACTCCATCACCATGAAATCATTTGTTTATTATAGAATAACTTTCATCCTGGTTCTGCTGAGAACTTGAAAAACTAGAAGAACCAACAAATGATGATAAAGTGTCTCTCTACATTTTCCCATTACTCCCAGTAACTGGTGGACACGGAACCAACCTTAATTTCGTTTCCTGCCTCTTCAGCTTTCCCACCCACATTTGCAGGATATCTGGTCTCTGCCTCTTTCCACAATTTTCCTTGTATTTTAAAAGAAAATACAGCAAAATTGGACTACAATAGACATTGTCATCACAACACACAAAATAACTGTTAAGTTGAATCAGCAGTGAAAGTTTTTCAGGAGATAATTTTTTTTTTCTCATTTGAGTCTTCATCTGTTTTAACCAATGGCAAAATTAATCAGAAATGACAAGTCAAGTTGGAGACCATCAAACAGGGCACCTCATTTTCATGAGTTTCTGAGTATCCATGGCCTGGGGGCTCTGGCTGGATCAGTCTCAAACAACTGAACTTTCCACCCAAAGTGTCCCATAAACAAAGAAAGATTTTATTAAACTCAGCTCAGCTGGGGGAAATGTGAAAAAGCATCAGACTAATTACGCTCACTCACATGATCAAGTACTAGTTCTTTGGCTCAATCAATCAGAAGCTTTACTAAGTGCGATTCAGGAGCAGCTAAAAAAATTTTAATGTGTCAAGACATAAATTAGCAAAAATATAACCTGGAATAGGACATTTAACCATGCCAGAAAGCCTGGCCTCCATTTGGAATCAATGAGATTATCCTGGCAAAAAAAGTATACCATCAAGTTCTGAGAAAGTGAGCAATGGACACCCTGACTCTGTGGACTTAGAAACAAAAGGGGGAAATACACATTTTTTTTTCCTACTCTTATTAAGACAATGCTAAAATGTGCTGTGAGGTCGTTACTTCACACAAGAAAGCAATCTGTTTTTAGTCAAGGCAATATGTTATAAGTAGGGAGCCTAATTCATCTGTTTTTATCAGGTAATAAAGTGGAAGTAGAGGTCCTAATAAATGTCTATTATCTTGCTTACAGCTGTAAAAGACATACCTCAGTAGTTTTATCTGCTGTAAAACAGCAGATGTTTCTGCTGAGATTCTGTATAAATTCTCTTTGGAGCAAACAAAGCACTTTTCTTTGTGGTTGACAGGAGCCAAACAAGGAGACCTAAGGGAAATCGCGTCCAATCCCCAGGGATTCTAAACAGCACTGCCACATTGCTCCTACTCAGCTTCAACTGGCAAGTGAGGCATTATTAAAAATTTTCAATTATTTTCAAGTGCAGAAATGTTTTTAACCTTTTGCCTTTACAAAGCATCGTGTAAGTATGCTTTTCTTTCTCCTCCCCCAGTTCCCACCTTTGGATTATTTGTTTTTTGGTTATTTTTTAACCACAGGTAAATTTTTAAAAAATGACTGAACTTGCTAAGTGCTGCTCCTGACACAACATGGGTAAATTGAAGTCTTTTCGTTAAAAATAATAAAATAAACTTTGGTGGTATTCTAGAGGTAGAGATGGCTAAAAAGTCACTTGGGGCAAATACTACAAATCTTTCTGCAGAATATTCAGTTTGTGACAATTTGGAGGATTATGGTTTTAGTAAATGCTTTGCCTGCATTAGATGATAGTAACTCTGTGGCTTTTGTTACACATTTCATTTCTTGGCTGAAATTAGTCTGAAATAAAGGAAAGTCTGTGTTTATTTTGTAACAATTTCATTAGTAGGTTTATGTTACATTTTCTCATTGGTAAAGACAGGAAAGTGCTATCTACAGGATTGTATTAGCTATCCATGTAAAAATCTTAAGCGTGGCCACAGAGCATGGACAATTGTAGCAATAGGTAAAGTTGGAAACAAAATTTACCTCCTTATCATATTGCATAAATCTTATTTCTTATTTCCACCCTTCATTATTTAACTGGCCTGTTGTACAAAACAGGACTATTTAAGATTATCTCATAACATTGCTATGCCCTTAAATTTTTCCTTGACCCATATTTTGGATTATACCTTCAAGACTTTTAAATAGTGAATAATTTTATGCTTATCCAGGATCTATCTTTCCATTACTGTTCCTATTCTCTGTGTCCCCGTTAACAGGTTTTTTAGCATAAGGCAGCCATAAGAAGAAAACATATTTCAGAGGTTCTGAAAACAAGAGAGATCTGGAAACCCCAAGTTCCTCACTAGTCTTGAGCCTAGCTACTAGTCTAAGAGTGTTAACTTATTATTGGATATTACAATTTTCTGCCAAGATAGAGGAGAGGCCCAAACAGCTTCCATAAGTGGCATTTCAAAGTAAAACCTTATTTAGACTTTCATCAGCAAAGTGAAACCAAGGCTACCATTTTCACCAAAAAATGATGCCCTTCACTCTAACGCCACAAGAGTTATTTCTCAAGAATCATACTAAAATCACCTAGATCTTGACCTCTTACACCCACGTTTCCCAGAAATGATTAAACCATCATTTCCTAGCTTATCTAGAGCACAGCTTCCCCTCTGCTCCACCAACACAACTGCACACTCACTGGGAAAGTAGTGTGGCAGTTGTCTTGAGGGAAGAAGGGGCAACAGGTGACACCTGTCCTACCTCCTTTCCCAGCCACCCTTGGGCAGGTTGGGCTATGTCTGAAAATTTTCCAGAGACTTCCCTCCACCAGCAAGGCTGCCACATAGAGACTGAGGGATGATTGGTTTATGTGTCAGCTTTGCTACACTATAGTACCCAGTTATTTAATCAAACACTAATCTAGGTGTTGCTGTGAAAGTATTTTTGTAGATGTGGTTAATATCTACAATCAATTGACTTTAAGTAAAGGAGATTACACTCAATAATGTGAATGGGAGTCATCGATCAAGTGAAGGCCTTGGGAGCAAAAACTGAGGTTTCCTAGAAAAGAAGGAATTTTGCCTCAAGACTGAATTTCCAGCCTCTGGACCTGCCTGCCCCACAGATTTTACACTTGTCAAGTCCCACAGTGTCCCAAGCCAGTGTCTTAAAAGAAATCTCTTTGTATATATATGTATGTATGTATGTGAGTATATGTATATATTATATGTAATATATATAATACATATTGGTTCTGTTTCTCTGAAGAACTCAGACTGACAGAGGGCCTTATTCCATCCCTATTCCCTCCAAATGAAGTCATATTTTGTGAATTAAGAGAAGGAGTCATGAATAGATAAGCCTGTTCATGTTGGACAAGCATGCTTCTAAGAACCACCCTTAAACTTGGGAGGTTTCCTGAAGAAAACCAAAACATAGCGGTCCCCCATGCTTGGCTATGTATGCATGGGGACCACTGTACTTAGATGCCTTTTCTATACTTCCCCCCCCCCATGTTAGTTTTATTTGAACTACAGGCAAGGTCTCACGATTCTGCCTCAATTTTTTTCACAAATAAATTTTACGATAGAAATAAGATTTTTCTTGTTATATGAATCCATAATCTTTGACAATATTACACACATTTAGGCATTTCATTTCAACAGTGTTTAGGTTTAGACGTCCTGGTATAATTATACTTAATTAGATCATTCAAAGTAATTGAAAGTCAGTAATTCTTTTAAGATGAAGTAACATTTCCTAGAAAACTTTGCACAAACTTTAAAAACAAATTGAAGTGTGAAAAATGGAAAACGCTGACCAACAAAGTTCTTTAAATAATACCAGCTTGAAACAACTGAACAAGGATGCTCTTTAGGCACAAATCTTGTTTCCTGGATTCTATTAGAATCCTAAATACTGAGAGGCATCTATAATTTGTTTTAATTATTCTTTCATGTAGAAAAAGTTTCATCATGTCTACTAATTTTTCATCATAAAGTGTTTAGAAATTTATGAAAGCATGCAGTTATACTGACCAAGCTGTCTCCATTCCTTCTATGATACTAAAGTTAATGATTCTTAGTTGAGGGGCACCTGGGAGGCTCAGTCGAGCATCCAACTTCAGCTCAGACCATGATCTCATGGTCTGTGATCTCGAGCTCCACATCAGGCTCAATGATGTCAGCCTGTCACCGCAGAACTGGCTTCAGATCCTCTGTCCCCCTCTCTCTCTGCCGCTTCCCCACTTATGTTCTCTCTTATAAAAAAAAAAGTTTAAAAACATCAAAAATAATCATCAAAAAATAAATTAAAAAACATTTAAAAAAAATTATTCTTAGTTGAGCAATCTCACTACTCCCCTGCTCTGTATTAGATGATATACATCCTAGATTTGTGACAGTTTATATAAAGAAGCAGGAAAAAAAAATACTAGATTATAACAGAATAGGAAATGAAATTCTATTTTTTTTAATGTTTATTTATTGAGAGAGAGAGACACACACACACAGAATCCAAAGCAGGCTCCAGGAAGTTTAACCAACTGAGCCACCCAGGCGCCAACCCCCCCTTTCTTTTTCATTTTTGTAAAAGAGTGTGATGAACTCTGTGATGAAACATTAAAATGTCTTTTAAAACATTTTTTTAATGTTTTTATTTATTTATTTTTGAGAGAGAGAGACAGAGTGTGAGCAGAGGAGGAGCAGAGAGAGGGAGACACAGAATCTGAAGCAGACTCCAGGCTCTGAGCTGTCAGCACAGAGCCTGACTCAGAGCTCCAACTCTAACTCCATGAAATCATCACCTGAGCCGAAATCGGTCACCTAACTAACTGAGCCATATAGGCACCCCCTAAAATTCTAATTCAGTTAAAATCTACATCGCAAAATTTTAAATATAAACTTATGACTAACCTTAGTATTATCTAGATTAACCACATTAAGTATCTCTCTTTTGAAAACAGAATGTGAAAAAAATGTAGCAATGGCACCAGACTAGAGGACTGATATTTATAACCATTGTCACTTTGGAGATGTATTCTAAGTCTGCCGCTTATTTTTATTAACATTTATTCTGCTTTGTTCTCAGTGCCCTAATGAAAAAGAGGATATACCTAATTTCCAAGCAGGTACTGGCTTAGAAGTGAATCTAAAAAATAATATTATTTCTGATATTGGAAACAATATTATTTCTAATAATGGTTAAATCAACCAGATCTGTTTATAAATATTACCCCCACCACTTTCCAGGTATGTGGCCAAATTAACCAACATTAGGCTTCAGTTTCTTCATATACAAAACAGGGATAGTAAGCTTACTCACTAAATCATTGTAATAACAAAATTTTATACATATATATTTTAAAATAACTATACACACACATATGCTCAATAAATGGCAGTCTATTTTAGAAATTGTCTTTACTCAAAATCATTAAAGTTCTATTCTAAAAAAATGTATCTTCTTATTCAATATATTTAAAAAACTAGCATTTAAAATGTCTATTTAGGTTAAGGCTCACTGTAAAACATAAAGCACAAAATTTTATTATGTAGAAGTTTTTTAGTGATAAGCAATAGAAATGGACTACAGTAGAAAATAAATTTCTGGGTATGGAATAGCCCCAGAAGCCTTGGAGAAGATCAGGAGTCAGACAGTTCAAGGGGTGCAAATAGCAGAAACTAATGACTTTTTCCCTTCTTCAGGATTTTGCTGCTACAATGATTCCATTCCAATTTTTTCAGTCATTTTGTCACTCAATATTCAGAGAGAGCGATTAGGGGAGGACATCCTTTAAAGAGTTTTGTGCTCCCCTTGCAGAAGTGTTTTTTAACATCTTGCTTAAATGTTGCCACGTTGGGGAAATTATATAGTTTCAAGGCAAACTTGCCTTTTGTACGAGTCATGGGATTAACACATATGTTTAATACCAATGGGAGCAATGCAGAACAGTCATTTTTATTTACTTAATGACCCTTTTGCATTGCCTAAGGAATTGCACAAATAGAACTGCTTTAAGAACAGAATTGTGAGACACCAGAGTGGCTGTTAGTCGAGTGTCCGACTCTTGATTTGGCTCAGGTCATGATTTCAGGATCATGGAATCGAAACCCGCTTGGGGTTCTCTGCCTTTCCCTGTTCATACACACACACACACTCTGAAAGAAAAGAAAAGAAAAGAAAAGAAAAGAAAAGAAAAGAAAAGAAAAGAAAAGAAAAGAAAAGAAAAGAAAAGAAAAGAAAAGAAAAGAAAAGAAAAGAAAAGAAAAGGAAAGGAAAGGAAAGGAAAGGAAAGGAAAGGAAAGGAAAGGAAGACAAAAAAGAAAACAGAAAACAGAATTAAAACAGAATTGTATGTTCAACAATAATAACCACTGACATCCCTGGCACCATGTCTATGCTATTTAATCTAACCAAGTAATTTATACTTGGAAGAAAACAAATGAGGTCTGATTCCTACTTTGTTCTTTTGATTGTTTGCATTGGGCTTTCCTGGTTTATACTGGAAAATAGTTTTTCTGCATATTTTCCTTAGTAGCCTATATTGGGAAAAGTTCAATGTGTTCATATTTTACAGATTTGTAAAAGCATGTTGGATGTTTACATATTTCCTGCATGACTTCAATGTACGAAATTATTCCTTACAAAATTCTTTCAGAGGAAAAGAAGGAATAGCAAGGGGATTACGTAGATAGATATCTATGTTTTCCACAGGAAAACAGGACAAAGTAAGCAACACAACATGGTACCAGCAGCTAAATCACCTGGAGTAAATTTAAATAACTATCTCAGCTTTTATATTGGCCTTAGGATTTCTCAAAATAAGATGCATGTGGTTTTACTTTCCATATAAAATGAATCTATGCTTTCTAAATTTTAATGTAAATTTTTGCAACCTTAGGAAAGTGAGACATATTCCACCTTTTGTGGCTTTGCTCACATAGTCTGTGATCCATCTAAAAAAATTTCTCAGTCTCTAAAGTCAAAAAATTTAAGTTCTAGTCTTAATTCTGATTATGACTGAAGTAAATGCTTAGAGAGGACCTACTATTTTTATATCTTGTTTTCTTAGTCTTTACAATGGCAACAGACATACACTGGTGCCCCAAAACAAAGATTTATTGATTTATGATACTAATAACAAATGTAACATAACTACTAATTGTTTTAAATATGAATCATATATTTAAGAACTATGAAAGAAATGTCATCATAGTATATAAAAGTTAAACTGGAATTTATTACAACTGAAAATCTGCCTGCCAAGTTATAAAAAGGTCTGAGGAAGACTCTTCTCTTAGTAAAGGATGTATCATGTACTTTGAGATTAAATGACATGAGAAAATGTTAAAATAGAGAAAGAGAAAAACAGATATGTGTCTTTTGGACCGATCACTTAATCAACCCATAAGATAACATTTTGACCTTAGAATCAGGGCTTATCTATAGTAAGGAACATGTTCCTTCCATTCTAACTGTACTCATTGGGGAATTGAATGGTTCTGAATTTTACTTGTCAATATTTTTCAGAAGCCCAGACCTGGAAGGACTGCAGCAGAAGTTAAACAGTTAAATGAAATCACCACCAACACTCTAACAGAGTGTTTCTCCCTTTCTCCCACTAAGGTTTTAAATCACCCAGGAAAATCTCTGATAATTGATAACACAGGGGACAACAATACTGACTAAAATTCTAAGCTCCCTAAGTTAAGAATTAAAATAGAAAGGTAAAAGAAAACTTAGAAGTAACGGTGGCTGCAGGGCACTGGGTATCTTAGTCGGTTAAGTGTCCCACTTCGGCTCAGGTCACGATTTCACAGTTTATGGGTTTGAGCCTCACGTCAGGCTATGCGCTGACAGCTCAGAACCTGGAGCCTCCTTCAGATTCTGTTCTCCTCCTCTCTCTGCCCCTCCCATGCTCATGCACTCTGTCTCTCAATAATAAATAAACATTAAAAAAAAAAAGGAAATAATGGTGGCTCCCAAACTTGAGAGAGTACAAAAGCAGGAAGGTGAATGACATAGCTTCATGCAGGTATGACAGATATCATTTTGACAACCAAGATGTGGGTCCTGTGTGCATGTTACATAGTACAAGAAAAATAAAATAAGTAAAACCTGGTGTCTGCCTTCAAAATGCTTATCAAGTTGGAGGGTAAAAAATATAAAGCTCACAATACGAGACAGAGTATGAGAAGTATAATGTGTGGTTCAGATGCATATGCAGCATAGAGCTCCCGACTTAGTTTCAAATTTCTAATTTGTTGTATACAAAGAATGAGTATTGCATTCTGGCAAGCCTTTGAGCTTTGGACTTAGACAAATGTATCAGGGTTCAACCAGAGAAAGACAACTGGTAGGAAATTCATATTAAAAGATTTATTGCAAAAAGCTGGCGAATGGCTAGGCAAGTCTGCAATCCACCGGACAGACCACCAGGGAGGGCAGGCTGGAAGTCTCAGGCAGCTGAAGCCACAGTCCACAGGCAGGATTTCTTCTTCAGAGAAGCTTAGCTTTGCTTTTCTGGCCTTACAACTGAGTGAGTTAGGCCCATGTAAATTATCTAGGATAATCTTCCTTACTTAAAGTCATCTGATTATGGACTTTAATCACATCTATAAAATACCTTCACAGCAACACCTAGACTAGCGTTTCACTATTACAGTGGGGCCTATAGCCTAGCCAAGTTGACAGTTAACCTGGATTAAATTCCCAACACTATCACTTCCTAGCTATATGGCCTTGAGAAAGATTCTAAATTTCTTTAAATCCTATTTCATCATTTGTAAAGATGTAGGAGTAACTGCTCATAGAATTCTTGTGAAGATTAAATAGGTCCATGTAAAGTGGATCTAGTAATGTGCTTGGCATATAGTAAATATTCAGTACATATTACTCAGTGCCATCATCATCCTCACTATCTGGGTCATACTGAGTCAACCCTTTTCTCTAAGCTTCAGTTTCTTCATCTGTAAAATAAGAATATTAATACCTATAATTCACAAGAGTGATATGAATATTAAATGAATATATATTAGAGGTGATTTATTTTTTTTTTAATTTTTTTTTCAACGTTTATTTATTTTTGGGACAGAGAGAGACAGAGCATGAACGGGGGAGGGGCAGAGAGAGAGGGAGACACAGAATCGGAAACAGGCTCCAGGCTCTGAGCCATCAGCCCAGAGCCCGACGCGGGGCTCGAACTCACGGACCGCGAGATCGTGACCTGGCTGAAGTCGGACGCTCAACCGACTGCGCCACCCAGGCGCCCCTAGAGGTGATATTTTTAATTGTGGGAAAGCTTTGTTATCTACTTAGATTTCAGGCACTTTTACACATTTTCCAAAACCTATTTTAAAAAACACATTTTCGGGGCGCCTGGGTGGCGCAGTCGGTTGAGCGTCCGACTTCAGCCAGGTCACGATCTCGCGGTCCGTGAGTTCGAGCCCCGCGTCGGGCTCTGGGCTGATGGCTCAGAGCCTGGAGCCTGTTTCCGATTCTGTGTCTCCCTCTCTCTCTGCCCCTCCCCCGTTCATGCTCTGTCTCTCTCTGTCCCAAAAATAAATAAACGTTGAAAAAAAAATTAAAAAAAAAAAAAAACACATTTTCTAAAAATGCAACCAATAATTATAACTTCAGAATTTTTTTAATTTTTCTTTAACATTTATTATTGAGGGATAGAGACAGAGTGTGAGCGGGGCAGGGGCAAAGAGAGAGGGAGACACAGGATCCAAAGCACATTCCAGGCTCTGAGCTATCAGCACAGAGCTCAACGTGGGACTCAAAACCAGAAATCATATAACTGAATTTTTAAAGTGAGTCCAGATCAGGGCCGCTGGGTGGCTCAGTCAGTTAAGTGTCTTAATTTTGGCTCAGGTCATGATCTCATGGTTCAGGAGTTTGAGGCCCACATCGGGCATTGGGCCCTATGCTGACAGTATGGAGCCTGCTTGGAATTCTCTCTCCTCTCTCTCTCTCTTTGCCTCTCCCCCACTCACATGCATGTGCACTCTCACAATAAATAAACTAAAATAAATAAATACATACATACATACATACACACATACATAAATAAAGTGAGTCCAGTTGATAACGATTTCTTACATATCTTAATACATCTTCAGGTTTATAAGTGGAAATTCACCAGATTCCCATAGGTACAAATACACACACACACATACACACACACATACACACACACAAATCATAAATTATTTTATATCACTTATATATTTATATATTTTATATTTATATATTATATTTATTTATATATATTAATATTTATATATTAATGAAAGCTATCATCAAAACAGGACATTCAGAAAAAATATTTTAGGATATTATACTAATATTAGTTTCATTATACTATTATTTTTAAAGTAATTTTAGAGAAGTTATGGTTTAGCTGTCTTAGCCTAGGTAAGTGTACATGAGTTAGAATCCTAGCTTCACTACTTTCCACTGAATAAAGAAATCAGGCAAGCCCCTCAGCTTACCTCCACATCAATCTCCTCGTCTTTAAGATGAGGGCAGTGACAGTACCTCACAGAATGTTGTGAGCTTTAAGAAGCTGATAACTATAAAATGCTGGGAACTTCCTGGTATATAGGCATCAGCTATCTGAAAATATCACTTCATGTCCTCCTGGAATGTCAGTGGGATGGCTTCCTGTGTGAAATATTATACTGGTCCTGCAGATTAAAGGAAAATGCTGTTAGATATTTACAATATCTCTTACCAATACAAATATTTTTGTTCCTCTATGAAGGACACTTTGGCAGTAGCTATTCCATCTGTATACATCTTTTTCTTGAGAATTTATCCCACAGATACACTTACATTGCAGTAAAAGATAGAAAACAAGTGACCATCAATAGGAGACTGTATTCTCTTTTATTATGATATACAATACAGCTGTAAAAAGGAATAAGGAAGCTTTCTATACACAGATACACAAATATATCTAAGATATATCAGATGAAAAAAGCAAAGCATAAAACTGTATAAAATGGTAGGAATGGGAGCCAAGATTATATATGCATGTCTAACTGCATTTACATAAAGAAACTTGAGAAGGATACTAAAGAAACCAATAAAGTGGGGAACTTGCAGTGGTGGGACATTGGATGGGACCCAGGTGAGTAGGGAACAGGGCATGGAGCAAAACAGTTCACTGTATGCCTTTTTATATTTTTATTATTGCGCCATGTGAATGTGTTTTCTATTTCAAAATACATCTTGATAGAAGTCAATGGTACCTGTTGTATCATTTAGGCATCCCAAAAATGTTGTGTCACAGACAACACCAAGACTTAACAAGTATTTATTTTTGAAGATCTACAGGTCAGCTAAGCTGATTCAAGCTGGACTCCATCTAGAGGCTCTGCTTCTCAGATCTGTAAGTCTGCTCCCCATGTATTTAATTCTCCTTGAACCAGCAGAAACAGAAGCACAAGATGACTAGTGGAGGCATATAAGGCCTCTTAAGTCTTAGGCTGAAAAATGACACAACTGCTGCCCATATGTCATTAGCCAAAGCAAGTTAAAGATTGAGGAAGTACGCTCTGCCCACAATGAAGCCATGACAGGAGTGCAGATGCAGAGAGAGGTCAATGATTCAATCTGTCCCACCTGTTGGCAACTACAGACATCCTGAATGTTCTAAAACGAGCACTATGAATCACAAGTCTAAGGAGTAGCAAAGAGCAGGCAAAACTTTTGGGCAGCTTGAACACTCTATGAGTGTCTTGTCTCGTCTTGACGATTATGTCATCACTGTCCACATGGATCATGAATGAAATGGAATGGGATGGAATGGAAGGCAAACTTATGAACTCACAGGACCAGCAAAGACTTTGGACCACACTTTAGCCCAACACATTTTACAGATTAGGCAAGCGAGGCCTGGATAAATAAAGTACAGTAAAAACAGTCATAAAAATCTTAAGTGGTATATCAAAGAATTTGTTAAATACAGAATCTGCTAGATTGATTAAAGTTCCTTAGAGTCCAGGTGATGGGGTGAGCCAGGAAATAAAGAGGGAAAACTGCAGTGACATTAACTACAAACAGCACCCATAATCATAAATCAGAACACATTTCATGCATACAAAGGAATTATTATTTAGAGATAGATATAAAACAGACATTAATAATAGTGTATATTAAATTTTTATTTTGAAAATTTTATTAGATTTTTTTTAATTTAAACGATTTCAAGAGTATAAAAAAGTAAATCCCTGTTCTTTACCAGACACCCAATCCATCCTTCCCCCAGAGCAAAATACTGTTAGTAGTTTATGTATTTCTCCATAAATGTACTATGCATTATTGGTTTATAAAGAGAAAAACACAAGGCATTTGCATCTTAAGTATGCATTTCTGAAGACCTGGCATAATTTAATATTTATTTTCCCAAAGGACTGTTAAAGTATAATGAGTATTATTTTTTTAACCAGTTCAAGTGACAATGGCATTAAAAACAATTTATAATTCACTAGTCCTACTAGTTTGAAAAGCTATGCAATTCTTAATTAATTCTTTTTAATTTGGGGAAACTCACAATATATATGGAAATATATATGAAAACACAATTTATATGGAAATGCAAAGGGCATAGAATAGCTAACAGTTTAGGAGAACAAAGCTGGCAGAGTCACACCACCTAACTTTTGAGACTTACAGTATAGGTACAGTCTTTAAAGACAATATGGTTCAGTGTGGCATGGGTATAATGATAGGTAAATAGTTTAATGGAACAGCCTATGCATATTCTTGACCATCTCCTCACACCAATAATTGGGACTGAGCAGCCAATTCACTACAATGTCTAAATCTTTTCCATGTTTATCCATGTCAGCCTCACCCTCATTCTGTCCAGCTGATGATTTGGAGCAAATATAGGACTTTACATTTATCACTACTACATTTTATCTTATTAGTTGTTGCTCTTCTTTTTAGCCAAGATTTTTCTGGATTTTGACTCTGTAATATATTCTAATATATTCTCTATCTCTTCAAGCTTCTTACTGTCTGTGAATTTGGTAATCATGTTATTTAGCACTCTTTCAGTTACAGTTAGTAAGGACTCAATTAAAACTGACTTAAGCCAAAGAGGAAATGTACTGGCTCACATGATCAAAAAGTCCAGGGGATATTCAGATACAAACTGGATCCAGGTAAAAAATAAGCTCAGCTGGGTACTCTCACTCTCTCAGCATCATTTTCCTCTTTATGGAAATCAGCCTTTGTCCCAATGATCTCAGTAAGACTTAAACCTGTCTCTCATTTGCCTAAAATGAGTCATAGGTCCATCTCAGAACCAATCAGTGTGGTTAGGAGATATATTTCCTCATCTGAATATCACATTCATTCCTGGAGCTATGGATGAAGTAAGCCTTCCTTCAATTACATGGACTGAGGAGTGAAAATGGGGAAAGGTAACTTCCCAGGGAAAAAAAGGCACTGTCATCAGGTTGTAGGAGAAAGGATACCATAGAAAGGAAAAATAAGATCTTTATATTACAGTTCTCATCTAGGTTGTTAACAAAAAATGCTGGGCAGGGCCAAAGGAAAGGATAAATAAAATGCTTACAACATATCGTCTCCAAAAATAATCTATTTTTGTATTTGGTTTTAAAATATGCTGCCAGGAAAAATAAGAGGGTATTAGGTCTGAAGGAAATAGGAGAATTATCACCTCCATATGCTCAATACTGATTAAAGTTTAATTGCCCTATCCTATTTATATTGAAGCCAAAAAATGGAGAAGTTGGAAAAGGCCTATGTCTTAGACAGCCAGGCTGCTGCCATAGGCTGATCTGTGGCTTAAACAACAGGTATTTATGTCTCACAGTTCTGGAAGCTGAGAAGTCTAAGATCAAGGTGTCGGCAGATTCTATTTTTCTTGAGTGCTCTCTTACTGGCTTGTATACAGCTGCCTGAGAAATGTGTCTTCATGGACAGAGGCTTTTCCTAACTGTGTGTTCATGGACAGAGAAAGAGCTCTTGTACCTTTTTCTTTTTTCATAAGGATATTAATTCCATCATGGGAGCCCCACATGTATAACTTCATCTAAACCTGAATATCTCCCCAAAGCCCCACCTCCAAATACTATCATATTTGATATGATAGTATCATATCAAATGATATGAAGGTAGGGCTTCAACATATCAATTTTGATGGGTCATAAACATTCTGTCTAAGCAGTATGCAAGAGATCTGTAACCAAGTTCGAAAGTCAGTGGAACAGCCAAAGAAAAGAGGTTTATCTGGCCATTATTCACATAATGAAAATCAACAGAACCAAGGTAGTCAATCCAATATTATACTCAGAAATAGCATTACTTTTAGAGAAGCTCAATCTGCAAGTACACATAAGAATATTCTCTGTACCACCTCCAACAAATCTCACTTGGACCAGGAACGAGTATTAAAGTCAATGAATCAGGAAAAAAGCCTCAAAAGGTACTACTAAACTCAAATGTCCCATAGGCAGGAAGTCAAAGCACAAGAGATTACACTTAATGGAAGCAAACTGGTCAATTAATTGAAGAATATGACACCAAAACCACCTCTTAAAATCCACAAGAATATCTGATAATTATGTGATTGAAGGAAACTGGAAATGCAAGATACAAAATGGGTGATGCCAAAAAGAAAAGAAAATTATAGGTTATTATACCAATTAGGGCTTTTAAAATATGTTTTAGCTTAGATATTTAGCTATTGCAGTGCTTTCATTTTCATTTGCTGGATCTACAGAGAGAAAACAAGTATGAGAGGAGTTTCCTACAATGTCTAGCTCTTAGCATATAAAAGGGATTTTAAAAGTATAGGAAGTATGAAGGAGATTAGTAAACCTGCACTAAACAATGCTAAAGACCTCCATCCAAACACTATATGCCCATCATGGTTTTGCTTCAGGGTCAATCTCACTGTCCTGGAGTTTACACTTTCATGTTTAGTGCCTATTATGATGACAGCAATAGGAGATGCCACTATCTTTGGTGCCCCAGGGTAAAGTTATACCCCTAACCCTGGCATCAGATGGCTTGATTTCTAAGTCTCAGTCTACCACTAGATCAGCAGATAAGTCACTTAATTCCTATGAAACTGAACTACCATTTAGCCAGATTGATGGAGATGAAAATGGGGTGCAATAATGCCCAACAATAAATAGTGCAACATTTTGGAGATGTGGCCTAGCCATATATGCTCATTGACCACCCAAGCCCTAACTAGTCCTGCCCAACTTCTAATGTGGTCTGCTCTTACTGGTTTAAGATGCTTAAACGGGGGTGAAGAGGTTAAACAGGGGTATTCATTCATTATATAAAAAATTGTAAGTTGAAGGGGTGCCTGGGTGGCTCAGTTGGTTAATCGTCCAATTCTTGGTTTATGCTCAGGTCATGATCTCACAGTTGTGTGAGTTTGAGCCCCACGTCTGGCTCTGCACTGATAGCACAGAGCCTGCTTGAGATTATCTCTCCCTCTCTCTCTACCCCAACCCTGCTCACCCTGTCTCGGACTCTCTCAAAATAAATAAATAAACTTAAAAATTTTTTTTAACATTTATTTATTTTTGAGAGACAGAGAGAGACACAGAGCATGAGTGGGGAAGGGCAGAGAGAGGGGGGTACACAGAATCCAAAGCAGACTCCAGGCTCTGAGCTGTCAGCATAGAGACTGATGCAGGGCTCAAACTCATGGACCACAAGGTCATGACCTGAGCTGAAGTCGGCCGCCCAACCGACTAAGCCACCCAGGTGCCCTGAAATAAATAAACTTAAAAAAAAATTTTTTTAAGTTATAAGTTGCCATGAAAAAGAGTAAATTGACTGGTAATGGTGAATATTCAAAATATAGGACAAATATGTATAGATAAGATTTATTAACAAAAATGCAATATTTTATTTTTAATACCTTGTTTTGAAAATAAGCAATGAAATTGATTTTATTTTTTGTATATTTGATGTTTATTAATTTTATACTATAGCTAGTATATTATATAGTATGCATTATAGTGTACTTTCTTTCTTTCATCTTTCCTGCTTCTGCAGTTCAATTTTTAAGACTTTAGTTTTTAGAGTAACAGTTTTAGATTTACAGAAAAATTGTAAAGATGAGTTCCCATATGCCCTACACCCAGTTACTCCTATTATTAATACCTTTAGTTTATTTCAGTTTGAACTACTTCTATTTCCACTTGATTATTATTTTTAATCAACATAACTGATATACTGGATAGTGTGATCAAATAGTACTAAAAAGCTGATAATCATTCATCAGTCCTAGCTGCATTCTTCCCTGTAAGTAACCATTTTTATCTGTTTAACTATTTCTTCTAGTTATTTAAACTCTGTGCTTCTAAATAATATATTTATAACTAAATTCCTTAAACTAGCAATATTAGAAATTTTGATAATTTTTTTTCCGAATGCTCCATCATATTGATCACATACCCATCAACATTAATTGCTCAGCAGTCTAATGTAATCAAATAATCCATCCACGTCATTTCTTCCCCCTTATTTCCATTATGGAACTTCCATCCTCTTGCTACAGTCAGCTACTTGTGGCTCTCTAGGCTCAATGCAAAGCTGAAATTTCTTTCACCAATTTCCTGTGTTGGATACCCTGGTCCTCGGGCCTTGGGACTTTTTTTTGTTTTTCTTGGGTTGCACCTTCATTTTGTTGGAATAGATCTTCTAGTCACTTCCTAAGAAAAACTTAAAGGAGGTAATTCTTATAAATTTTATTTACCTAAAACTGTCTCTATTCTACCCTCATGATTTATTGGCTGAATCTACAATTCTAGGTTGAAAACCAGTTTTTCTCAGAGTTTTAGTGGCATTGCTTTACTGCTTTCTATCCTCCAAAATTTCTGCTGAGATGTACTGTGCCATTCTATTAGCTATTGTACGTGACGTGGCCTTCCAGCATTTTCTTTTTAATTCTAGGGTGCTGAAATTTTTAAAAATTTTTTTAACATTTGTTTTTTGAGAGACAGAGAGAGACAGAGCATGAGTGTGGGAAGGGCAGAGAGAGAGGGAGACACAGAATCCGAAGCGGGCTTCAAGCTCTTAGCTGTCAATGCAGAGCCTGATGCGGGCCTTGAACTCACAAACCACAAGATCATGACCCGAGCCAAAGTCAGATGCTCAACGACTGAGCCATCCAGGTGCCCCTTAGGGTGTTGAATTTTATGAAGGCTTCCTTTACAAGTGTCTCTTTTCATTCATTGTGCACTCAGTGGGTCTTTCAAACTGGAGTTACATATTTTAGCATCTTAGTCTTTGCTTTTTATCTGCTAAAATGGTGTTGAATCTCTCATCTACTCATGACTCAATTCCCACATTTCACTGGAAGTCCTTGGAAGTAATATTTTAAGTATATAGTCAACTCAATTATAAACTCTAATGGCCTATATAATGACTTGGGAATATGGCCTAATACTTTGGAAGGTATAACATTTCAAACCAAATAATAAAACTACTTAAAGAAAATGCAATTGCCTGAGTTGAAGTTATCCAGTTTTCTCATCTCCCTCCACATATAATTACCCAGATAGGACTGGCTGGATAAACAATGAAACATTTATATAAAAGAACATCATGTGATTATTGCTGCTGTTTAAACCACTTGACAGTTAGTGGGAGACATCATGCCTTTTACCACTACATATTTCAGTGTGTATTTCCTAGGAACCAGTCATTCACATAATGCTTCTAATTTTATGAACTGTAGACTCAAAGAACAAGATATGTACTTACTAAAATTAAGCATATATATAGGAATTCTGTATATAATGTATCTACACTGGACATAGTCCAAAAAAGGTTGAATGATAACAATATAGCAGGGCTTTTTTGATTTGATTTCACCTCATCTTTCATCCTGTGATACAGGCCCCATAAAGCTCTAGAGCATGGCAACACAGCATGAGCAGCCAACATCCAGAACGTTTTCTAAAACCAAAATCAACTTACATTTCATTACTCATCTTTGATATGCAAAGAAGTCTAATGTGCTATATTTAAATGTTGGTTTGCTCTGTATGTATGCCACCCCTTTTTCTTACTCTATTTTAAAAGCTAGAGGTGTCCTAATTTGTGAATATGAGAAAGAAAAAAAAAAGATTACTGTATTTGGACTTGCTATTTAAAATGTCTCAATGTAATTCTCTCCTTCATATGTGTTTTGGAATTTTCCCTTATCAGAAAGCTAATCAGGGTCAAGATCTGAGAATTAAAAGGAAAGGAAATGTGGTTTACTGGAAACTTATAACTGTGGTCACTTAAAAACTCTTTTCTAGTCTTTAAGTAAGGATTTGAAACCAATTCCATCCAAATAATTTTGTTTAATTCCAGGTAATCAAATGCCATCAACACATCGAATTATCTGAGAACTACCACTTCTTAAATAATCTCTCTCAACTAATATACTTGTGATTTTTATTATGAACTAAACACAGTTTTTGCAAGCAATTACAATGGGAATATTTACAAAAACTTGGTAAGATTTGAAAATTAATTTTAAGAATTGATGCTGTCAATTCAGTAAAAAGACATTTTATAACCATAAGTAAGAACAAGAAAGAATGAGTTGAATAGATCTCTAGAATATTCGAGATGGTTTCGTAGATAAATACATGTTGCAATACAATTAGCAGCAGCTATGTGTTTTTGGAAAGCCAGTGCTCCTCTCACTTAAGAGTGCTTAGTAACACCTTACCAAATGTAGTGGACATCTGTTGTTTGTGTCTTCCTGGCATCCACTAGGGACCTGCTCCTCTTTCACCCCGTGTGGATCTGGAGAATTTATTAATCAGAGGGCTTTACTCTGACCTGGCTTCATGAGCTGGGACAGCTCCTGGGCTAGTCATTCTTTATACAGTAAAACCTTGACTGAAAGTAACTTGTTCTGCAAGTGTTCCACAAGATGAGCAAACATTTCTAATAAATTTTAACTTGATAAATGAGTGATGTCTTGCAATATGAGTAGTACGTGACACCAAATCACATGATCACAAGTCAGTCAACAGTTCTCTCTCACTGCAGGATCATGGTGATCATCTCCTATGCTCAAATGCTTGGTCTCAGGCTGCCATGTTTGGCAGAAATCAGTGACTTTTCAGAACATTGGAAGGTGCTCACCACTGACACTACCGTATTTTTTATCATTTCAAAGCACCTATGGACAGTCCTTTGCTTTTCCATATAAGAGGAAGCTTAGGAATACTTTGCTTCATTCTAGGCAGGCTGCCTGCAGATGTAGATAGACTCTCTTCTCTGCTGCCTTATTGCCAGTTATATTAAATACAGTATATGATAAGACTTCATTAATACTGTACTGTAGTCAACATCCATGTGAGTATATACAATGGCCCTATGCAGAAAAAGGTTGAAAAGAAAGGCAATAGGAAGAAGATGATTATGGTGGAAGTTAAGAAGGAAATCATCAAGAAGTATAAACAAGGTATGTGAGTGGCCGAAATTGCAAGATTTTATGAGAAGTCTACGTCAGCATCTCATCTGTAGAGGAGGAGGAGGATAAAAAGGTGGAAGAATCCTTCACTTCAAATGAGATTAGGGAGATGTGTAAAATGTGGGAAACAGTGCAAAATTATGTAAAAAAGCACCACCTGAATAAGGTGATAGCAGTGCGAGCGACGAATCTGTTTAAAGCAATGCAATGCCATTTCCACGAAATCCTCAAAAGGAGGCAAAAGTAAGTGTCATTGGATAGGTTCCTTGTTAAAGCTGAACAAAAAGAAAAATATTCCATTGAGCCAATAGATAGCAGTGATCCTGTTAGCGATAGTAAAAGTCCTCCTACAAAATAACCCTCTTCTGTCTGGTCTCTCTCACACCAGCCATGAAGATTTTCAAAGGTTAGTGCCAGTTCGTTTGTTTATTTTTCTTTATATTTTATATTTTCTTTATTATCTTGTATTATATTACAATATTGTAATCATTTTTATCTGAATATTTTTGGGTTGTGGAATGAATCATCTTAGTTTCCATTATTTCTTATGGGGAAATTTGCTTTGATATACAAATGCTTTGGATTACAAGCATGTTTCCAGAACGAATTATGCTCACAAACCAAGGTTTTACTGTACCTTCCACTGTTCACAGATTAGTACAAGGGGATGAACATATGACCCAAGCAGGACCAATCAGAGTCCCATGATGAAAGGTAATATATGGACACCAAAGAATCTCTCTTCCTCTGACTTAAAAAGAACAGAGGAGTCTGGAGGTGCCAGTGGTCATCACTGACTACCATACACACAAAATCTGCTATAGAATAATGTCGATACCTAGAAGAATGCTGAATTGAGTGAGAAAAATCAAGAGAGCCAAGAATTCTGTTGAGTCCCTAGACTCAGCTGTGCTAAGGCCAGTTCCACACTGACACTTCCACTTAAGAGAGACAACGAATTCTGTTTCTTGCTTGAGTAAATTTGAGTTGAATTTCCATCTGTTGCAACCAAGCATCCTGACTAATAGACCAAGACAAGGCCTTTTCAAAACACAATGTATGGTTAAAGCTTACCTAAGTACACTTGAACTATGGTTGCCCCTAAATGGTACATCTGCCAAGACTATAAAGCTATATGAATGGAATGGAATGTTAGCTTAATTTTTTTATAACTTTGCAAACCATTCCCCTACTCACATACAAGCAGCCCCAGACTATCTACTGTCAAAAAGAGAAAATATACATGTGTGTGGAAGTAAACAGGGGAGAATTTCAGGGTAAACTCAAGCCAAGCACAGCACCCACAGTCTGAAAAATGTTTCAGATCAGAGGTTTCCTGTCTGTACATTACACAAAAGACTATTAGATTAGGTTCAAGTCTGAAGGTTATGTAGTTCTAAAAGAAACTTCAGGAAATGTATTAGAGAATATAACTCAGAACCTGAAAGAAAGTCTTAAAAACAGGGGCATGGTTTATAGTTGATTTATATCACATTCATGTTCTTGCAATACATTAAAAACATACTTCTTAACAAAATGTCATACTATAGTTTTGCTTTTTAGGAAAACCTGAAATGTAAAAAAAAAAATCCATTATAATCTTAAATACAATAAAATGAATTATATACCCAATGTCTGCCAAGTTATATACCTTTCCCCATTACTATTCTTAAGGAAGTAAGTATACCTTTTTTACCACAACATGAAGAAATCCCATTGTACAAAGGTAGGCTGCAGCTGTATAGGCTGGAAGTCCTCTGTCACATGTCTAACATGTGAATTCTCTCCTGCATAGCACTTTGTAAAAGCTGATCTTTGGAGTAATTCTCCTTTTTCTTTGTCTTCCCCAGTTAACTCCCTGGTCAGAAGAGCTATGCATTTCTAGACCAGGGGAATTGTAGAACTAACATAAATTGTGGAACATATTATCTTTTAATGATTTGTTTTCTCATCTCTCTCTATAAAAGCATCTGACTCCTTTGTCTTACCTTTTCTTAATAGTGCCTCACAATGCCTGGCACAAAATGAGTACTCAATAAATGCTGACTAAATGAACAAATAGAACATTCCAAAGTAAAGAGCTTGAAAATGAACTGCCATTTTAAACTGGGAGCAAATTGAAGGTCTCAGAAGTTAGGTGATGTTCCAAAAACATAAAGCCATTTAGTCCCAGAGTAAGTCTCTTGATTCCTAATCTAATGTTCATCCACCAAACCAGAGTTTTCAAGCATTTGTCTAAAATAATGTCCACATGGGAGACATGTTTTCAGGGTATAACCTGAGATATGATGAATTCTAAGGTAGCACTATACCCTCCATTCTAAGAATATCAAGTGTTTTTAAAAAATGGATTTAAAGTCTTTATTAATCATAAGTTTTTAGAAATAAACCTTAAAACAGATGGCAACAAACTAGTGTGTTAAGAGACCAAAGATGATGAAATCATTACACTATATTAGGCTAATATGTATAGGTCTTTTCTCTGAGGACACCACCTCCTTGATTTTATCTCAGAAGTCACCAGATCTTCAGTTGGTGTGTTCCTCCATTCTACATTCCTTGACTATGTTACACTCCTCCCTACACTTGACTTGGAATTGGAAATTATATAATTCATTTTGTATCACCAGTGCCTACCCTAAAACCAAGCACTCAATAGAGGTCAGTTTATAAGACAAGTGAGGGGGCACCTAGGTGGCTCAATCAGTTAAGCCTCTGACTCTTGATTTTGGCTCAGGTCATGATCTCATCGTCATGAGATCAAGCCTCTTGTTGGGCTTCATGCTGAGCATGGAGCCTGCTTGGGATTCTCTCTCTCCCTCTCCCTCTGCCTTCCCCCCACCCCAGCTCTCCCCCCAACAAAAAATAAAATAAAATCTTTAAGACAAGTGAGGACAACTAGCTATCCATATGCCCAGTGATGAACTTAGACCCTCACCTCACACCATATATAAAAATTAACTCAATGGATCAAAGATTTAAATGTAAGAGTTAAAAAGCAAGAAAATATAGGAGGAAATCTCTGAGACCTTAAGTAAGGGAAAATTTTTTTAGATATGACACCAAAAACATATTCCATAAAAGAAAAAATTGATAAATTGGACCTTATCAAACTTTAAAATTTCTGTGCTACACAAGACAACTTTAATAAAATAAAAAAGGCAAGCAACAGACTATGAGAAAATATTTGCAAAACAGGTATCTGATTAAGAATTTATATCCAAAATATACAAATAACTCTTACAACTCAATAATAAAAAGACAACCCAATTTATTTTTGTTTTTATTAATTTTTATTAATGTTTATTTATCTTGAGAGAGAGAGAGAGAAAGCATGAGTGAGTGCAGGGGAAGGGGTGAGAGAGAGAGAGAGAGAGAGAAACTTTCTACTCCCTTATCTTTAAAATTCTTACCCTCTCTCCCACTCCCAACTCCTCCCTCTAACAAATACTCTCTCAAAACCTCTCAGTACATTTTAGCATGTTCGTCCCAGTCCTTCCATTCACAGCAGGAAAACAGGGCTCTTTGCCAACAGCTCATTCACACTTTTATGGAGTCCTTATTCAGTCCAGTTACCTTGCCATCAGGATGCTAACAGTCTGACAGAAGAGATAGAGGATTCACAGAAATAACTACAAAATAGAGGTTCCTGGCCAGATCTTGCTGAATGCAGATGGGGGAAAACCAAACAAGACTTTGTATAAGAGGGGCCATCCAAAGGAGACAAGGCATAACAGAATCCCTATAAGTAGAAATAAGCACTACAAGGCTTCTGTGGGGATCAGGGCCAGTGGTGAGTATACCCATCCTGAGAGATTTCAGCTTCAGGTCTTTGTTCCTGATCTTTCTCTTCTCTCCTCAAACCATGTTCACCTGCTGTTGGCTCTGTTATCATGCCTAACTACTCAAACTCAGGCAGGCAAAGAGCCAAAGCTGAAGAAATAAATGAGCTTACATCTGAGCCCTGTGATTATCTCCACATCATCATCAATACATAATTGGGTCTTAGAAGGTACGATTTCACAAATGCTGTTTTTCTCAAACTTTTCTCTTGTTACCCTCAGATACTGTCAGAGAGGGGAGGGCTAGAAGAGCAGTAGGAGGGAAAGTCCTTCTAGAACTAAAGCATTCAAGCTCTGGAAGAAGACATCTTGTTTAGCAATAAACATATCAGACATATGGGTACAATTGCCCCTGATAAATACATGAGTCAAAAATTAGTATGTAGAACCTTATATTTGACTATGCATTAAAAACAAATCCTGGATTTAGTGGGAAACCCACTGAACCAGTAGTGTGACTGTTAGAGAACCTATTGAATCACTGTGCGGAAAAATATTATTCAATTTGCTTCTTTAGTTCCAAAGCATTCTGAGATTTTGAGCTACATATATATGTAAAGTGCAACTGTTTTCAATATCCATGTCCTTTATTATTCATCATACAATAAAAAAAATCAGCCATTAAGCAAATACTTACAGAATACCATGAGTCAGGCACTGAGCTAATGTTGATGAATGAGGGTAAATACAGATTAAAAAAAAATGTGTAAGGAGTTCAACTATAGTCCAATGTCTATAAAAATATGGTCTGTGGACCACTTGCATCTGAATCACCTAAAAAGACATTCAAATGCAGACTGCTGTGCTCCTCATCAAACCAAATGAATCAGAATCTCTGTGGGTAGAGAAATACACATCTTAACAAGCTCTACCTGTGACTGTTAACATACACTGAAGTTTAAGTAAATCATTGCTATGCTAAATCCCCCAGAAACTCACTCATATCACAAACAAGTGTAATACAGTAGAAAAGTAGATGTCTCCATTAGATTCAGTGGTGATTATGTGCCAGAATCCTCTTATATAATAGTCTCAGTACTGCTAATTTGTACATGAGCTTTTAGAATAAGGTCTCCAAAAAAGCTACTATAAAATTATAAATATTATAAAATTATCACTGTTAAAATAAGGAGAAAAAGAGGATGAGACTGACCCACTAGAGTCAAGAAAAATTGTTTGAGCTGGATCTTAAGGCTACAGCTTTAAGCTGGGCCAGCCAGTTTGGAGGTTTTGTCTTAGGATTCTGTCAGTACCACACTCAAGAACTGGATGAATGAAATTGGAGCTACAACTGATCCTAAAAAGGTTTGGCTTCTGCCATCCACTCCACAGCCAGCAAAATGATGTGTTGTGACTAGCTTGTTTCCTTCCACAGCTCACCTCTAAGGCAAGGTCTTCCTTAGCTATCAAATTGGTAATACTTAGGTCACATATCTAAACATTAGCTACAAGGGAGACTGGGAAAACTAAGTTTTTGTTTTTGTTTATAACTACCTTCCGGAAGTAAAATGCACAATGCAGGAAACTATCAAAACATGTAATGGATGGCCAACGCATATTAAGCTGCTATGATATCATATTCCTACTACACAGTCCATCTCCAGAACCTAGTCTTTTAACCATTCTGCCATACTGCTTCTTACTGTGGCCAGGGGGGCAGGGGTAAGCAATCATCTCATTGACCAGAGCTGGGTCATGCATAGAAATTAGGTTACCTTACTTGTTCCAGCTGCTATAACACAAAAACCATAAACTGAGTGGCTTATAAACAACAAAAATTTTATTTGTCACAGTCTGAAAGCTGACAGGTCCAAGATCAAAGCACCAGTAGATTCTGTGTCTGATGAGAGTGCACTTCATGGTACATAGACTATGTCTTTTTGCTGTTTCCTCACATGGCTGAGGGATCTCTCTGTGGTCTCTTTTATAAAGGCACTAATTCCATGGAGCCCTCATGACCTAATTACTCCCCAAGGCCCTGCCTCCTAATAAAAATGGTTTATTCATGGTCAGTGTAAGAGTCAACAATATAAAGAATATTTTCAACTTCTTTAGTCCTTTAGAAAATATCGTCCAGTGTGGTATTCAGTGTTCTGATGTTAAGATTTTCACAAATAATTATTCTTTCCTGATTGTAAAAAAGAGTGTAGTCTTCAGACAGGCCAATACTCTTCCACTTATGACACAATAAAAAGTATAGAGCACATGAAGTTTTCATTTTTGTATTATCTACCAAGAACTTTAAAGATAGATTGGTGCTCAACTGCAATAATTACTATGAGCTGGTTTTTACATATAATTTTTTTCCTTTATTATTTGGTTCATATTCTTTTGATAGTGTCTTGTTAATTTCAAAGCCTCAAATTCTTTTTTTTTAATTTATATTCCTATTGGTCGAATTTAAAATAAAAGTCACTCACCTTATATGTAGTTTGATAAGTTTTCATAACTGTATGTAATTATGTAGCCATCACCACAATTAAGTTAGAGAATATTTCTTATCACCCTAAAAAATTTCCTCTTTTCAGCTGATCCTCTCTCAGCCTCAAGCAACTAGTGGTCTACTTTCTGTTACTATAGTTTTACCTTTCCTAGAATTTCATATGAATAGAATCATACAGAATATAATTTTGTGACTTCTTTCACTTAGCGTAAGGTTTTTAAAATTCTTCCATGCTGTTTTGTATCAGTATTTTGTTCCTTTTTTATTGCCCATTAGAATTTCATGGTATGGTTATATCACTACCAGGGATATCATGACACAATCTTTATCCATTAACCAGTTGATGAATAATTGGATCATTTCATTTGAGGATACTATGAATAATGTGGCTATAAATAATCACATACAAGCCTTTGTATGAACATATATTTTCGTTTCTCTTGGATAAATACCTACAAAGCAGCAATGCTGGGTCCTATGGTAAGTATATGCTTACTGCCTAAGACAGAGCCAATTTGTCTTCCAGAGTAGAACTGAACCATTTTGCAATTCCACCTACAATGTATGAGAGTTCCTGTTGCTCCACATCTCTGTCAGCACTTGTTGCCAGGCTGTTTAACCTTAGCCTTTCTAATGAGTGTGTTGTGGTATCTCATTATGATTTTAATTTGCATTTCCCTGATGAATAGTAACATTGAGCATCTTTTTGTGTGCTTATTGGCCATATTTATATGCTCTTTTTTTTTAACTAATTTATTTATTTTGAGAAAGACAGAGACCATGTGAGCAGGAGAGGGGCAGAGAGAGGGGGAGAGAGAAAGAATCCCAAGCAGGCTCCGAGCTGCCAGTTGCAGAGCCCAACACAGGACTCAAACCCACAAACTGTGAGATCATGACCTGAGTCAAAACCAAGAATTGGACGCTTAACCGACTGAGCCACCCAAGTGCCCCTATACTCTCTTTCTTAAATTATCTGTTCAAATCCTTTGCCTAGTTCTTATTAGGTTGTTTGTTTTCTTATTATTGGTCATAAGAGTTATCTTTATATTCTGAATCTGAGCCTTTTGTCAGATACATGTTTTACAAATACCTTCTCTCATCCTGTAGTGCCTTTTCATTTTCTTAACTGTATCTTTTGCAGAGCAAAAGTTTTAATTTTTACTTATAATTTGCATTTATTTTTATTTCAGCATTTATTTAGTTTTCTTTTATGATTAATGATTTCTATATCTATTTAAGAAAGCTTTGATTAACCTAAGCTTTCTCAAACTCTGTACTATTGATATTTTGAACTTGGTAATTTTTTTGTTGTAGGGAGCCATCCTGTGCATTGTAGAATATTCATTTGCATGCCTGGACTCTACTTAGATACCAACAGCATGTTCCTCACCCCACTCCAGTTGTGGTAATCAAAAACATCTCCAGACAATGCCAAATGTCCCTTGAAGAATCAAATTGCCCTCAGTTGAGAACCACTGGCCTAAACTAATGCCACAAAAAAAAATTTTTTTTTTTGGTAGGAGTTTTATAGCTTTAAACTCTTAAATTTGGGTCTATAGTCCATATCAAGTTAATTTCTATATAAGGGTGAGGTAAGGATCAAAGTTCATTTTTTTTTCCATAGAGATATTCAGTTGTTTTAGCACCTTTGTGGAAAAGACTATCCTTTAGTGCCTAAGTGCCTTTCACCTGGGCACTTAATTTGAAAATCATTATAAATTGGGATATATTCTAAGCTCTCTATTATGTTCCATTTCTATATGTCTACCCTAAGCCAATACCACACACTCCTGATTATTGTAGGTTTATAATAAGTCTTAAAATTAGGTACTATAAATACTTTATTCTTTTTCAAAATTATTTTGGCCATTCTAGGTTCCCTGCTTTTCCACACTTTTTAGAATAAGCTTGTCAATTTATTTTTTCTTTAAAAAACTTTTTTTTAAGTTTATTTAATTTTGAGAATGAGAGAGAGAGCATGAGCGGGGTAAGTGGCAAAGAGAGAGGAAAGAGAATCCCAAGGAGGCTCTGCTGTCAGCACAGAGCCAGATGCAGGGCTCAAACTCACAAACTATGAGATCATGACCTGAGTCAAAATCAAGTGAGACCCTTAACTGACTGGACCACCCAGGAATCCCACTTTAATAAACGTTTTATTTTGGAATCACTTTAGATTTGCAGAAAACATGCAAAGAGAGTCCTCATATACTGCTCACTTAGTTTCTGTTTCCCCTAATGTTACCATTGTACATTATTGTGGTACATCTCTCTAAACTAAGAAACCAACATTGGTACATTGCTATTAATTAAACAGATGATTTAAGTTGGATTTCACCAGTTTTTTCTTCCAGGACCCAGTCTAGAATACTATATTGCATTTAACCATCATGTCTTCTCTCTCTCCTCTAGACTATGATAGCGCTTAGACTTTCTTTGCTTTTCATGCATGACTTTAATGGTCTTGAGGAGTACTGGTCAGTTATTTTGTAAAATGTCCCCTAATTTGGTTTATGTGATGTTTTTCTCATGATTAGGCTGTACTCATGGGTTTTCAGAAAGAATGCCCCAGAGGTTAAATATACTTCTCACTACATAATGTCAGGAGATACCTGCTATCTACATGGAATCACTAATAAGGTTAACCTTGAAGTCAATTTCCTTTTTTAAAAGCCGGTTAGTTCTCTAAAAATAAATAGTAAGTAAGTAAAAACTTTTAAAAAGGGGGGTGCCTGGGTGGCTCAGTTGGTTAAGTGCCCAACTCTTGATTTCAGCTCAGGTCATGATCTCAGTTTTGTGAATTTGAGCCCTGCATCTAGCTCTGCGCTGTCAGCACAGACCTTGTTTGAGATTCTCCCTCTCTCTCTGCCTTTCTCAAAAAATAAAAAATAAATAAAAATAATGAAAATAAAAACTTTAAAAGCTGGCTAGGATCTTGACCAGGATTGTAATGACTCTATGTATCAATTCTGGAAGAATTGCCATCTTACCAACTTACAGTTTTCCAACCTATAAATATTGTTTGTCTTTCTACTTATTTAAGTCTCCTTTAATCTCCTTCACCTCCTCCAAGCATGGATTTCTCACCAAGATCTGTCTGCCTCTGTCCATTCTCCTGCCCCTTCAAGTACCTACTTTTTATTATTATTATTCACATGTTCCAGAGTATATAGTTATTACCTGGAAAAAGCTAGTTTAATAAGATCTAATTCAGCCACTAAAAGCAAAATATACTAGTGCCTCAGATACTTTTTAAGGTAGACAGGGAAAAATAATTTTTACTATTATTTTTAAAATACCATAAGACTAGAATCTAAATCACCATCTGCACTAAGCCAACCTGAAATCTTAAAGTTCACCAACAATTAGCAGCCATATGGTCTATAATCTTGAAACAGAGTATTTCTTTGTGCCAAATGAATTTGACTATACAAAATTATGACCTCCTATTTGGTTATAATTTCAAACTCTAAAAGATACAAACACGAGAGAATCATATTAAAATCATAGTAAAATTGTTCATTGCTATCCACGATGCTGTAAAGTAGGCATAATTCTATACAGTAATATATCTTTAATGGTAATATAGTTTTAATTAACTCTTCTGGAAAGCAAATGTATATGAGCCTTAAAATTATTCATAACTTTGACCTAGTGTATTCTCACTTTTGAGACTCTATCCTATGGAAATAATGCTAAATAGAGTCAGAGGGAAGAGTAACCCTTATGCACAAATATTTCCACCACAGCATTGTTTATAATATGAAATAATTTGATACTACTTAAATATCCAATAAGAAATTATTATACTTCCATAGCCACAAGCTTTAATAACACCATAATATTAAGCAAATGTATATGCTATATGAGCTCAACTCTAATTTTTTTTAAAGTATAGAACAAAAGACTAGAAGTTAATATACCCAACACTTAATGATGGTTAGTGGAACTATAGATGTTTTCTTTTTCTTTTTCCTACTTGCTATTTTTCAATAGTGAGCCAAGAAAACAATAAGATTGTTATTAATCTTATAAAAGTTTACCTTATTTTTGAATTTCTGAGCTGGAAAATTTAGAAAACTGGCTCACCCTCTATACTTCATTGGTAAGGAAATTTTTGTTTTGTTCCAGTCTCTATTTCTAAGGCTAAGGAAATGTGCCGGTTCATATCAGCAATATTTCACTAAAATAGTTTTTAAATTATTAAATAAAATGCTGGGGCGCCTGGGTGGCTCAGTCGGTTAAGCATCTGACTTCTGCTCAGGTCATGATCTCACAGCTGGTGGGTTCAAGTCCCACATCGGGCTCTGTACTGATACCTCAGAGCCTGGAGCCTACTTTGGATTTTGTATCTCCCTCTCTCTCTCTCTCTCTCTCTCTCTGCCCTTCCCCAATTGTACTCTGCCTCTCTGCCTCTTAAACATAAATAAATATTTAAAAAAATTATTAAATAAAATGCCTCAAGCAAACTTAATTTTAATATGAATGCTCTAGAACCTGGAAGGTGAAAGGAATTTTAGAGTTGTATTTCCAATGAATATTTCAAATGCTGAGCAAAAGTGGAGTTTTATTCTAGAAAACTTTCCAGTTATGAGATTTAAGATGCCTAATGAACTTCTATTACATTTTATTTATTAAAAGCTCCTTGTTCTCTTGTTGCAGTTACTACTGTTTGTTTGTAGTTGCCCAAACAGAAATGACAAAGTACAATGTGATCTTCTATATCAGGACTTTCTGTTACAAACTAGTCCACCTTTACTGTTCAACTCTCCTAGGGTAATGATTTAGTAACAGCATTGCTGATAATTATCTACTAAATCATACACTGGACATAATGACCTTTAACTTGGTTTTAAATATCGCAAACAATTTTTCCCTGATGTCTCTCTAAATAGGAAAAATAAAAATATTTTTAGTTTAACATTTCATACCACAGGAAGATAATCAGGAGGGAATGTTTAAGGTTAGTAGAGTGTTTATCTTATCAAAAGTGGTCTGGTCTGTTTGGGTTGCTGTTTGGATTCCAGCTAATCAGGCCTATTTACTAGTTTAAGAACTTTTAGCAATTAACAGTGTTCAAACAGCACCAATCTGCTGTGTTATTTCAGCTGGGAAAGCAGCTATATGAACCAATACAGCTTTCTTACTAAAAATAAACGATAGCACTTTCCACTCACTGGGGAGTTAGTTTTCAGGTTTGTCACACTGTCACACCGCATAACAAAACAAAAGGGTGTGAAACATCTAAATAATAAAATACCCGAAGACATGCCATGTTTTTAAATTAAAAAAAAAATAATAAAGTAACTTTGCCAATAAAAACATCATTGCAGGAAGACAAAACAAATATAAAGTGAATTTAAGTGGTAGGTTGTGGTCCTTTTCCATTGAGAACCAGGACCTTCATTGTTTTTAAGACTGCTTAGTTATATTAGCATTTTTTTTTTTTTACATTTATTTATTTTTGAGAGACAGAAAGAGACAGAGCACAAGTGGGGGAGGGGCAGAGCTTGAGGGAGACACAGAATGTGAAGCAGGCTCCAGGCTCCAAGCCATCAGCAAAGAGCCTGAGGCTGCAAAGAGCCCTGAGATCAAGTGACCCTAGCTGAAGTCAGAAGCTCAAGGGACTGGGCCACCCAGGCGCCCCTAGCAATTTTTAACATAGTAGCTCGAATCAACAATACATTTGTTCTTCAGACTTTGACACTTCCCAAGCTGCTAGGCCTATGCTTAACCAAACAAGTACAGTAGCACACGTGGAACATTTATGTAACACAGAAACTGTAAAAGAGGCCTACGTGTTCTAGAAGATATGACAAATGGATAAATTTTAAAACAGATTTAACACTCTTATGAGGAATATATTTAGCCTATACTTGTTGTAGTTAAAAGTATCACATCATTTGTTTATTGACAATAAAATATTCTTTCTCTAAATAATTTTTTTAATTCATTAAGCACTTATCTGGGGTTATGTCCTATACCAAAGACTTTCCATATATTCTGTCATTTAATTCTTGCAATAATACTATGAGGTGTAGATACTAATATTTTATCTTCATTTTGCAGATGGAAAAACAGACTTAGAAAGGTTAAGTAATCTGTGCAAGGTCATTCAGCTAGTTCATAATGGAGTATGGTTTGGACACAGGAGGTTTGATTTCGGAGCCTGTGCTCTTACCTACTGTAGGTAAATAAAAAATGACACTAAAGAATTTTTAGAATAGAAGAGATATCAAAATACCTGAAATAAACATTTCTGATAATAAAATCATAAAATACATCCTATCTATGGCCTTTCTTTTCCCACTGACAGATATTCCCTTCCCAATGCCAGTTCTTTCTCCCGGCTACTGCCCCTTCCTCTTCCACTTTCCAACACACACACACACACACACACACACACACACACACACACACACACACGCCAGTTTCAGCTTCGCTGATAGTGCCTGTAGTACTAAAAAACAGGGCAGGGAAAAGTTAATGTTCTACTTCAAAAGTGGACTAAATGGTTGGTGAGCGTGGCCTCCGAACTAGTGGGGTGGGGAGGGGAGGAGACATCATTATTTGAACAATCGATTGGATGTTCCCACTTGTTTGTTTACCTGAGGTAAACTCATTTACAGGTATATAGGAACATGAAAAAAGTCTCCATAGAAGAGGTGGTTCCTGGATTTCCTTCACTTCTCTGCTCGAGCCAAAAGGCCTGCTGTTTACCTAACAGAAACAAATGTAGAAGGTTTTCCATAAGAGTTTAAAATGACGTTTCTCTAAATAAAGTTAGGTCTTACTGAAGCAGATGTTATAAATGAGTGTTTTCCAATCTAAAGAACTTTCTGCAATGAGGGAGATGTTTGACATTTCTGCTACCCAGTATGACAGCCACTAGCCATACATGGCTGTTGAGCCCTTGAAATGTGGCTAATGGGACTTAGGGGCAAGTTTTTAACTTTGTCTAATTTTAATTTAAATAGTTACATATGGCTAATGGCTATCATATCAGACAGAATACTGATAGCCTTATTCAGTAACCACTACTCATTGAGTATCTTCTATGTGCTACATAGCTACCTGTAAGGAAGGTACAATTTGATCCTCATTTTACAGATGAGGAAACTGAGGCTCAGAGAGCCTCATAGAGTTACAACTAGTAAGTTGTAAATTCTGGATTTTACACCCACATCTGTCCCTTTCAAGGCCTGACAGTTTCAATACCAGTGGTTTTTAATATCGGCTGTGTATTAGCTGGTGAGCTTTTCAAAAATACTCACCCTCAGGTCCCATTCCCATAATTTATTTAATTGGTCTAGGACAGGACCCAGGTACATACATATCACTGAAACTGTCACTGTGTAATACCACTGGTGTGACTGAGGACCCCTATTATTGGACAACCATTTCTAAAAGGGAGCTGCAATGAAGCTCTACCTCTACTTCTTCTCTTAAGCATGGTTAACACTTAATGCTAAAAAGAGGCCCTGTCTTTTTTGCACATTAAGGTAAATGACCAACAGCAGCAACTGCTGGCTAGTCAAATAGCTGGTGTTTTGATAGAGCTGAGACCAGGGCCCAGGTAAGGGTTATATGTAAATGCCCCAGCTTCTGGAGCTGTGGAGACAACAAGTGAGCAAAGGTCAAGAGAGCTCAGCCCAGTGATTTAAAGCCCCATGCAGCAATCCAGAGGCAGAGAAAGCTTGCAGGTGCTATTTGACTATTTCTGGAGGTGAGAATACTCAGAAATCCCAGCTCGTCGACTTTTTCCTCTCCACCCCCTTTCTCCCACTCCAAAGGTCCTGAGGAGTGGTCCAAGGGCTTCTGTCCAGTATTTTCACTGTGCCAAGGTTATTTCTAACAGATATAACCCTACCCTGTCACATAGTAGGTGCCTAAAATTAACTACGAAATGAATGAATGCAGAGTTTGGAATTCAAGAGAATGAGACTACTCAGCTTCTAGATGGGTTCAGATATCCGAGAATGTGTTTGGTAAATAACTTGCAAAAAATCAAACAAAAAAAGTCCCTTCAAACTGACAGTTACCAGCGGAAAGGGGAGATGGGCAAAATGGGTAAAGTGGATCAGGAGATACAGACTTCCAGTCATGGAATGAATAAGTCACAGAAATAAAAGGTACAGCAGAGGGAATACAGGCAAAGGTACTATAACAGTGTATGGTGACAGACAGCAGCTACACTTGCAGTGAGCAGAGCATAATGTCTAGAGATGCTGAATCACCATGTTGTACACCTGAAACTAATGCAACAGTGTGTGTCAACTGTACTCAAAAATTTTTAATAATGTTTTAATTAAAACAAAGAAATTAGTGTACAATACAAATAGAAAAGACATCTGAAATAAAGAACTTGGTATAGTTATCAAAAGAGATGGGTCACCAATTAATTAATTTTTTTAAGTTAAAAAAATAAATATGTTATACTTTAAAACAAAAACATTTCAACAGTGAAAAAACAAAGTTCCTTTAGAATTCTTGCACTTGCCTCAGAAAAGTGGGTACAAAAGAGGCCATCAGTCTCCAGGACAGGATTATCTTTTGTTTCAGGGGTTAAAAGGCTTGAAAGTAATGAAATAAGAAGAGGAAATGAGAATATTGACAAAAAGTTAAACAGGAATTTGTCCCATACCCATACATACTCCAAGAGTCCTGTTAAGCACAGGCAACCTGCATTTATCCTGGTCTCGGGCTAGGAGACCACTAAATCAAGTTCTGGGGTTTAGAAAGAAAGTCAACAATGCAGGGGCCTGAAGAAACTGCCATAAAAATAGAAAATGCTGCTGTAAACATTACCCCTCAGACTAGCCAAGTATGTCTTTCTCTCCTACAATAAAGGAGTATAAATAAACATAATCTGTATTTTAGATTATGCTCGGGAATGGTGTGTGGCTATAAAATACACTGTGGAAATCATCCTTCCATTCAGAAACTCAGTACAGCTGCTCCAGTAAGGAGGCTGTGTATGTTCTGAAGCTAAATAAACTTGTGTTCTAAGAATCTGTCTTTAGAAATAATAGCTCTGGATGCCGTGAGCAAAAATCTCAAGGATGATTGTAGCAAATGGCTTCAAACTGAAACATCTAGTCTGTTGGCAAGTGCCCTTTAGAAGGGAGAGCTTGAATTCTCTTGAAACAAAATCACCAATCATTCTCACCGGCCTGTGCTTATAAAAGTAGGGAAAACATAGGTTTTTCAAGCTACAGCTGCAAATTCAAAAATTAGTTTCTAACAGTTGATTTCGCTTTAGTAATGTAAAAAGTAAACCACCCCAAAGAGAACACAAAGAATTAAACAACGGCATCTAGAGATGTGAACAAAGATAATGGTAGAAAAAGCCACTTCAAATATCTCCAAACTTGAATTTCAAACTATGGTTTCTTTTGAACCTTATCTGTCTGCTTCACCCTCCATCCCAGCCTTTTTTCTTTCTTTCTTAATAGTAACACATGCCCAAGTCTTAAAAGTAACACAAAGATGTGTAAAATTGAATGTTAGTCTTCTAACCTCTATTCTCAATCCAAGTCCTTAGAAATGTTTTGTTTTGTTTTGTTTTTTGTTTGTTAATCATTGTCTAGCTCTTCACATGTTAAAGAAACATGATCTCTAATGTGTAGGTGTCCTGAGTTTGATTCCCTGTCCTCAAATTTTCCATTAGGAGCCAACTGTGTAGGGAGACAGAGAATCAAAAGATGGAAGCTCTATTCCTCGCTTCTGCCCAATCATGTTGGTGCCTTTGTGTTTCCTCTCTGGAATTAGTATCCCTATCTGGAACGTAAGGGAAGTGAAAATGCTGATTCTCGGTTCATTTATAATTCAAACCTTGTACACCAGCACCGTCTAACAAAAGTGAGCTATAAATGGGAGCCACATTGACAACTAAAAAATTTTAATAACCACATTAAAAAATAACAAACAGGTGAAACTAAATTTAATAATTTTTGTTCATCCCAATAGATCCAAATTATTAACATTTCAACATGTAATCAATATTAAGACACTATCAACATTCTAATATTATTATTAACAGTTTATAATCCATTTTTAAACTAACTCTTCAAATCTGGTGTGCATTTGACACACAACATCTTAACTGAGACTAGCCACACTTCAAGTGTTCCATAGCCACATGTTAATTGGTTGCTACTGTTTTAGTCAGCAGTTTTATACCACTGTTGGACATTATTCCAAAGAAGCTCTATTTCAGTGAGTAGCTCACTTCTGCATCTCTGTATTTGATTGCCTCTTTTACCAACAAAACATTATTATTGATTATCATTCATGGCATTATCTAATTATCAGCAACAAACTGTTGAATCTATCTAGATAAGGTTACTCATGAAGTTCAGTATCAGAGCTTTGATTAATACGAGTGTTGTTTCTCTATAATACATTTAGTCTTTGAGTGAATTTTTGTTGGTTAAGTCATTCCTATTGAATTTTAGATCATTTGCCCTGAGCTTTATAACAATTAGGATAAGTATCACTGTTAATTAACAATTTAAAATTGTTAACAATTAAGTTTAAAATTAATTTAACAATTAAAATTAACAATTTAAAAGTATTCTATGCTTTTATTTATTTTTTTTTTTAAGTAGGCTCCATACCCAGCGCAGAGCCCAATGCAGGGCCTGAACTCAAGATCCTACGATCAAGACCTAGAGATAAGGTCAAGAATCAGACACTTAACCGACTGAGCCACTCAGGCACTCCTGTATCCTATGCTTTTAAAAAGCTGACTAAAATACTAACTGGCCTGAAACACTAATAGTTTTTTTCCAGAAATCACCCAGTTGCATCTCATCAATCATGTTCTGCACCTCTTAATCCTCTCACTAAAAAACACCTAACATGTTATAAAAAAAAAAAAAAAAAAGCATCAATAAGTAGTGAAACCTTAGTGGATGAAATATCGTTTAAATGATACTGTTCTCCAAAAAATTCTACAAATAACTAATACTTTCCACAGGCCAGGAGCCATGTTTGCCTTTAAGGAATCCTGTCTTTGTGATTTAATTTCAAAGATTCCATCAAATTAGCCCATTATCAGAGGCTCTAGCATATGTGTGATGGGCAGGGATGTAGGCTTGTATTCTAGGATATCTTTTCCTGAAGATGAGACTTCTCCCCAAATTGGACACATTTTTAAGTAGACCTTTTTCTATCCCTCCATGCCTAAAAAACAAAATACGCTGGAATATGCTATATATCACCTTTGGTGTGTGCTATAAATTTAAGATTTTATTTTATTTTTTTTAGTTTAATTTTTTATGTAATCTCTACCCCCAATGTGGGGCTTGAACTCATGACCCTGAGATCAAGAGTCCCATGCTCTACCAACCGTACCAGCCAGGTGTCCCCTGCCCCCATTTTTTTCTTTTTAAGATTTTACTTTTTTTATTATGTGTGCTATGAATTTAAAAGTAGCACATGCTCACTGTAAAAGAAAATGTTCAAATGAACCAGAATTATATAAAGTAAAAGGTGAAAGGTCTCCCTTCTCTTAATTATCCCCAGGTGCACTCCTCAGAGGTAACCACTGTGAAGAGTTTTACAAGTATCATGCCGTAATTCTCCAAGCATGTATTACTATGTGTATGCAATGTACACATATGTATACATATGCAAATTTGGAGAAAGAATTTTTAAAGTAACATGATCATAAACAAAATGCCAATAATACAGTGGCATGTAAAATAAAATGATCTATGTTCACATACAGTATTTGAGGGATTATTTTTTTAAAAGTAACAAATGATTATGAAGAAAATATAAGAAAATAAAATGCAAATTGTAAAATGCAAAGTAAAATGTTCCCTACCCCACATTCCCACTACCCAAAGGTAATAACAATTACCCATAGCTCTTTCTTTTGTGTGTACGTGTATCCTTTGTGAAATTTATATGAGTACACAGGAATACGTGCACACACACACACACACACAACATATGTAAATGAAGATATAGAGAATATATATATGCCTAATGTAGTTATGAAATATGCTTTAAAAGGTTTTTATTGTGAAATCTAATATACACATAGATAAATGTGCAAAATAACAAAGTGAACCCCCTTGCAACCACCACCCAGATTAAAAAGTAAAAACCGGGGTGCCTGGATGGCTCAGTCGGTTGAGAGGCCAACTCTTGATTTTAGCTCAAGTCATGATCCCAGAGTCATGGGACTGAACCCAGGATTGGGCTCTGTGCTGAATGTGGAGCCTGCTTAAGATTCTCTCTCTCCCCCTCTGTCCCTCTCTCCACCTTGCAAGCACTCGAGCTCTCTCAAATTAATTAATTAACCAATTAATTACAAGAAAAGTAAAACACTTCCAGCCCCTTGGAAGCTCTCCTCTAGACTCCTCCTGATTACCACCCTCTTTCACTCTCCCTCTCAAAGGTTTCCACTCTCCTGACTTTCAGAGTATTTAATTCTTGTTTTTCTTTTTAATTTTACTGCCTAAGCACACAATAGTAAGCAGCATAACGTTTCTTATTTTCAGATTTTTAATAAATGGAGTCAAACCACATGTATTCTTTATGTCTGGTGCTTTTTTTTTTTGCAATATTTATTTGTTTATTTTTAGCTTGATACATCTTGGGTACCTCAGTCAACATATATAGAATTACCTCTTCCTTGTATCCATGCTATACAATCAACAAATAGCCTGAAATACCAAAGTATTTTCTCTTCTGGTCATTACAAATAATATGTAAAGAACAACTTAGGTATTCAACTTAATAAATCTATTTTTTAACTTAAAAAGTAATCCTACTGCTAATATAAAATGAGGTGGAATATTAATTCAGAATTCTTGAACAAATTTCAGTTCAAGTACAATAAAATTTTAACAAGGGCTATTCCTATCTTCTAAATTCTAGACCCCTTTCCAAAACTTATATTTTGCTTAGAGACATGGTGACATCTTTAGAGCACATTAGTGTGTGTTTTTCAAAGGCTAGTCCCTGGATTGCTGGCATCACAGTTACTGGGGGATCTTATTAAAATGCCTATTTTCCATCATTCAACATCTTTAGAGATGGTCATGATAAATGAGTTAAGATATAGTCTAAAGTGCTATAACCAGGAGACTCCAATATACAGTAGCACCAACAAGACAGAAATTTACTTCTTTCTCATTTAACAGCCCTATACTACACAGGCAGGCCAATGTGACATAGGCAGGTCTACTCCATAAAGTTGTCCAGAGAATCAAATTAATCTTGTTGCTCCATCAATCTCAGGGTGCGGCCTTGCTTCCATGGTAGAGGCTGGTCCTCTACCTTGTCCATGCACTATCACATTCTCAGCAGAGGAAAGGGGGACACAAGGAACTAGGGAGTAACTGGTCAGGAAGTACAGAAGCTGTACCCATTCCATTGGCAAAAAACATGCAGGCTTGGGAAGTGTGGTTTCTGGCTCTACTGGCCACGTGACCTCCTAAATCTGGCAAGGGGCAGAGTTCAATTATTAAAAAAAAGAAAGGGATAGATATCAGGGGATAGTTCTTGGTCTCTGTAACACATGGGTATCTATACTGTTAGGAGCTCCAGTTTCTATGTCCTCAAGGTGTGACCAATCACTTGGCTGGAGAGAAGCTCTTTTATATTTGGTTTAACATCATCTCTCCCAATAACTCTGGAACTCTGGGCCATGTACACTTACTGGGAAAACCAGATATCAATAAAAAAATAACAGCAAATATCAATAACCTGCTAATTACATGCCAAGCACTTTATATAGATTATTTCATTTAATCTTTACAACAAGTTTATGGGGTAAATACTGTTACACTCTCCCTGTTTATAGATAAGGAGACTATGGTTTAGGGAAGTTCCTTGCCTAAGCCCCACAATTAGTCTGCAATTAGTAAGTGCTGGAACTTGAACCCAGAGCCTATAGGTTTAACTTTCGTCTGTACAGTGAGTGGTTATATCTAAAAGAACCTCTAACCTTAAAAATCTACACACGTTCAATATAAAAAAGTTGTTGAGGTCAGTGGTTTGGATATAAAGAAGCAAAATCTTAGGCAATTGTTAGTAGAAGGTATTCAAGGCTGACCTAGTCCTAATAATAATAATACCATTAATTGATACTGAGTGTTTACACTCTGCAAGGCACTGTCGCATGTGCTTTACCTGTGCAACAACCCTACGTGATAGGTCCTACACTCATCTCCAACTTAGACATAAGAAAACTGGGCCATAGAAATGTTAAGTCACTTGGCCAAGGTCACACAGTTGATAAGAATAATGTCTTTAACCACCAGGCAATACCACCAAAATAAAAAGAGAAGTTGATAATTATGAGTCATATTTACCAAAATCTGATATATTTTTCCATTTACAAGGCATGTGATAGTTAACAAGTCTTATTTTCAGTGGCATTATGAAGTAGGCTTATTATCATAAAGATGTGTGAAGTTTGAAGTCTGTCTAATGCACAGATAAAGCAATTACCAAGTTCACTGAACAGTATAATGATGAACATCTTACTTTGTCATTATCAATTAATATTTACCAATTCCCACACTGAATCCTAGAGATCTCCTGGGTATACCTGGTTCCCATTTTCCTTATGTCTCTTTTAAGTAAAATGATTCTCCAAAATTTGCATTTGACTTTGTTTATACAAGGCACCCTCCAGGATGAGTGCAAGGCACTAGGACAAGGAATGTTATACTTCCCTCCAATGACCAACATTTTTGCCCCCAAAACTTCACCTCACCTTAGTGCTTCAGCGCACTTAGAACTGCCAACCTCATGGTTTGCTGGATTCTGGGGACAACTCTCACTATGAGAAAAGAATAGGCATTGTTATTGTATGAATTATTGAGAATTCCCAATGTATTATAGCCATCTTCAGGGAAGTGGGGGGAGGCCACAAAATAATTCTTCTTCATCAGTTCCATATCCTGATCACAGTGGTAGTTACAAAAATTTATACATGGAATGATATTACCTATAACTGTACAGACACAGACACACACAGACACACACAAATATATATGCAAATAAAAAAATGATAAAAGTGGAACCAGGTCGATAGTCTAATTAACAATACTGTACTGATAAAATAAATTTGTATATCAGGACCAACAAAAGGGAGGAGACCCCAGTGACCCAGTCTATGTCACGAATGTACACCTAAGTCAGCCTACTCTCACAGGAAACACCTGTCAAGGAAACTTAACATACACTAATGACAATCCTCCAGAGACTCTGCTTTAGCTAGCTTACCTTACTCTAGAAAATAGAAACTGTTTGACTTACAAGGAAATCCCCAACATCCTAGCCAACCATGCCCTGCTTCCATTTGCCTCTTGTAACATTCTATAAAACTCACTCTTACCCCAAATCTCTCAGGAACAATGTTCCACTGTTTGTGAGACACTGTATTCCTTCAATCCATGAATGGTTTTCCTTTGAAAAAAGACATCAAACTTGTTACTAAATTATATTGTTTTTGTTATCTTACAGTACCAATGTCAATTTCCTAGTTTTGATATTATATTATAGTCATATCACATACTGTATTTGTGTTACATATAAGATGTCACCATTGGGAGTTAAGAGAATAGTATACAGGAGTCTACAATTTTTGTAACTTCTTGTAAGTCTATAATAATTTCCAAATAAAATATTTTTAAGGGAGGCAGGTGTAGAAAGGTGGTTCCTAGACCAGCTATGGCATCCACTGGGAACTTGTCTGAAATGTAGAATCTCAGGCCCCAGACCTGCTAAATTAGGATCCACATTTTAACAAGAACCTCGCATATTATTCACATGCACATTAAAGTTTAGAAGCATTGATATATAAGAAATAAAAGTGATATTCAAGTAGTGTCAGAAAGGTTATTCCAGAAGCTCACGGTCTGTTTGCTTCATTGGTATGCAGCCATTTCAGCCACATAGGGTATTAGCTTAGACGACCTTCCTCCAACATGAGGTTAATACTCTGCCTTGAAATACTTAATAATTTTATCTTTGAGGGGTGCCTGGGTGGCACAGTCAGTTAAGTGTCAAACTCTTGATCTCGGCTCAGGTCATGATCTCACAGTTCATGAGTTTGAGCCAAGCTCTGCACTGATGGTGAGGAGGCTGCTTGGGATTCTGTCTCTCCTTCTCTCTCCCCCTCCCCAACTTGTGGGCTTTCTCTCTCTCTCTCTCTCTCAAAATAATTTCTTTTTAATAATAATTTTATCTATGAGTTTGAATTTTCTAAGTGAAGTCCTAAGAGGCTCAAGAGCATGCACTGGGAGCTTGGAGCCTCAGCTTACCAACCATCATACTTCCCCACCTTATAGGGATGGGTTCTCAGCTGCCCTGGCACTTCAGGACCCTACTCCTCCAGGTCCTCATCCAGTAATGCTGCTGGTCTCCAGTCCCTCTGGGCACAAACAGATGGGCCCTCTTGCTCCCTGAGACAACTCAGGGAGTTTTAATGACAGTCATCCACATCCCAGACTGACAGCACCATGGGGTGATCATCTTATAAGTGGAAGATAAGTCTCTCATCTACTGCTGATCCAGGTACCCAGCATGTTCCAGCATGGAGACTGTACTACCTTCAGAGGTCCCCCATCCACCATGGGTTCCCACAGGTGGTATGCCTAGGGGAAGAGGAGATACTTGGCATGACTTCCCTACCTCTCGCCAGGACATAGGCCAGTCCAGTGGCTGGTGGAGGGGGGAATCCAAGAAGTGAGTGGGTGGCATGTCTGCTTAGGTACAGAATGGGACTCTGTGAGAATCTGCATTTGCTGGGTGAGTATCCCCATGCCTAAGGACATGAAACATTAAATAACAAATAAAAACATCATTACAGATAGAGAAAAAGACAGTGGAAGAAAGGAAAAAGCTTTATATTTTAATTTTATTGTCTTTTGAAGGAGGGACTCCATATATTTTCACTTTGCATTAGGCCTGGAAAATCATGTAGTCAGTACTGCAGAGGTCATTGGGAATCAAAAGATGAACTGCCAGCATCTGCATGGCAGATGCATGGGCCCAGTGGTGAACTCTAATGGGTACCAAAACAGCCTTTATTGTAAGATGGCTCCAGGAATCCCTCACCAACATGTTTTCCTGTCTCTCTCTTTAAAGGAGACTTTCCACCATGGAAATAAGCCAATGCCGAGAATGTAAGCACATATCTCCTAATTCTTTGTATTTATACTATTACCCAGGTATGCTTCCATATTTTCTACATTTTAAAATCAAAGATATGACCAACTGTAACCTTCCTATGCTTTTAAAAATTAAAGTTCCTAAGTGGCAGAATAGGGGAAAAAAAAGTGGGGCTTTCTCTCTTTAGGGAGAGAGAAAGAGAAATGATTTAAGGATTTAAGGACTATATTTATAGTTGCTATATGTTAAGCTCTCCCTTAATCCATTCATAGAATTATTACTTATTGAGCCACTCCCTAAAAGGTCACTAGTGAACTTAAACCACTTTCCTCTGAAGCACTATTTCCATAAATAATATATTAATGAATAAAAAAGTCATATTCAGTAATAAAACACGTTACTCTTCATTTTCTTCTTTCTCTACTCTGGGCAGTATCAATCTTCCTTTTACTTAAATCTTTTATCTTGAACTAATAATATTATTGAGTATATCTCATATATAACTAAAGAGAAAGCAAAATTTAAAGAGTATTTTTTTCTGGAAAGATGCTCTCAGTGAGTTTGTTTAATGGGATAAATACAAAATTTCATTTGTAGAATGATCCCAGTTTGAATCTCATAAATAAATACAATTGTGGCTAGGAATAGCTGGTATATAAAGTTTTTTTTTAATATAAAATTTATTGTCAAACTGGTTTCCATACAACACCCAGTGCTCATCCTAACAGGTGCCCTCCTCAATATAAAGTTCTCAGTAATTGTTGTCTTAGGGCATGAGATTACTGGTGGTTTTAATTTTCTTCTAATTTTCTTCTTATTTCTATTTCTCTGTATTTTCTCAGTTTGTCCATAGTGAATATTATAGGGGACATTATCACCATTACATGATAGGGCCCTAATGCCTCTGATACTTGCTATTCTGTAATATGAACCACCTGGATTTTTTTTCAGAAATGTATCTTGATCTTTTGGATACTGCCACCAGCCTCCTGACAGAAGTGAGAAAGCTAAGTGCGAATTTCCCACATTTCAGGGGTGTTAATTCATTCAATAGCCTAATTAAGTCACCACCTGATAACCCAATTCATTACAACATATCAGATTCTAAACACCCAATTAATTTGCTCCTCTGCTCTACATGAGCCTACATATCTTGACTTTGTTAACTGAATCATGAAGTTTGTTTTTTAAACCAGTGATTTCCATATTATGTTGTAGGAAGGTGAGTTGAAGCAGCCTAAAAACTCCTTATTACAGTTGTGACTTGACTTACAATCATGAGGAATTTATCCTAATAAAGTGTATCCAGTATGTACATACTAAATAATTGTAACTCTTAATTTTTCATACTTTCAACAGCTTTCAGGTAACTTCTGTATTCCCACTATATTTTCTAGACAGAACATACCCTGAAATGATTAAAATTCAGACAGCAAGTTCTGCTGGTAGTGATCAGGAACATGCTATCATTTATCGAAGGCCATTTTACAGAAAACTAAAGTACAGAGAGGTTAAGTAACTTGTCAAAGGTCATACACCTGGCAAGAGACAGGGCAAGGATCGAAACTGAACAAATGTGGCAGCCAAACCTGTGCAATAGGAAAATAGGGAATGAAAAAAACCCATCTGCCAATTTATTGATCAAATTCACAAATATTTATTTAGGCCAACTGTGCAAAATGAAGCCTTCCTCCTCAAGAAGCTGAACAATCTCAGGGTGATTAGAAATGCATATGAGTAGGAAACTCCCCCTTAAGAAGCTAACAATTTAGTGTGAGAGTTAAAGTACAAGCAACATAAGTTTCAAAAATTAGGTAAGAGATGGGACTGGATGTTCTTTAAAGTACCTTCCAACTCTGGAAGTTTCTGTGAAACACTTTGTCTTGTCAGTTTTGGTTTGAAAAGTTAAAAAAGGTTCACAGAAGCTAGTTACATTTATAAACCCAAACTCCAGGCTTCAAATAAGGAGAAATAAGCTCTGGCTTAGGTGTTTTAATTCTGCAACTGCAATACCAAGTTAGCAAATTTGATTCCCTTCTCATGTACAGAAAAAAACAATTTACACCATATTGTATTTGTTTGTATACTTGCTTTGAATCCACAAACTAGAAATGCTCTGTTTTAGCTACAAAGACAGAAGAAAGCCCTGTCCAAAATATATTTAAGCCATTAGTATGGACAGATGGAAATGATGCCATGCTAGGTCTACAGAATACTGATAGAGAATCTGAATTTTGATTGCTTATGTTTGATGGGATTTTCAAATTACTTTTAAAAGTAGGTCATAGGTGCCTGTCTGAATTAGATGAAGATTCTCTAGGGATGCCTGCTATGTTTTAAGAAATCTCTCTTGGCCCACAGATGCCTTGTCCCCAGAAAGAAAAGAACCCTTACACAGGCAACAATTTCTACATTGTCTCCTATATGACCAGAATGGGGTGGAGCCACAGAATTTGATACCCCCTAGCTAACGTCAAGGGACCAATTAGTATATTCACAGTTAATTTAATGGGATCCTGACTAACATCATTAAGGGCACAGTAAGCAATAAATGATTATAAAGAAGCTTGTGAAATTCCCTAGGTATCTATTCCTGGTCTACCTCCCTTATCTAATACTATCTGTGGAGGCACAGATGACCTGGAAATGGAAATTGTGTAACTAATAATTTCTAATTGAAAGAAATCTAACTTAAGTCTGTGTACACTGTTCATTGCATGTTATATCTTAGTTCACACCTGGGGAATCTAAACTAGTTAGTGCTAACCTCTTTGGAACTCTGACACTCAGTCATTAAGTTTCACAACACCTACTATGCTAAGTGAAATAGTATTTTAAAAATTCAGTTGAGGGACAATACTTTTCCCTAGGGGAATTTTGCAACTTCTTGAGAGATGACTCAGAGTACCAAATGGAGTGAGGTTGTTGTTAAAATGCAGATTCTTGACCACTCCCCAGACCTACTAAATCAAACCTTTGAGGGCTAGAGCCCAGGGACCTTAAGTTTTAACAAGTTCCCCAGGGGATTCTTTAGTACACTAAAGTTTGATAACTTCTGCCCTAGGGTATCACCGATCCAAAGCTAAAAATCACTTGTTACTACCAAATGTTATAAAATGTTCTACTTCTAGCATAACTTTGACTGGCTATAGAAAACCAGTACTTGTTAGTACTAGAAAAATTCCAGCCACAATTTGACTTTTCATATTTAGGTGCATGATTCAGCATATAGTATAGATGCAATACAGCACTGCTACAGAAATCTGAGCACCCTGTACAAGGCTGCAGTAACAGGCTCTCTTTCCCACTCCCTGCACACAACTGGTACCAGAATTGTTACCTCCCCAAATTAATCACTGTCTTTCTCTTTCATTATCATGTTCTCTCATATTCCCAAAAGTGAGGATAATGTTAATTTTAGGTAACTCATAAAAGCTAGTGCACTTTTCCCTTATCAGTATTTTGCCATTTATTTTTCTTTTATTGTTCTTTTCAGTGTATTTACTGATCAACTAGCACAAAAACTTGTCCCTATGGTTGCAAATTTCTTCAACCTCCTAACAAATATTCTGCTTTTAAATAATATTCTTAAGTTCATCTTAAGATGAAGTTCTTAAGAACTGACAAAATGACCCCCCAAAAATGTGAAGGCATGAAATTGGCTTCAGCATTCCAAGAGAAAAGCCATGTCCTCATGGTATGTGAGGTTATCCCTTAGGCACCTGAGAATTCTTTCACCAAATCCAAAATGTAACAAGACCTTGGGCAGAGAATTTTTTGCCTTTTGGAGAATATCAGAAGTCTAAAAGCTTATGTAACTATTAAAGAATTGGTAATGCAAGAACTTTTTTACAGAAGTTTCCATGCCTGTTTGTTTTTCAGGAAGAACTGACAGCTGGTTCAAACACTTGATGAAAACATTTATCTATCTAACTGAGCTCATACATACTCTGGAAACTGGAAGGTACCTGTTAAAAAATAAAAAGTTCAATTGCTGAGGCACCAGAAATCAAACCTCTTTCATAAAATTCTCTCAATCAGACATCATTCAGCCTGGCTCTATTAATGTCACTTCTCAAAAGGCAGAAATCTTAAATGGGATGAATCATGACAGCTGGTTTCTACCAACCGCCACTCCACCAGACAGGAAGCTGGCTGTCAATGGGGGTTAGGGTGTCCAGGCAGCTCAGGCTGGGTGGTGGGTTTGTAAGAGGAGGGGAAGCCCATCAGGGGAACTTCTGTAGATGAGCAGCATAGAAAATGGTTCTTTTTAAAAATTTGCAGTTTGATGGTGATGCAGAGAATGCTATAATTGAATACCATAGTCCACAGCTTTTTCTCTATCTAGGAAAGGGATATAAGAAGTATGACCACAGCCCACGCTGAATTTATAATGAATATGTAAACTGAATGAAGATAGTAGGAATAATCTATTTGTTTGGAAGAAAATTGAAAAGGAATTTGACTAGTGTGCTGCAGAGAACTTGTTTCTTTCTGCCAGAGATGGTTGAAAGCTAATTCTACTATAAAGCTATGATAAGGACATTGTGTGGTATTTAGCAAAAGGATAGACACATAGATCAATAAAGAATAGAGAGCCCAGAAATATAACCATATCATAAATACTATGATCAATTAATTTTGACATAGATGCAAAGGCAATTCAATAGAGAAAAGATCATCTACTTTGTACAAATCTATACGCAAAAAAAAAATGGACCTAGACATATACCTCACATCTTACACAAAGATTAACTCAAAATGGGCTACAGACTTCAGTGTAAATGTAAAACTATAACACATTAGGGAAAATAGATGCAAAAAATTTTGTGACTTTTAGCTAGGCAGAGTTCTTAGATATAACACCAAAAGCACTACCCATAAAAAACTTATAAACTGGACTTCATCAAAATTAAAAAAAAAAAATTGCCCTATAAAGACACATTTTGCTTTGCATAAGACACTTTTTTTTTTAAGTTTATTTATTTTGAGAGAGAAAATGCTTATACATGAGCGGGGAAGGGGCAAAGAGGGAGGGAAAGAGAATCCCAAGCAGGCTTCGCGCTGTCAGTGCAGAGCCCTACACAGGGCTCGAACTCACAAACTGTGAGATCATGACCTGAGCAGAAATCCAGAGTCAGATGCTTAACTGACTGAGCCACCCAGGTCCCCCTGCTTAAGACGCTTTAAAAGAATTTAAAATATGCCACAGACCGGAGCAAAACATTTGCAAATCACCTGTCTGCCAAAGAACTTATATCCAGATTATATAAAGAATCTTCAGACCTCAACAATATGAAAACAAACAACCCGATTTTAAAAATGGACTAAATATTTGAAAAGACAATTCAGCAAAGAAGATATGAGGATGGTAAATAAGCACATGAAAAGATGCTCTACATCATTAGTCATTAGGGGAATTCAAGTTAAACCACGACGTGATACTAATATGGACCCTGTAGAATAACTAAAATTAAAACCAAAAGACTAACAATACCAAGTGCTGGTTAGTATGCAGAGAAACCTGAACTCAAATGCAAAACAGTACTGCCACTTTGGAAAACAGTTTGGCAGTTTCTTAAAAGGTAAATATACACTTACTATATGCAGTTAATTCCACTCTTAGGTATTTGCCCAAGAGAAGTAAGACTTATGTTGACATAAAAATCATTTGTGAATGTTTATAGTGTCTCTATTCCAAATCACCAAAAACTGAATACGATGCAAATAAATGTTCTCCAACTAGTGGCTAAAAACTGTGGAATATGCATACAATGAAATACTGATTAGTAAATAAAAAGGAACAAACTACAGATACATGCAACAACATGGATAAATCTCAAATGTATTATGCTAAGTGCAAAAAGTTACACTGAAACGGCTACATCTGTATGAGTCCATTCATACAACATTCTAGAGAAGCAAAACCATAGGGATAGAGAACACATCAGTGGTTGTCACAAGAGTCAAGAAGAAAAGTCTGACTACAAAGGAACAGCACGAGGGAGTTTTCTGGGGGTGACAGAACTGCCCTGCTTGTCAAATGTATAAAAAAAAGTAAATTTTACCATATGTAAATTAAAAATAAATTTTAAAGAGTTTATTCTGAACTAACACTTGAATACTTTACAGTAAACTTTCAGAGATATCTGTCATTGCAAACCAAAAAAACCCTCAAATTTTCTATTTTTAAAGTAAGTTTCCAATGGCATGTTTCTTTTTTGGCAAATATTAGAAAATAACATCTATCTGTTGAAACCTATATGTTTAGAGAGAGTATGTAAAACAAAAAAGGTTAATTTTTTTAATTTTTTTAATATTTATTTATGTATTTTTGAGAGAGAGAGAGAGAGAGAGAGAGAGACAGAGCATGAGCAGGGGAGGAGCAGAGAGAGAGGGAGACACAGAATCCGAAACAGGCTCCAGGCTCTGAGCTGTCAGCACAGAGCCCAACGCGGGGCTCGAACTCACAAACTGTGAGATCATGACCTGAGCCGAAGCCAGATGCTCAACTGACTGAGCCACCCAGGCGCACCCAAAAAAGGTTAATTTTTAAATCACAAAATAAAAACTTTTTTTTAAAGGTTCAGGACCCTAAAAATGAAGCAAAGATACTGACCAAGTGAAAATTACATAGGACAGACCTCTACTTCCATGTACAATTTGTCAACATTTAACAAAGTTACATCATGCTGCTTAGCTTTCTATACTATTGAAGTTTGATACAATCCACTGACTGTAGTACCAGTATTTTCACCAGGAGTCACAGTTATAACAAATCATTAACATTCTGGACAGTTGTTGTTTTTAAGAAATGTGAATATCCCTGTTAGAGGCTAAAACTCTTTGGCAGGTAAATCATATCATACCTTATACCTTTTACATTTTTTAATGTTGGCTCAATTGAGAAATCCTGAAAATAAATCACAATTCAAATACCCAGCATATTTAAATCACCTAAATCATTTTACACATAAGAGAAGTGATTTATTCAAGGTAAAGGTTAGAAGGACAGAATCAAAAACAGAGAGCAACTTATCTTATTAATTTTAATGGCCTTGCTTTCAAGATCACAAACACAAAACAAAAACATTTCTGTTAATAAGTTATCATTAAAATAATTTGCTCCGATAACTTAAAGGGGGCATTATCACTTTAAGTACAATGTACACCCAGCGAAATTTATTCAGTAAGTATGCGGCTACTACCAACAGCAATGACCTCTTACTAAATTCTTTTTGCAAATTATCACTTCAGCTTCACACTGTCATTATTCGACTGATAGTACTGTTTCACCTTCCAAATGATATATACAGCCACCTCTGATCATTGGTCGCCCTGCTTATTCTCTCCCCAATCATCTCATGTTCCCTGTACATTTCAGACCAATGTGCCTTCAGGCTACCCCATTACTGCCTACAACACTTACTTTCTGTCATAATATATCTAATGGATAAAGTGTCCAAGGTCAACACATTCCCATGGGTGTACCCTAAATAAGCGCAATGCCTGAGAAGCACCTGTTAATTTCCTACCCTCTTTTTTTTTTTCCCTACTCCAAAATACATTTGAATGTAAATGACTGAGAATGATGGTACTACTGGGAAAATCTTGGAACTATATACAGGGATACATACATATCGTAGGTATTAAATACTCCTGTCAGTAACAGTGGCCCACCATAGCCATGGTTCTCAATGTGAAAGAGGTGTACAGCCCTTATAGTAGGTGTAGTTTGGGTACACTCCCCTGTTCTTTTTCTTCTCCTCCTCTTTCCTCAAAACTTCCCTCAGAAGACTTGTCCAGTTCTATGACTCTTACTATTATTTCAGTGGGATTGACTCTGAGGCCTAAGGCCCACAATTCCAAATGTCTGAACATTTTCACTCATATATTGTACCACCACCTCTAACCTAAATCAGCTCCCCCTTCTGATTTCCTTATTTCTTTTCAAATCAATACTATCTTCTAGCAAACAAACTTGAAGCTACTACTTATTTTTGGTTCCTCATGCTCACTCACCTCTCATGCCCAAATAAAGCTGTCAAATCAGTCAACTCTGCCTTCAGAAAGTCTTTCATATCCTTCTTCTCGTCTCTGTTCCCATTATCAATATCCTAGCATAGGCCTCATTACCTTTTGCCTTTCTAATTTAGCTTCCTTTTTCCAGTATTCCCCCATTCCAATTCATTAATCATACTGCTATCATCTGGATAGTCCTAACCTATGGATTCGAGTATATCACGATCCGGTCAGAAGATGCCAATGGTTCTGCATTGCTCACAGATAAAAGTCCATAGTACTTAATTCAATAATGAAAACTCTCTTCACAATCTGTCATCAACACATCTTTCTATCTGCATCTGTCACAACGGCTTTCATATGCCCTGTATATCAGTTAAACCAGATTACAGTCTTTCACCAAAACACCTCGTGATAGCAAACCAGTATTCTTAAGACCCCTAAATTCGGAATGTTTCAGGGGCACCTGGGTGGCTCAGTTGGTTAAGCGTCTGACTTCAGCTCCGGGCATGATCTCACGGTTTGTCAGTTCGAGCCCCACAATGGGCTCTGTGCTGACAGCCCAGAGCCTGGAACTTGCTTCAGATTCTGTGTCTCCCTCTCTCTCTGTCCCTTCCCTGCTCACACTCTGTCTCTGTCTCTCAACAATAAATAAATGTTAAAAAAAAAAAATTAAAAAGAAAACAGGAGCCAGTATCTTTAAAAAAAAAAAAAAAAAGGAATGTTTCAATAATCTCATTATCACAACTACAAATCTCTGACGTTCCAAAGCTAACTTTCCCATGAAGCTTTTCCCAACACCCAACACCAACACCTAAGCTGAATATGTTCTAGCAATCCAGAACTTCCTATACCACTGAATCAGTGCCTTTATGGTACTTCTCATCTAATAACACTCATCTTCATACTTTGCCCTGCTTTGTTTCTAATTTTGTAAATATTTTATCCTGTAAGGGTCATGTTGACTCTTAAATTTCCAAAATCCAAAGCAATGGCAAAAGCTCCCAAAATAGTAGGCCATAACAGATCAAAAGATCAAAGATGATAAATATGATACTTGATTAAAAACAAAATGGAATCAAGGCAGCCTGCAATTCTAATTCTTTAAGTAGAAACAAAAAGCCTTCTGAATTTATATGTGTGATATATTTATTCTGTGCTTTTCACCATAACATGTTCTAGAAACCAGGGCATAAAGTATCACTTTCCCATGGGAACAGTGATATTTTTGGGGATTGTGCTTTTCAACAAAGACTCATTATCAAATAAATCATAGATAGGAGCAACATTCAATAAAAACAAAGATATAACAACTGTAAACCTTTATAATTTAAAATTATAATATGAGCATTTTCAAATGGGTGTCCACATACTATGCATATTTATTATACTGAGGTTCTAATATATCACAAATTATCTATGCTGAACAAAAAAATAGAATGTTTTCATAAATCTCAGTAAAGTCAATATGCTAATTATAATGAACCTAAGATGAATTGATCACTTTATTTGCCATCTTACTATTTAATATGATATTTGATGTTTGTGTGTGAGGGGGGGGTAGGTGACTCAAATGACTAGTTTTACTTTCTTTTTTTTTTTAATATATGAAATTTATTGTCAAATTGGTTTCCATACAACACCCAGTGCTCATCCCAAAAGATGCCCTCTTCAACTTAGTTTTACTTTCAAGACCAACAACAAAACCAACAGTGTCTCTGAGTCTCAGGTACCTCAAAGGTAAAATGAATATATAAAACAATGGCTACCTCACAGAATAGGGAGAGAATTCAAAAACACAATGGAACTTTGTTGTTTTTAAGCTGTAAAGTTCCATCAAGAATAAGCTATTATAGAAGGGCCTGACTGGCTCAGTTGGTGAAGCATATGACTCTTGATGTCAGGGTTGTGAGTTTGAGTTTTGGGTGTAGACATTACTTAAAATCAAACTCTTAAAAAAATAAGCTATTATTAATTATCAATATTGTTCTTCATGTTGATGGCATCTGGCTCACTATTAGCATGTTTAAAAGTGAAAAGGTGAAGAGGTGTTTTGTCTCCTCTGGTCTTCCTACTTCCTCAGTTTATTCAGATATACATTTGTGTTCCTTTTTAGTACAAAACAACATGGAAACAATAAGAATTGTGAGGTCACTCTATCACCCTTCCCCTTTTCAGAACTTATTTGACACCTTTCAGGGCATCTTGAATTGCACTGAAAAGCCATAAAAACAACTCTTGTGTGCAAGAAAGGGACACTTTGGTCACTATAGTGTGCAATTCTATGGACAGGACATGTTTCTCAATCAGTATGGGAGGGGAGAACTTTCCTCGTGTGCAGGAGAATTAACTCTGAGTCTTTTGCTTCCAAAGAACATACAACTTCCTTGAGACTGCTTTTCAAGTAGGAGAAGGCAAGCAACAAAGAGGGAAAGCAGTCCAAAGAAGTATTAGTGAATACCGATCATCGCCCTCTCAGAGTTTTGTCTTTGGTATATCTGGAAGATTGAGTGACAGCTCTGCCCACCTAGCCTTCTCTACTCAGCTCCACCAAGAAGAAGGGATCTGAACTGGAGGGGAGGATAAAAGTGTGGTGAGGGGTACTTTCGTCACTCCCACATCACAACTTTTGAGAAGAACCCTACTGTCCTAAGAAAAGGAAAAGACTTTAGAGACTAAGAGAGTGTAGAGGTAGAAGTCTAGAGTTTAAATAGCTTCCCCCAGGATGAGGAAGGGCAAAGGCTGCCAATTCCAGGAAGACTACACCCCAAGTCCCCTTTCAGCTCCTCTAGAAAGACCACACCTGGAGAAGGTTAGACTTGGTCCCCCAAAGTTGCCAGTCTCAGCAAGGTTCCCAGATGCGCATACCTTCCAGAAAATCAAACGGACCATCATCATATATATTTTGTGCCAAGCAGCAGTTAGAGTTTCAGTCTCCCTTTCTATAATTTCCATCAGTGCCACCCTCAACCCAACTGCCAAACAAATACACAATCTAAGTAAAACCAGTATGTTTGCTACATAAGCCCAGTTTCAATTCAGGTCATCTGGTTCCTTCCATCTAGATCATACCCAATAAACCCTTCCTGAAGGGAAATTTTTGAGCTTCTCATGAATTACGTCAGCAGTGATAGACATAGACCAGATAGTCTTCCCCATATATTCTGGGACCTTTGTAACACCTGTGGATTTATTGTTCTACCACACAGTGAGATGGGGGGGGGGGGCGCTTAGAGCCAGATTTAGCAATGATGATGATGATGATAAGCAACACAATGTGACATTTCTTACACTTAAATGGAGTGGAGTAGAAAATAATCACATGTGATATAATAATTGTTTAGCTTAAAATCTGTGTTTAGGCAACAAATATTTATGTCTCTCCTGTAGGTATTTCACTTTCTCCATGAATATTTAGTGAATTTCTTTTAAAACCATAGAGCTCCTACTTCACTTGTGTCTAAGGACAGGAAGAGACTTTTTGCACAGAATTAGGGAAGTCCTTGAAAGGAGAGCAGTGTAATGGTAAAAGGTCAAACATAATGGGGACATGAGGCATCAAGGAGAGAGAATTCCAAGGGGAAGAATTTCCACCTGGAAATTCTTCTTCCAGAGAGCTCCTCTGCTGTATTTCTATAAGGTTATATGTTGTCTTTTCCTAACAGGAGCCCATGCATTATATTAAGACATTAGTAGGAATTGTTTTATAGGTACCTTAAAGAAACACTCACAAAACTACCAAGACAGGTATAAGAAAGAATGGCCTTGTGCACTGGAAATCATTAAAGCAAAGGTTGAAAACCAGAAAGCTGTGGGTTACCTGAGGCCCAAAGAGTTTTTTTAAATATTCACAAAATGTTTATGGAAAATTTCAGGTAGGTGCCAACAAGTAGAAATCAGAAAGCTCACATAAAAATCTGAGATTTTCAAGTTTTCTTTAAAAACTGGACAACACTGGGCCCCTTCATGTTCACCCTACAAAAATCAGCTGGACTAGGAAACTGCTAAACTCTTTCAACACCCCTAGCTCACCACAGTCCAGCACCTTCAGTCCCTGTGGCACTGTCTGGTCCACTTCATTTATCTTGTGAACCTAATAACACCTGAAGGCATCTGAACTGGTGATCTCAGCTCCAATAGAGAAGTAAGAAATGGTCATTAAATACATGGCGATCAGGAAAGAGGCATGGCCTGGCATTTCAAGACGAGCAAAGACTTTGATGTTCACAGTCCTATTTTCATTTTGAAAAAAAAAAATTTTTTTTAATGTTTATCTTTGAGATAGAAAGTGACAGAGTGTGAGCAGGCAAGAGGTAGAGAGAGAGGGAGACACAGAATCCGAAGCAGGCTCCAGGCTCCAGGCTCTGAGCTGTCAGTGCAAAACCCAACGAGGGGCTCAAACTCATGAATTGCAAGATCATAACCTGAGCCAAAGTCAGAAACTTAACCGACTGAGCCACCCAGGCACCCTGAACTTTTTCCATTTTGTACGCTAAATATAACAAATGAAGCAGGCCTTATATCAGTTTACTTCTTTTTGCCTTTTCTTTGCACTAAATTATCATATAATATTTATTTCTTCTCAGTTATTAATTCCAAAGAGGTACGTAGTGTATTTTTTTTTAATGTTTATTTATTTTTGACAGAGAGAGACACAGACCATGAGCAGGGGAGGGGCAGAGAGAGAGGGAGACACAGAATCTGAAGCAGGCTTCAGGCTCTGAGCTGTCAGCACAGAGCCTGATGTGGGGCTCGAACTCACAGACCGTGAGATCATGACCTGAGCGGAAGTCGGAGGCTCAACCAATTGAGCCACCCAGGCGCCCCAAAGAGCTACTTAGTGTATATAGTGACTAGAAAAGCCAATTCAGACCTACCTTTCCAGGTTTTAATAGGGTGCTTTTTAATAAACAAAATCTCAGTTTCCTCACTCATAATATGAATGTGTTCAACTAGAATTACCATTAAGATAATTTTTAGTTGGCCTCTCCCCATCTATACCAGGTCTTCTTATCTAGAATCTACTCAGCCCTATAGAGGGATTCAAGTTCCACTGACTCCAGACTTCTTTCTTTGAATTTTTGAGCTGATCACCACCACCACCACCCAAATTAGCATTTACTAATTCTCAATTGCTTTGCTTTGAGTGCATTGGTCCATTTGCCAGATTTAGAGACAAAATTCCTTTAAATAAAAGACTATGCAGTTCAATTTTTAAATCCTCGACAGCATTTTACACTTAATTGGCCTTCAATAATTATTTGCTAATTATTTACTCTGAATGATACAGAAAATATCTATAAACTGGAAAACTTCCCAAAGAGCAACTTTTATCAGAGTCCCCCTCCCCTAAACCAATTACCCTTATCAGCTTGCCCATCTGATTCAGGTAAGCATAATGGTACTACACAATGAAGAGACACAGTACTAGATTACTGTATTACTTTGTACATGGTTATCGCTTCCTTCCTTATTTGAAAAGCTCAAAAGGGGAAAAATATAAACAAACAATAATTCACTAATAATAAGTGATAACATATTCCTGATATCTTAATAATATTACACAGTGAAATATTATGTTACCTACTAAATCGGGTATGAGAAAAATATTCCTACTGCAACAGAGGAAAAAAAAAATCAGTTACTGGTAAGGTGCTGCAGGTCAGACATTTGAAAACTACAGTGAAAATCACCCTTGATCTTCCACCACCTTCTGTGTGTCATCAGAAGTCCTGAGTAACAAGAGGCCAAGATGACATGTGGGCAGGGATTTACCCACTTTCACCAGAAAAGTATTGAGACACAGGTTCTCCTTGTTCTGGTCAAATCTCTCCCCCTCATTCCCCACCCCCTCCCCCAGATAATTAAGGTTTTAGATTTAGATATGTGGTCAGTCCTTCCCTATTAAAGTAAAGTAAACATAAGAAAAGAATAATTCAAATACGAAATTATTTTCAGTGATTGCCTTAATTTCTCTATTCAATGAATTTAAGATAATTTACACTTTAGTAAACTGAATTAATAAATGTTAATCATGTCTTAACAGCTAGCAAATTCTAGTGGGTTGGAATTAAGTCAATTTTAAAAATGCTCTCCTGTGATGTAACCAACAGTTAATACAGATGTTTCCACTTAACCTATACTCTGTGGAAGGAGAATTAGTTCTGTAATTCATTTTACATACATTCAATTCTTGAAGGTCTGAATCAAAAGGCAATGTACCTTTAGGCTGGGGAAGGGATTAATTCAGGTGGGGGGTGGGGGGTGGGGGATGAATCATGAAAAACTCCCACTTGGATCTTTCGGGAAAATCACAGCCCTATCCAATTTAAAAGGGTGGAAAAACTGTTTAACTGCCTATCAATTTTTCTGGGGAATCCCTATAAAACACAATAAGGTTTTACAATCTGATGGAAACAACAACCGTTATCAATTTTTTTAAAGTAAATTTTTTACACTGCCTTTTAACGGTTTGAATTCTTTCAATGGTTTGTTTTCATCTGGTGTTTCACATCACCCTGTTAATTCTTGCTCTCCGACAGGAAGCCTGTCAGTCTACCCAAACAGAGCCTGAAGAGGGCTCTGGATCAGGCTGCTTTAGCCACGCCTACACACGGAGCACCGCGAGGAACGGAAAAGTATGCCCAGCCTCCGCACACCCTCACACCACCAGCTCCTCTACTTAACCTCCAATTGCTTAAGCCCTAGCTAGGTTTTCCCACATCCCTGTGGAATAAAATGGGCAGAGTTCAAACAAAGCCGAAAAATGACAGCTGTAGATGTATCTTTTAATTTAGGTCAAGCCCAGGTCTAATTTAAATGGTCCTTTGAAAGGAGATACTCCAAATTCCATAAAAAGGCACAACCCTGTCCCTATGGCGACTTCCAGAGATACGGTATATGTTCCTCTGGGATAAGAACCCGGCATAAACTGGGAAAGAACTAGAAGTTCAATTTTCTATAGTATTGTGCCCACCACACCAAAGACACTTAAGTCTTTAGGCATGGTGTTGTAATTAAGGTGCTACATATATTCTAGCACAACTCCTAAAGCCTAGGGTCGATTCACTAATTTCAAGGTTAGGGTGAAATGAAGAAGGGCGTTCTCCTCAATTCCATCTGCTCAACGGCACTAAACTGAGTTTTCAGAACATGCTTTCCAGTGACCCCGCCTACTTTGTTCTCCCTCACAGGCGCACACCCAGCTCCACAAGTTTCCGCAACCGTCGGGGGACGAAATCCTTACTTGGCCACACATTTGGGGTGGGGGTCTTCCTCTTCAAGGACCACTCGCGGAGGAAGAGATTCCCCTACTCCCCCGACTCTCCACTACCACCTCCTGAGGGGCGGGGCTCCGACTCTAGGTTACCAGGCCAGGCAAAGTGAATACCCAATTAACAAGGGATCCCCGAAGGCAGCCTGACCAATAGCGGCCGGCGAGCCAAGAGGTCCAAGTGTGACGTCACATGTTATTAAATTGGCGCGTCACCTTGACGTCAGCCGCTCACCTCGGACGTCCCGTCCCAGGAGCAAAACTCCAGCGACTTTGGGCCCCGCCCCCGTGAGAGTGGAGGACCGCCAATGAAGGAGGTTCTGTGAGGAAACAAGGCCAATGAGACGAGCCCGGGGCGGGGCGCGGGCCGGAGGGTGGGGCGGGTGGCGGCGGTGGCAGCCGGAGGTCTGGCTGCGCGCAGTATATGACAGTACGTCAGCAGCGGGATGGCCGTAGCTGTGGCGGCGGCTGCAGAAGCCCTAGCAGCCGCGGCCGCAGTGGAGGCTAGAGCCCGAGCGGCGTCGGCGTCCGCACCCCTGGGAGTTTAAGATGGCGGCAGGGGGGGCGGCGGGCCTGCGGGAGGAGCAGCGTTATGGGCTGTCGTGCGGACGGCTGGGACAAGACAACATCACCGTACTGCATGTGAAGCTCACCGAGACGGCGATCCGGGCGCTCGAGACCTACCAGAGCCACAAGGTGAGCGAGTCGGCCGGCCAACCGGCAGGGCTGAGGAAGCGAGAGGGCGCCCGTCGCCTCCCGGTGGCGCCACCCTGGGCTCCGAGCAACCGGCGCGGGGCCGCGGAGCAGTGGCTCGCCTCAGCTGCCGTCAGCGTCCGCGGCGGCAGGCTGGGCAGGGCCGGGTAGGGTCGCTGACGCCGCCGTCCCGGGTCGGCCGAGAGCCGGAGCGTTGGGAGACGGGCAGGCGGGCGGCCCCTGGCGGCAGGGCCGAGGCAGCCGCAGCCTCGGCTCGGCTGCGCGGCTGCTGCGGGACTTTCCGACGGCGCCCGCGGGTTTCCTGGCGTTTTCTGTCCCATTGAGGAAGGGAAGCACCAAAGAGACAAGGGAGATGACTACGCTGTCTGTGGCGGGGGAGGGGGAGCGGGTGCGGCGTACCAGTAACGAACTCCGAAGTACGGAGGGCATAAGCCGTCAGCGTTTGGGTGTTAACACAAAAACACCGCGGATCCGCAGAGACTCGGACACAGCAGCTCCGCATATGGAGATGGGACACACCTTGTACTCGCAAGGACTTGAGGACACAAACACACCCTGAGGGAGGGGGCACACCACGTAGTCCCAAAGGACGGGACACGACACCCCGCCTACGGGGGGTAAAGGGAAGTCACACCTTGCACTCCCAGGAACTCGGGGACACGGGCGCTTCACCTTCCCAAAGAGGGACCAACGCCGTGTACGAGGGAGCCACACACACACAGCGCTCACCCAGGAACAAGACAAAGGTTCGCGGAGGCTCTTCGTACCCAAAAGACACGCTGGTGTCGGGCTGACTCCCGGCGATAGGAAAGTGGATCGAGGGTGAGGGTGGGGGAAAGGTACATTGTACCCTGGGCAGAGACCCCTGTCTCGCTCCCCACACCGCGTTGGGTAGAGATACCCGTTTAACACACGGAACTCGAGTACAGCTAGGGTTCACGTAGACGCACACACACCGCAATTGGGGAGTACAAACCAGAAACGCGTTTTCTTGTTAGGGCGGAGGGGGAAAAGTGGGAGAGAGACACGGAATAGACGTGCCACAACCCAGGGTGCATAGGGAAGCCGTTTATGGGCATGCAGTACTGTGTGTGGAAGTATAAAAGGAAGGATATACGATATGAGAGATGGATAACATTTAGTCTGAGGGGAGGGACAATCGGAGGGAAATGTAACCCATAGGGCATACTGACAAATAGCCCACTTCATACCAAGGAAACCTGCTTCAGTTAACTGAAACAGGCACAGAGGGCCAGAGGGACACCCGGACGCATATAGTTATTCAGATAAAAGTGGAGAACAGAATTAACATCTGTTGAGCTCCCACTAAATACATAGAAGGAATACACAGAAGGAATTTGGAAAGCAGAGCTTTTGGAAGCAGAACTGCAAGGGAGGTGTGAACCCTGTGGTTCAGTGGGAGCTTGTGAAGCTGGGCAAGGGGACACTCATCTTCAGAGAAGCCCCCTACACATGGGTGCATGCAGGGGGAAGCACACAGTTGTGAACAGCTTGGGAAGTGCATGAACTCTTGGTAGTATAGGTGTGAACAGTAGAGACTCAAAGAGGTGAGCTTGCTCAGGAAGGCACTGACAGAACTGAGTGGTTACATGGATGTACACTTCAGGGCCCATGTGTTATCCACCAGAGAAGTGTACGGTGAAAAACACTCAGACTGAGGAGGGGAGGGAAGGGTGCATGTAGGGGGCGGGGGGGGGGTACCTTTCTACACACTGTGAAATCCTAGGGAAAAAGAGTCTCATTTGTGGCTGGGAAGATAGTTGCAGCCCGTAATAGGAATGCAAGGAGATAAAAGAAATACAAAACTGCATATGTCAATAACTGCTTCCAGACTGGTATACCTGTAAGGAAAGACCACCAACTAGCATAGAGTAGGAGGCCCATATGGGGGGAAGCCAGATAGGCAAGCAGAGGGACAGAGGCAGACAATGGAGAGAAACTCAGCCCTGCAAGATGGAGAGATAAGCTTGCCAGTTCCAAAGGGAGGGCGTGGGAAGGAACGGCACAGGGAAGAAGGTAGGTCAGGGGTGTAAAGAGAAAAACACATAGGCTGAAGAGGAAGAAGCCAGCAGGAGAAGGCCAACTTCCAGTCAAAAAAAAGACTGACACATAGAGGGTAGGGAGATTCATCTATGAGGACAGTAGGCCACCATCCACCTTGGGGGAGCAATAGGGAAATTGTACAGTTGATTACAGCAAGATTGACAGACTCTGTACACTTGGTAGGGAAGAGGTGGATGAGGAGAGCGACACCGGGAAAGGATGGTGCTCAGCAATGTGAGGTGCCAGAGGCTTCCAGTGTTCAATGATCTGCATGACTGCTGGGGCCCAGGAAGGGAGTGTTTTTTTTTTCTACCTTCATTTCTGCCTCCTACACCTTAGTGTTTACATGCATGGGATTAAGGTTGGAGTCCTTTGACTCCAGAAACCCTCACATTTATATACCAGTGTCTTCCAAGAAACAGGAAATCAAAAATTCTCTCGGGACCCACCACTTAGTTCTTGATTTTTTTTTTCTTTTTACTTTTTATAGTCAAAGGTATGGAAGTCAATTACTTTTTCTGCTGCTAACTACTTCAATTGCCATTTACTATTGCTCTCTTTTTTCCATCTCTGTGCATGCAGATTAATGGGTCTGATCAATATGTACAGGAGCAGAGAAGGGAGACGGAGAACACTTTTTCAAGTCCTTCCGCCTTTCTGAGGTTAGAGCCAGGCAGATTGAGTTAGTCCTGGTAATCCTTTTCTCCTGAAGGGCTGGTGGTGGAAGCAGTAGCATGCAAGGAGAGGGGGAAGAAATAAACTGACTTGGCCTTTGCAATTGGACACTGCCTTGTTTCTGACTTAACCAGCTTCTGTCCGAGGCCTCACTGTCATTTCAGCTACAAATACTTTATAAGGGGCTTGGAAAAGCAGGAATCGGGGTAAGAATGTTAATCCCAGGTGGTTGAAAAGTGGGAAGAGACTGAAGATAAAGAAATGAGGGACCCTTCAGGTGACTACACTGTTGGTACTTACTGCAGGATCCTCTGGTGTGTTCAGCCAGGTCTCCTACAAATGTGTTCTCATGACCTTCCTCCACGCTAGGCCAGACCAGGGCTCCCCCATCAGGGAGTTGCTGGCAGTAGGCATCTGGCTGGACTTTTATCTAACAGTAGGAGGATAAATTACTTGGTCTTTATACCTTACATCCATATCAGAAGTGGGGCTCATGACTCGAAATTGTAGCAGCTGTTTCGAAATATGTTGACACTTGTTGGCTAAGTGGGAAGTTGTTTCTGGTGATCAAGCCAATTCCTTCTGGGGGGAAAATTGCTTTCATTTTCATATAAAACTGTGCCCACCATTTTTGTGCTCAGATAGGAGGGTGCTCAGTGCTTGACAAGTGGCCTCCAAGTGGCTTTGGCCTGTGCAAGGTTATGACTATTAGTCCTCCTTTTCTAATGACTTTCCAAGAGCCAGAAATTTCAACAATTTCCTAAATTAAGCATCAAAAAGTTATTTTTATCCAAATTATTTTGCACACTAGATTTACTCTTATAAATTAAACCACCTGACCTAAGACTTCAGAGAAGTAAATTCATGGATTTTAGTAAGCTATGATTTAAGCAGAATACAGAAGTTCTTTAGATATAATTGAATTGAATAAGTATACGAAATTGTTAGGGTGCATGGAAACAATCTTCGATTGGGAACAATTCCTCACTGTTTCAAAAGACAATCAAATGTAATTGACTATCATTATTCAAGTTTTCTATTTTTAGAGAAATGAAAAATGCTAACTTGAGAATCTTTCAAAACAGGGACTGGAGTCAGGGAGAGAGACACTGAATCTAGCGATGGGAGTTTTAGTTGGAGTAAATATCTCCTAGAAGTTGTTTTCCACTAAGTGTGAAACAGTTTCAAAATGATTGTTTATTTAAAAATGTTAAAAAGAAAGAAAATTTAGGCATACTAATACAGATATCTAGGATATATTGCAAAGGTACTTTTTTTTAACTGTAGATTGTTTTAAGTGAGAGGAAAGTTACTAAATAAAGTCACATATTACCACTTTATAATCATTCTAAATTGATGTTTCTGATTACATGGTTTGTGTAAGCACTACATATTTTAAGTGGACATATATTATTGTAATTACATATTTCTCCAAAATGTATCCTAAAACTGCATTTAGAATTAAAATCCCAAATTTTAAATATATTTTAGCTAATTCAGTAATGTGTAGCTGTCCTATGCTGACATTTATAGTAACAAAAATCTTATCAAAATATTCTTATCAGATTCTGTCATTGCTGAGCCTGTCAGTTTATTTTTTTTAAATGTTTATTCAAAATTTCAAAGATGGTGGCTCAAATAATATCATCATGTTTACCTAACTATTACATAAAAAGTCTTGCATAGATGTTTTTGGGGGCAAGGGTTCTTCATGCTTTGTGCTTAAAGATAAGAAAGCAGAAGTGTTTGAGAAGGATTCTGTTAACACAGTCTCTTGTCAACTCTAATTATTGGCTTTAAAAGAATTTTCCTTCTTTGGTAAGTGTCTTCTAGGAAAATGATAGTATTTTGAAAATGTGTACAAATACACTTACATTTAATTTTGCATGAGGAACTCAGTCTCTCTCAGTATTACCAGATATTATTATTGCCAGTCAAAGCATAAAGCCTAATTCAAATCTCCAAAGTTACTGTCCTTCACAATTGCTCCCTTTAGATCAAGCATTACTTGATCTTTTAAAATCACTAATTCTATAGGTCATGAGGTAGGTGATTTTCTCTCCTAGCCTATCTTTCTACCAGGTGAAATTTTTAGCATTTGATTCATTGTGATTTAAGGCAAAGAAAAAACTTATACCTTCTTCCTTATTCATTTTTCTTCCTGTCCTCAAACAGTTTTGAGTATGTGTGTATGTATTCAGTAATCTTCCTTATAAATATAGAAGACACTGTTCTTAAAGCACTGCTCAAGCATCCAGAACTGCCAGCACAAACTGCCACTGCCATTGGACATGTTTATTAACTAAAACAAAGAGGTTTGCATTATCAGATTCCTCTTCTTGCACTTTTATGTGTAGCCGGATTTTAAGACGTTAACCTGGGCACCTGGGTGGCTCAGTAAATTAAGCGTCCGACTTCAGTTCAAGTCATGATCTCACAGTTTCTGAGTTTCCAGTCCCTCATTGGGCTCTGACAGCTCACAGCTTGGAGCCTGCTTTACATTCTGTGTCTGCCTCTCTCCTTGCCCCTCCCCTACTCACACTCTTGTCTCTCAAAAAAAAAAAAAAAAAAGAAGAAGAAGAAAAAGAAAAAGAAAACATTAAAAAAAAAAAAAAGTTAAGGGCTGGGTGGCTCAGTTGGCTAAGCTTCCAACTTCTGCTCAGGTCAGGATCTCACAGTTCGTGAGTTTGAGCCGGCATCTGGCTCTGTGCTGATAGCTCAGAGACTGGAGCCTGATTTGGATTCTGTGTCTCCCTCTCTCTCTCTGTACTTCCCCACCACCCCACCCCCACGCGCGCACATGCGCGCTCACTCTCTCTCAAAAAAACATTAAAAAGAAAAAAAGATTTAAAAAAAAAGTTAATCTTACTTTTAACTTAGACCCATCTTCAGGATAAACTTGATTTTAAAGTGCTTTTTATCCAGTAAAGTCAAATTTGTACCTCATGTTCCGGTGTTTAAAACATTTATTCAAATGATCAGGTACTCAGTGCAAAGAAGGGTGCTCTTCCCTGTGGAAAGCAGTAGCCAGATTGCCTAAAATGATAGACAGGGAACTTTGGCACCAGAATTGGGAGGAGAAAGAAAGAACATATGTGAAGGATTGGAACATGTTCAAGAAAAGAGTTTAAAAGGAAAGGGGTGTAGAATTCTTGGAATGATTTACAGGAAAGCTTATGGAAGACAATCACCAGATCCAGCCTTTCCATTTGTTCCATTTGCACTTCTAAAAAAACTATGAAAGCTATGCTCATAATGCTTACTAGGTAATTTGTGATTAAATCAGGAAAATTAGAATTTCAGCCTAACCAATGCTAGGTCATTTTTAACAATTTGCAGTGACCACAGAGAGGCTCAGAAGCCTGGCACTGGTGTCCAGTCAATGTATTTGCCCACTTGGGCCAAATGTATTTAGAGTATTTGAGAAGATGTTCCTAAAATGTGATGATATGGGCATTTCTGCATTTAAAATCAACTAAGTTTTAGAATAAAGAAAACAGTGTGTATATAACCCCACATTTGACTCTCTTGCTTACCTCAGATCCATACTACATTTTCCATGACTTAATGCAAAAATGTAGAAAAGCAGGTCTGGAGTACAATACAGTAAATTAATGGCTGTATCTCCACAGCCAAGTTGAAGCTGAAAAAAAAAAAAGATATAACTCAGGTCAAATTTACCAAGGAGAATTGCTCTTTCTTTTCTTTTGCTCTCTCCCCTTCCTTCCAATTTATCTACCCATCTATAATTTCTGTCATGGTATTATGGCCCTTGAGAGCCATGTGAAACCTGTAGGAAAAACTGGTTTAAGAGCCTCCACAATACTTTGCCAGCAAAGGCCAAACTAGCATTTCCATGGCTGGCAGTTTAATATAGGACATAAAAAGAGAGAATCTTATTAATTAGGCTATATGCTCCTTAAAGATTCATGAGTCCTATTAAGCACCTTGAATTGAACTCTACAGTCAGAGCATTTGACTACCAGTTATATAGTAACCAGATTGTTAGACAAATGGCCTAAGTTTTTCTTATTGATGATCTTACTTATTATTGGTCTAAAAAACATCCTCAGGTCTTAAAGGATTTTAGCAAGGCAGGGACTAGATGGGGGACCATATCTCCAGCAGAGGGAATGACACAGGCAAAGAAAGGACAGCAGTAGAAAAGCTAGGGTAGGGTGTGGGAGTCCCAAGGAATACTGTGTTCCACTTAACCCGAAGTTAATATAGGAGAAAAATATAGTTGGATTTAAGAGAGGAAAGGGAGATTGGAGCAGGTTAAATTTTATTCTGTCAACACTAACGAGACACTGAGTAGAAATCTAAAGTGTTTTGAAGGTGTGTTTTAGGATTATTCTGTCCTCAGTGTTACATGATGAATATAAAATGAATCAGGAAGGAAATAGACAAATTAGGAGGAATTATGTGGTCCAGGTGAGAGATGATTGGAGTCTAAAGTAGGATGCTTGTGGGAGACATTAGAGATGAATTGAATCTATAGACTTTTAACATATTTTAAAGAAATAGGATTGAATTGAGATTTCTAGCCATCATCACCAGAGGTATTCTTAGTAGAAAAAGGGGAAATCAGAAGCAGTTGGGTGAGTGGGTTGGGCACAGGGGCCATAAATATGATGAGTACCATTTTAGTGAACATTCATTCAGTCTCTTGTTTGTTGACCAAGAGACTTAGATTTGATTAGGTGTTTTATATTTGAGAAGTATATTTGGGGGTTTGAGGCTAGACTAGAACAATGCCATATTGTTTATATGTCTCCTATAAACTCTGACATTTGGATGGAAATTTGGATGACAATGGGATTGGTGATATTCGGGAGGAAGGTGAAAGTATTAATTGGAAGAAATTTTGGTTTTGAGAAGGGATTTTTTGTTTATAATTTTGTATTTATATTTTGTTTGCATTTCCTTTATTTAATAACCTTCTCTATTAATTGCACTTAGACAATCATCAAGCACAGATAATATGAAAATAGAATTTGATTATAACCTGAAGATCATACCTTCTCTGGTTTCTGTCTTTAGTGATTATTGAAACATTAAGAAACTGTGTATAAAGTACCTGGATTTACTTTTCAATCATCATTTTGAAATGATTCTGAAGGCCTTGAGTCAGTGTCTTCACTTCTTCCAGATTGTCTCCATTTCTGTTTTGGTGCTTTGATGCTCTTCTTTTTTGTTGTTGTTGTCATTGTGGAAAAACAAAACAAAAAATAATCCTTACTACATAAAGCTTTCCTTATACCTATACATTGTAATGGATTAGGTATGGGTGCTTAGTTCATGGTTCATGGAGGTAATCTTGTCTAGAGGACTTTTCCCCTCAACAGTGAGCTTATTCAAAGGTGAAGCCAGGCTTAAACTTTTGATAAGATTCACTGAGATACTTCAGGATCTAGATAGGCTTATCTGGAAAGTTAAGTGTTAGCATATTTAAAAAAACTTTTTTAATGTTTATTTTTGTTTTTGAGAGAGAGAGATACAGAGTACAAGCAGGGGAGGGGCAGAGAGAGAGGGAGACACAGAATCCAAAGCAGGCTCCAGGCTCTGAGCTGTCAGCACAGAGCCGGACTTGGGGCTCGAACTCACAAATCATGAGATCATGACTTGAGCCAAAGTCAGAAGCTCAACCCACTGAGCCACCCAGGCACCCCCAAGTGTTAGCCTATTTTAAAATAACTTATACTTAGTATCATTGTTTTTGGTTTCCATTATCAGAAACCATGATGTCTCAGAGAAACAGAAAATACATCCATATAGTAGAAACTTAGTTGAGTGTCTTAAGTTTTTTTTAATAAAAGATTAAGAGATAGGAGTCCGAATTATAATTACCAAATTTTTTTTTATTCATTTAGCAAACACTTTAAATTTTAAGACATGTGCCAGGCACACAACTACACAGTGAGGATATAAAGCCAAGTAAGTCCTTGATGGTCCTTGCCTTCAAGAAAGTGCTTGTGCTTTAGTAGAAACAGACAGACATGTGAAAAAATAACTGCAATAAAGTCTGTGTTTAAGGGGACACCTAAAGAGAGAAGGATGATGTTTAAGGATGTATCTGAAAAGCAGTGTCTGCTCCTTTACCTCCCATCACTTTGGGTTGTCTCCACCACACCTGTAAGATTACACCTGACTAGGTCCCTTGTTGCTCAGATCAGTGGACATCTCTCTGTTCTTCCCTTACCTGACCTCAGCAGCATTCCATCCTGTTAACCACTCCTTCCTGTTATGAAACTGATTTACCGCCCTGCCCATTCTTAGTCTCAGCTGGCCATCCCCTGTTTGACTGGTCTTTGAATGTTGGAGATCCCAGCTTCCTCCTCTTTATCTATTCATTCTCTATAGGTGACCTCATCTAGTCCTATAGATTTAAATGTCATCCATATGTTAATGACTTCCAAATATTTATCTCCAGCTCTGACCTTCCTCCAACTCCAGGCACTTACTTCCAACACCTCATCTCCTTATCAAAGTTTAAGACACATCTCAAATTTAACAAATCCAAACACAGTTCTTGCTTTCACTCCTCAAACCTACATCTTTAGAAGTGTTCCCTATGTCAGTAAGTGGCAGCACCTGTCACCAGTTGCCTAGTAATCAACTAATAATCCTTGATTTCTCTTCTCATTTCTGGGCTTATTTGATTCATCAACAAGTCCTATAAATCTCCAAACTTTCAAAAGTTAACCCCATCCTTCACCACTACTCTAGTCTCAGCCACCGTGCTCTCTTAGGACCAATACCATGGACTTCCAACCAGCCCCCAAGTATCCATTCTTACCCCCATAGTCCATCCTACACACAGCAGCCAGAGTGATCTTTTTATTTTTTTTTTATTTAAAAAAATTTTTTTTTTCAACGTTTTTTATTTATTTTTGGGACAGAGAGAGACAGAGCATGAACGGGGGAGGGGCAGAGAGAGAGGGAGACACAGAATCGGAAACAGGCTCCAGGCTCCGAGCCATCAGCCCAGAGCCTGACGCGGGGCTCGAACTCACGGAGCGCGAGATCCTGACCTGGCTGAAGTCGGACGCTTAACGACTGCGCCACCCAGGCGCCCCCAGAGTGATCTTTTTAGAACATTAAGTATGCGTGCACCTGGGTGGCTTGGTTAAGCGTCCAACTCTTGATTCTCTTGATTTTGTCCCAGGTCATGATCTCATAGTTGTGAGATCCAGGCTCTGTGCTGGGGGTGGAGTGGAGCTTTCTGAAAATATTCCCTCTCTTCCTCTCCCTCTCCCTCTCTCTCCCGGCCCTCTTCCACTTACTCATCCTCTCAAAACAAAAACAAAAACAAAAAACATTAAATATGAAAATGTAGTTTCCTGATTTCAAGCCTTCTTAGGGCTCCCTTTGTTTTGGATGTTTTATTTGGATGTTTTGGATGGTTTATTTTATAAATTTCTAGTACTTTTTTTTTTTTTTAATTTTTTCAACGTTTATTTATTTTTTTTGGGACAGAGAGAGACACACAGCATGAACGGGGGAGGGGCAGAGAGAGAGGGAGACACAGAATCGGAAACAGGCTCCAGGCTCCGAGCCATCAGCCCAGAGCCCGACGCGGGGCTCGAACTCACGGACCGCGAGATCGTGACCTGGCTGAAGTTGGACGCTTAACCGACTGCGCCACCCAGGCGCCCCAAATTTCTAGTACTTTAAAAATAATCTCAGTCTTCCCTCCCAAGTTTATTTTATTGCTTCTGCTTAGACTTAATGTTCTAGAGATCATGATCCCAAGGAAGAAATCTTCAGTTGCATTTATAGTCAGATTTGACACGTAAGCTTTTTATATAATCACAAAGCCTACATCAGACTTTCTTGGAAAACGATAATGGGATATTATGCTTCAAGTATTGGTGTTTTAAAGGCTGGTTACAGTAACTAACTTTTTAACTTGTTCTTCAGTTTAGATTTGCCTTCTATGTTTCTTTAATAACTGTTTGAAATAGTAAAATATAAGATATATATTTTTAATTTGGCCTGCACCAGATAACTACAGTTTTCCAGAAGCTATCTTTAAAAACAAGGATTGTGTTCACTAGTTTAGGTTTTGCCCTCTTCTCATTACTGTTTTGACAATCCTTTTATATTTCATTCTTTTCAATGCTATAATGACCAGAAATAAATTATTCTTTATTGCACATGCACTTTAATCTTGTTCTTCCAGATCTGCAGAGAGGTTTCTCATATGTGTTAGGTTGGATTGACTCACCAAGCAAAATACTAGATTTTGTGAAGCCTGGTGACTCTTTTTTGGCATCTAATAAAATATTGGGGGCAAAGAAGGAGATAATGTTTATTTAAGGTAGCTTTGGATTATCAGTAAATTTTACATTCATGGTATCTTTCTAAACATTACCAGCTTTTGACAAGCGCTAACTATATTGGATTTCTTCAGGGTCAAGTGTTTGATTTCCTGCACTGTTTCCTGCTTTAGCTCCAGTTTTCTTTCTTCTTCTGTCCCCATGTAGATATATATATTTTTTAATTATGTGGTTAATTATGTGGTTAAGTGGTTAAAATATAATTATTAGAGTCTTTGGTTTCTCTGTAAGGTGATGTTTTAAAGAACAGAATAAAATGACTTTCTAAATGAAAAAAAAAACAAACAAGTTCTTAAAATGGTGTAGTACCTCTTTTAGGAAAGAAAAATGATCTTTTATATAAATTATATCCCAGGAAAAATCACAAATACATTTTCTTATTTACTTGCATAAGTGACAACAAATTCAAGTACTTGGTATTTTCCTTAAGCTGTAGTACAAAACTAAAAATCTATCAATGCTTATCAGTTATTATCAATTCTTAATTTTCTAACTTTTAGATGTTTCACATTTTATGTAACCATTGTTAAGAAGTGGCAAGAGAGGCTACTGTATAAAGTGGTAGGTAAGAGCACATTTCTTAAATTGAGACTGGCCAGTATTTGAGTCCCAGGCCACTCACTAGCTATGTAACCTTTGGTAATTCATAGGACTTAACTGAGAATTGGAAATAATAGTATCTACCCCACAAAAGTATTCTTAGAATTCCTGATGATGGTAGTAAAAATGATTATAGTGACTGACACATTTTAAGCACTCAATAAACAGTAACTAAGTAGGTATAAGCAATTCCACTTAAAATAATCACTTGACACCATTTCTAGAAAATTTTCTGGTTTGAGCAAAGTTCCGAAATTACATTTGACTTTTGAATCTTTTTGCACTATCTTTATCATGCCTTATAATGCACCTTAGGCACTCAGATAAATACCAAGTATTTAATAAATGTCTGTTGATTGCTAAAAAGTTGAAGTTAACTTTCAGTTAAGTCAGAGACCCACAATGGGTTCAGAAAGAAAGCTGGAGATGTTTCAAGTAGACATCTAACCCAGGGGAATAGAGTTAGGTCTCTATAATGTGTTTCTTAGAGAAATCACTCTTTTCTAGGCCCAGAATGCTATTTGTTATGTTTGCATATTCACAAAACTAACAGTGGTTGATAGAGTAAAAGTAACCATAGATTTAGTTTGTCTATGTCAATAAGCAATATATAAAAAATGAAGAGATAGTTATAACAACTTTTATAGGATAAAAAACTTTGTTTTATGCAACTCCAAAAAACCTTAGCTTTATTCCTTCTCTCCCACCCTCTAAGTATCATGTCAGAAATGAATATTATGCAGCAAATTAAGGTTCCTTAATAAAATTACTTAGGAAATTACATATTACTGTTATAGACCTGATATATTGTGAGGAATAGTTTCTGGATATAAATGGGCATAGATTTCTTTGGTCACAGAGAAGTTTTTGTTTCACTAGAATTGGCTTGTAATGGGCAGATGTCAAGAGTATAACCAAACTTCTGAGCATTTTAGTGTTGCCTACACTCTAGTCTATGCTTAAGAACGTCCTACATTTCCTATGAAGTACAGAAGATTAATTCAAGGGGCTGTAAAAACAGTGAAACAACTACGAGTTTAACAAAACCTTTTGACTACAAAACACCACCTTTATGAGATTGTTGAACCATTTGTCTAAAGGAGTTTCCCTAACCAGTTTCAGTCTATGTTGTTTCTTGACTGGGTGAAGATACCAGATCACTTTCTTACTTATAGCTCAACCACTATTCAATTAAACTCTAGAGTTACTTGATTTTCAAATGAGCTACTTGGTGTATATATCTAATAAAAGCTAAAAATCAAAAGTTGAAGCCCTTATTGAAACTCATTTGTAATGGGAATGTACTTAGTAAGTTAAACATTTATTTTAAAACATGCCTTATCACCTGTAATTGCTTTATCTTTTAAAACAGAATTGAGGTCATGTTTGTGCAGTTAAACTTAGGCTAAAGAACACTTAGAAAAACTAACATGCATGAGACTTTTACTTATAATGGTATTGAATTTTAGAATTTATTCCTGGTAGCTATCCCATTAACACAAGTGGTCAGATGCATACATAATAAGTGGTATAAAGTTCTAACTATCTCCTCTTGTTGCATTTTCAAAGTGTTCGAGAGCTAGTAACATCTGGTAACTTCGTAGCATCTTCGTGTCTAAAATCAGGATTAAAATCAATAATGCATTGGCCTTTCTTTTATGTATTTTTCTCCTCTGGGTTGTTGGATAATCTTAAATGAATTTTTCAGTAACTGTGACCTTAGTTTGTCCTGTTTGGATAAGCACCCATAACTATCCCATAGATGAGGGTTTTATTACTTTTTAAATGAAAAATGATAACACATATTTGTATATGTTCCTTTATTATACATGTTCCTTATGGCAAAAAAATATTATCGGTTAGTTTTTATTCAGAAACTGAAGTTTGGGGGTGCCTGAGTGGCTCAGTCAGTTGAGCGTCCGACTTCGGCTCAGGTCATGATCTCGCAGTTTGTGAGTTCGAGCCCCATGGTTGGGCTCTGGGCTGACAGCTCAGAGCCTGCTTCGGATTCTGTGTCTCCCTCTCTCTCTGCCCCTCCCCCTGCTCATGCTCTGTCTCTCTCTCAAAAATAAATAAACATTAAAAAAAAAAAAAAAGAAACTGAAGTTTGGAAATTTTAATGATTTTATGAAATTCATTTTCCTTGGAAACAAAATGCCAGAACTGAATGAGCATTTAAGAATTTTTAGATGTTCAGCACTGGAAGGTAACCTGTTAACAGAGACAAGAGAAGGAAAGGAAAGTGTTCTGTATTTAGGATTCAGAGGACTGGCTTTGAAGTGCAGCTTTGCTAATCACTAGGTTGGTGTCCATGGGTAATGCCCTTTACCTGTTAGAGACTCATTTATCTCCCTCTGAAATGGGTAACAATGATATTTTCTTACCACCCAGGGCTGATTTTAGGAGGCTCACTTGAGACAATGGTTATAAAAATTGCCCAACGCATTACAAAACCAAACAAAAGTTATCATTTCTGTTGAGGAATCATGCAAGACAGATACAGCTATACGTATGTCAGGAGGTTAGGTTCTAAATTCAAGTCCTGAAACAAAAACTGGTTAAAGTCAAAATTACTCTTGAAAGTTCCCAAATGGATGTAAAGTGTGATTGTATTGTCTATATAATCATGAATAGTAACCTGTAAAATATATCTGTATAGTAGTATACTGCTATAAAGTAGTATAAAAGGAACATGGCCAAAATGATTTTACAATAGATTTTTTTTTAGTTGAGCATAATGTAAATACATACAAGTTAAATATGTGTTAGACTCCTCTGTATCATAACAACCAGGAGTAAAGCAGCCTATGAAAATAATACACCCCCCAATGTTTTGGAACCCTACTAGGCACAGGCATCTGGAAAAACAACAGCTTATGAGAGTTAGCTCAAAGTGGGCATATTTCAGAGTTAGCAAAATGGTGGCATCAGTGTTTCGTTTGAATGGGAAAGGTTTAACATTTTAAAATTTGAATCCTTTCTGAGATGGGCATTTATTCTCCCAGTACTTGCCACTCCTTGTTGCATGACATTGTCTCTTCCACATTTATCTGCCTTGGGTCCTTAAATACATTTGAGTCTTTGATTCCTGATTTATCCAAAGGAAGGCCTAGCTGAAACTTGAATGTTAAATACGTTATTACTATGGATTGACAAAACAGTGTTTGGGAAGGTATGCCATCTGGAAGGAAAGGAAGGAGGTAACAATAGAGGGGAAGAGGTGCCTGGCTGGCGTGCCCAGTGGAGCATGTGACTCTTGCTCTCCTGGTTGTAAGTTTGAGCCCCATGTTGGGTATAGAGATTACTTAAAAATAAAATCTTAAAAAAGAAAAAGAAAGAGAAAAGTGGCTGAGGCACAGTTGAGAGGAAGTGGAAGATGAAACTGGTTGGTCCTGTAGATGGAAAGGCTGTTTTCCAAGTGGAGGGGTTTGCTTTGCTTTGATAGAGCCCACTGAGAAGGAACCTACTGCAGCCTGTGTGCTATGCTGAGATGGTATCCCAGAGAGCTTCTGCTAGTTCTTTGAATGATGGGCAGCATTTGGAAGGAATTGAAGGAAGGCCTTTATCTAGGTGTTCAGTGGTAGGGACCTGAAACAGTCCAGGGGTTTTCAAAGCAGAGACTAAGAGCCTAATATGAGGGAATTTGGGGCTGACTGGCCAGAGATTCAGAGCCCTGAAGCCACTTTTGCTTCATTTTCCTTTGGTGCCTGATATTCAAGCTTTCAGCACATTTTATCATTCTTCCTTGGGAAAGTCTGCTCATTCCACCATCTCGTTTGCTGTGGATGAAGTCATACTAATTTAGGCCTTTATCACCAGAGTATTTCTAAATAAAGCATCCCCTGGAACTGATGTCTAATCTTTTTCCCTAGCCTCAATCCATCTCTCTCCCTCTTTCTTACACATGACGGAAAGAGCTGCTTTCCCTGAAACACTTCTTTCAGCAACTCACTTTGTTATTCCAAAAATTAGAAGCCCCTCCAATTGTTTATCTTGTCAAAGGCAAGACTTAAAGACCATCCCTGAGGGAGTAATAGAGGAGATTAGGACAGGGTTATTTCACAGGGTGATAAACCTTTTGAAATCCTGAGATCTGAAATTTAAATTACTGTCCTATTTATTCTGTAGTGTATAGAAGCTAAAACTGAAGACAAATTTTGAGGTCAAGGAAAGATTAGGCAGGTCCAATTCTCATCCTTTGTATTGTATTTCAAGTGTGAAAGAACTCTGTATACACACAGAGACCTGCCCTTTGCTCACACAATATCCATTCCTGTGTCCTTGCTTTTTTGTTGAGGACACTCCCTTTCCTTGAATTTGTTTTTTTCAAAATTGCTACTAAGATTCATCTTTTCCATAAGCTCTTTGTCTTTTCTAGTATTTCTTCTAACCCATATTCTTTCCTCCTTTTTTGAGAATTTTTAGTAGTACTTAACCTAGTATTTAATCATTCTCTCACATGTTCCCCAACTAAATTGTGAACTCTGGCATGAAGGAATGGGCCCTCATACTCTTGAATCTCCCATAGCAGATGTGTGTGGAGCACAAGGTAGTAGAAGAAAGAGCCTGGCAAAATAGGATTGAGTCCTGGGTTCTGGTGCCAATTTAGTTATTAATGGGATGCAGGGCTGGTGGGGGAATACGCCTTGACTGTATTATCTATGATTCAGAATTCTGTAATTCTAGCAGTGTATAATGGCCTAATAGAATATGGTTGGGGTGAGGGAAAAGAGACTAGAAATTAAATTTAACGTTACGAACCCAGAGAACCAAAAAGATAGAAGTACCCTTGCCAGAAAAGTAGGAAACCGGTGCCATTTTGGTTGAGGGAGGGCTGGGGAAGGGAAGTTAGTTTGCCAGTGTTGCTGTTATTAAGAGTTTCTAATGCAAAATGTTCCTGGGCAGTGATAAGTACTAAGCTGTGGAGAGAAGAGAATTGAGGAATAGAGATTCAAAGTCATCACCAAACAGGTGAGGTGAGCCTCCAGGAGGGAGAGTGGATCCAGAAAGCGGAAAGCAAAGAGTACTGCTTTTGAAATGAAAGACATGATAAAAGAACCAGGAGGACTGGTGTCTCTAAGTGTAAGGAAGTTGTGATCTCCAAAAGAGAAGTGAGCGATTTGAAAATTGAGAGAAGTTAGCATTTGTTTGACCAAGAAGAACTGATGACATTGATAGAGAATTTCAAATTCCAGTGGTGAGCTGAAGACAGCTTCTGGGTTGCAAAGAGTCAAGGAGGAAATTAAAACTAGCCTCACATGAGTGCGGAAAAGCATTCTGGTAGAGAAACATACTGGTGACTTTGGATACAGGAAATTGTGCCTGAGACTACAGCAGATATTCACAATTACCGCATTTCTTCTAAATACACAACTCTATGATAAACTATTAAAGTTATGAGGAGGACAAAGCTCATAAAAAAAAATTGTTCTAGAAATTATATTCTCCTGGTGAAAACCTTGTGAGAAAACTGGTCATCTTGTTTGACCCTCAAGTAGAAACTAACCTCTGGTAAATTGTGAGAACCTGGGAACCACAGTTCATTATCAAATACTTCAATTTTACATTTATAGCATCCTGTTAGAGTTTTATAAAGTTCTTCCAATTAGCTCTTCCCTCTCATTACCCCTTTTAAAAACATATTTAGAAACTAAGCAAGATACTTTTTTTAATGTAACATTGAGTTAGTGTAGCCATCATTTTTTGCCAAATTGTGTCAGTCATTTAAAAAAACCTGACTACAGGGGCGCCTGGGTGGCGCAGTCGGTTAAGCGTCCGACTTCAGCCAGGTCACGATCTCGCGCTCCGTGAGTTCGAGCCCCGCGTCGGGCTCTGGGCTGATGGCTGGGAGCCTGGAGCCTGTTTCCGATTCTGTGTCTCCCTCTCTCTCTGCCCCTCCCCCGTTCATGCTCTGTCTCTCTCTGTCCCAAAAATAAATAAACGTTGAAAAAAAAAAAAATTTAAAAAAACCTGACTACACTGCCAAAATATACCTGTGGTTGTGTGATTCAGAGAAATGTCAACAGTGTGTGTGGTATTATTCATTAAGGCATTTTAATATGATGATATGTAAACTAAGTATATAATGAAAAGATACTTTCACAGACTATAGCACTGACCAGATACACAGATTTAAAGTTTAAACATTTAGTTCTGTGACACAATAACCAAGGTTGACCTGTTTTTTTCTTATGTTTCTTTTAATAGAATTTAATTCCTTTTCGACCTTCAATTCAGTTCCAAGGGCTCCAAGGGGTGAGTACTCTTACTGATGTAGCAAGAAAATCTAATATTCTTCTCACATAGTATTATATTGAAACTCTTAAAATTTGTTTTCATTTGTGCCTCTTAATATAAGATCACTCATATTTTGTGAACTTTATGACTAAATGTAAATTTCTGACACCTTTAATACACTTGAATTATATTTTCTTGATTTATTTAAAAAATAATTCAGAGACTTATTGAGAGTAGTTTTTCCCCCCTAAATCATGAATAATAGGATTTTTTTTTTACCTTGTTTCGAAGTGTAACACATGAGTCAGTATTATGAGAAACGTTTTGTTTGTTTGTTTGTTTGTTTGTTTCTTTTACCACAATTGACCAAACATAAGAGGAATTAATTTCAGGCAAGTTCTGATTACATGATTGTTATTATTAGTGAATTTTTGCTATCTGTAGACTTAATTTCTTGGATTATACATACTAAGAAACAAAATGTACAAAGAAATTTGAGTTTTTCCAGTACACAGAATAAGCAAAGTACTGTGTCTTTTTTTTTTTTGTTGCATTTAAAAGCATAATAAACTCCTAATAAAATATATCTATGAATTTTATGTTTATGTTGGATGATAAACTTTACAGGAGTGTTCAGTATTATTTTAAAATTATTACTATTAATGTTTAATAATAAAGACTCAATCATCCATTCCCTTAAATTAATATGTGTTTCTGAATTTGTGTCTATATATTGACTATAGTATGGAGATTTGGAATATCTGTAAATGGATTTAGAGCTATAGAAAAAAAGTGCAAGCTGAGGGAGAGAGATCGTATTCCTACATTTATAAATAGATTGTAGATCTACATTTGTGAATTTTTGTTTGTCACAAAATGCAAAAATTCAATGTAAATACAGTCTTTCTAAACTTTATAACTTGAAAACATTTCAAGAGTCAAGAGATTAATTATATCATTAAATACCAGCTAAGAGTACTTCTAAGTAATGCTAACTTCAAGGAGGTGTTTGTGTGTGGACGTCAGAGCTTTGCTTCTACATGATAGCTTTACAATGAAGTCTTGTTTTTCTTTCTCTGCCTAGTAACTGAGCGTTCATGAATAGGATCCTAATTATTATTAGCATTCTTCTGAATTTTGTTTTATAGCTTCATAGGTGGTCTTTAGCACCTGCTGACTCTATTTTTGAGGTATTGGTTTTGGTTGTTTACTTAAGGCTTCTTAAGTTTTCTCACAAAATTTAATGGTATCACTAATATCTGAAAGGGTGTTTCAGAGGCAGGCCTGAGTCTGTGAGCCCTGGAGGGATTCAAGTATTTTCAGATAAAAGGTTATCTGAGATGAGAGGACAAGACCTGGGAGAAGAGAGTAACGTTTGAGCTGCTTTTCCCTCACTAGCAGCTGTTACCTTGTTTGGGATCAGCCTCTTCCCTTAATTCCTTGTTTTCCCAATCAGGACATGAAGGCCAGGGAAGTGCAAGACAAGAACATTTTCTTAGAAGGGAGGCATCAAGTTAGACTGAATAATGAGGAACCAACATGTGCAGCCTTCCAAACTCTTGATTCAGGCACATGCAGCTTTTAGCAGTCTTCGAAAGAATTTTTTTTTTTTTTCTGGCATCCCAGTTGCCCCCAAAAAGGCCCCAGGCACCATTGTAAGAGTGGCTGTTTTTATTTGAGAACTTGGACATCCTTTTCTGAATTCTCCTACCTGCCTCCCCCAAGCTTTCCTGTCTCATGTGTCTAGGCCTCCACAGTGTATCTTTGCTAGCTCCATTCTCTCTCCTTACTCCATTCCTTGCCTGGGTGTAGTTCACTGATAAAGATAACTTAGATGTAAATGACTGATAGGTTTAAATCTTAATGGTGTTTGAATTTTAACAAATAAGCTTTTTTAATCCAGATCAATGGCTATTGGATTGGGTCCGGTGTTGGTGCAAGAGGGTGTAGACTGAGAGCAATGGAATACTTGGCCCTACCTTGATTACTTTGCTTTCTGTCTCCTCTACCCCTCCACCTCCACCCGTGGCCCCCTTTTTATTATTCTAACTGGGAACAAAATATATGGACTCAGCATTGTTTCTGAGCCTGCAGCTGCATTCCATCCACCCTTCCCCCCCTTCTCTTTGCAGAGCTCTCACCAGCCTTTTGGGACTTAGTAAAAACAAAGAGTCATTACAGGGGAGAGAGTGGGTTGGCACAGCCTACAGGGAGTACGCAGAGCCACAAATGTGAGGGTCTTATGTACAGTGCTCCTCTGTTATTCTCGAGAGCCATGATAATTTAACATTGCCTGTGCTGATTGCTTTAAAAGCTCTGAAGAAGTATGCTTACAGTTTTCCTATGTGGAAAATATTTAGAACTTTTAAGAAGGCTTTAAGAAGGGTTTAAATTTAGATTTCCCACAAAAGATAGTTTTTCATAATGAGAAATTTTAGTTATATTTTAATACAGTGTTTCAGAAACTTTGAAAGTTTTCCTAGAAAGGATTTGGAGAATCTAAGAAATTTATAGTCTTTTTACATCGTATGTGATTGGAAATAGACATGAACTATCATGGTAGTGTCAAATGTATGCATATTTGAAACATAACTGAAGTACTGTTAAAACATCATTTCAAAAGTGAACATTTAGTGTTAAGAGTAATTCGTTTCCCTGATGCTAAGCACGTTGTGGCTATTGCTGTTCCTAGTAACTAATTATAGGATTTTTCTTGCCTCAGTAATGTCTTTAGAAGGTCAGAATTTAGGTCTTGGCAGGTTAACTTTTAAGCATATTTATTTTTGTGCCTGAACATGTTCTCTAAGGTTGAATTTTCCTCTAAATGTAGCCTGGAACATTAAACAAACTATAGCAGTATGCTGTTAAGGAGTGAAAATGCTGAGAACCATTGACTACCTAGGTTTTTATCACCGCAGTTGGCCTGCAGCTTTTATATCATAAAAAAATGTAAATTGTGTCTTTCACAATCCATCTCATCCCTTTCTCTTAGTGGAAGAGGGTGCTCAGTAAATTGAGTGGTCATTGAAGGCATTTTCTGGATTCAGAAAGATGAGGAAATATCTATGGGAGCAGTTGAGTATGATTTCTAAACTCATAAATATCAGGAGCTGAATAAATCAGCCAAAAATGCCTTGTGGATTCTGAAGGGTATGGATCAACCAATTATCCTCACAGTTCTGATGATACCTAGGAAACTCATAACTAAAGGTTTATTAGGATTATAAATTTCTATAGATTATTCTAATTGAACAGAAAAGGTAGCAGGAAAGATTCACATGGGCTATAGTAATAAGGTGTTTTAAGTTATAATGTTCAGAGAGTTGTGTTGGTGTAATGTACCTGGTTTCCAAAAGCCATCTCCTGATTGTCAGGTAAGCTTTAATACAAATCATTTGTATTTTTATAGAAATATAGAAATACAGTTATCTTGTATTTTAGCTGGATTCTGCAAATGTAGCAGGGGAAAAATTTCCAAAAGTGTTGGTTCCAGTGAAATTTTAAAAACTACACTCTGTATTTTTTATGTTTGCTGAAAGTTTCTTGTCTAAAGATGCAACAGAGACAGAGCATAGTTACGGTGTATGTCTTGACACCATCAGGGGAAGTTCTCCCCAGTATACTGTACAGCTTTGAGAGGAAAGGCACTGGGAGCAACTGAATTCATGATTTTAAGTGATGGCAGTTGTCACTGATGCAGTTATGTGCTAACCTAATTTTAAACACATTTCTAATCAATGGTTGTGCTAAAAGGTTTGTTGTGCTATTTATTTCTTATTTACTGCACATTCTTTCAGTCCTTACTGGTGCCAAGTACTTTGCTAAGTGCTTAGTGTGCAAAGATACAAGGATGTGTAAGACATGGGTTCTGCCCTCAGGGAACTCAGAGTCTGACAAACACATATACACTAATACTCAGGAAAGAATTAATAATGTAGGACTTATCCAGAACCTTCCATTCAGAACTTCTATATAAATGGTACTGTCGGAAATAGGGCTTATGTGTATATTTCTGATTGGTATGAATCAGCATTTTAAACAAAGATTTCATTAAATGCAAAATATCACATCCTGGTGATAGGTATGTAAAATTCCTGAGGGCCTACTAAAATCTATGTACATATACATAAAAAGGTAAATCTGTGGTATCATTCAGATAAAAACTGAAATGGCAAGGTTTTCAATGGCAAATAATGGCCACATCCCATGGGCCTTTGGTGGCCTTGCAGAGTGCACTTGGCTGCAGCCTCAGGGACTCATGTCCAGGGAATGACTACCCCAGGGCAGTGAGAAATAATGTTAACTTTGTCACAGTAAATAGGATTCCAGACTTCAGTATTTGTTGTGAGAATGTTCCAAAATTTTCCAATAAAATTGGTTACTTCAGAATCAGCAGTCCCAGAGGCTTTAGAAAATAGAAGCTAGTTTAGCATACATAATTTAGAAATTATTTTTTAATGTTTTTATTTATTTTTGAGACAGAGAGAGACAGAGCATGAGCAGGGGAGGGGCAGATTGAGAGGGAGACACAGAATCCAAAGCAGGCTCCAGGCTCTGAGCTGTCAGCACAGAGCTTGATGCGGGTCTCGAACTCACAGACTGTGAGATCATGACCTGAGCTGAAGTCGGACGCTTAACTGACTGAGCCACCCAGGCGCCCCTAGAAATTATTTTTAAGAGGAGACCTGAAAATAGAAAATATTTTCTGTAAGTACCATGTAGTGTCTCCTGTAAAATAGTGAGTCACACATGCGTTTCCAGGAATGAACAAGGAATAGCCAGCCAAACAAGTTTAAAATGTATGTCTTCCAAAAGGCACTGTGACCTTCTGAAGATTAAATCAGCATTTAACTGCTAACTTTAAAGGCTTGAATAATGCTATAAAACTCTTGCAGTAGAGTCATTAACCCTAAAGAACAGAGGGTTGCATTTTCTTGTAAGCATTCAGAAATACTTTGTCAATTGCTTATTTTTCTTTGCGGGGCTGGGGAGATCAGGTCTGAAAAACTAAATTATACAGTATTTGAAATTAGTAGGCAATTTCAACCCACCTACAAATGCTTTCTGCAGACTACCCTTCTCTAATGTACTTGATACCTGGGAACCAAAGATAACTATCCGTTTGAAACAGCAGCAAAGATAAAAATAAATCCCCAACACTGCCATTCCTTCTTAGATGATACGCCTGTACTCTGACTGCTTTCCCCTGCTGTTTTTGGTTTGGCTAGCCCACTGATTTGGCCAATGGTTGTGTTTAGTCAGTCTGCTCAAAGGTTGCTGACTAACAACTACCTTTATACACTCAGCTCTGAGTGTAATTAATACTAGAAGGATGTTAAAATTATATCTTTTTGTAATGGCAGTTGTGCTTTAATCTTTTTAATGTTACAGTGGTTGACATGAATAGATAGCATTTTAATATTTGATTGAATTATAACTCTTCAACCATGTGTTAATTTACTAAGACATTAATACAATAATTTAATTTGAAAGAAATATTTAACTTCCATATATAAGATTATATTATATATAACATATTATAATTTTACATATCATATAATATATGACATAAAACTTATACCTATATAAAATCTCATTTCACCAGGAATATGGGCTGACATTGTAGAAACTTATTTTATTTCACGCAATAATTGAATCAGACACAGTTTGAAGCTATTGTAAATTGACCAATTTGTATATTTTATACTGCCACACCTCTGCCCTCCTTTTCTTCTAGATAAGAACTAGCTTCAGGGTTTCTAAAGAAGGAGAGCAGTGAGCTAAATTCACCATCCATGCCTCACATGATGGCTGGGTAACACTACAGGCACCAGGCTCCAGGCCCATCCCCTGCTCTGGAAGAGTGCAAGATGGCAGAGGGTGGGAAGATGACTTTGACTTTGTGGTACGTGCAGAAACTATCTCGAAGTGCTTGCTTACCACACCCTCACACAGACTCAAATGTAGGCTGCAGCAGGACAAGCCTCGCGAAATATGATGACAAACAGGAATGAAGGCATTCTGCTCTGTCCTTCACCAAACTGCAGTTACTTTGGAAAGCAGCAATTGGAACTATGATTGAAATCTGAAGCAGCCACAAATACCATAAATTGCATTCTTAGCAGTGAGTTAAGCTTACTGTCTGCATTCAATAAGTATTTATGAATACTCACTGTGTACCAGGCACCACAGCAGATACTGTGTAGACAAAGGTAAATAGGACTTTGAAATGCCAGCTCTTGTTCCTAACTGACATCATCTGGTTGTCAATAAAATCTGCCACTGATGGCTTTGCCTTTTTGTTTCCCACCAAAAACTGAAACTTGTGAAGTTGAGTCACCTATGTTTCAGAAATTGTCACTTTAATAGCACTCACTTGGGGCGCCTGAGTGGCTTTGCATCAGGCTTCAGCTCAGGCCATGATCTCACAGTTTGTGGGTTCAAGCCCTGGGTCGGGCTCTGACCTGACAGCCCAGGGACTGGAACCTGCTTCAGATTCTGTGTTTCCCTCTCTCTCTCTGCCCCTCCCCCACTTATGCTCTGTCTCTCAAAAATGAATAAATGTTAATTTTTTTTTTTTAAATAGCACTCATTTAAGCCTGGAAAATAATATTTTGCCATTCTATAATACCTTGTGGTTCTTAGAGCCAAACCACCCCTAAATTTGGATCATGAGCATTACTTAAATATCTTTTGACCTCTTACTATGTTCAAGACACTATTCTAGGCATACAAGATGAGCTTATAAGAGCTTTATTTAAAAGTCGAAATTTAAATAAGTAAGAAAAACAATTTAGTAGAATATGTCCAAGCCCTAGATCTTATTTCAAACAGTGTTTTGAGATTTTCTTTAACATTTAATGTCTTTGGAATTGGAATGCATCTCATTGGCATCTTAGTATTGTGTCAAAGTTTGTCAGCATTTTATATTATGTGGTAGCACATAAAATCATAAATAGTCTTACAATTGCTGGCATTGTAGACTCAGTGAATTACAGCAGAGCAGTGGAAGTATTTAGTGTCTGTGTGTTGTGTGATAAGATTTTATCTAAATAAAATCTTTTCAAAAGTTTTCTCTTCTGACCCCACCCTTGACTAGCTTCCATGGTTAGCTCCCTGTGTTAGATAATCTGGAGAGTTTACAGGGAAGAGTATATTTTTACAACCATTCTTGAATTGTGATTTAAACTGGAATGGGGGCACTTGGGTGGCTGAGTCTGTCAGGTGTCTGATTTTTGATTTTGGCTCAGGTCTTGATCTCGTGGTTCTTGAGATCGAACCCTACATATTTTTTTTCTCTTTTTCTTTCTCTTTCTCTCTCTCTCTCTCTCTCTCTCTCTCTTTCTCTCTGCCCTTCCCCCACTTGTGCATGCACTCACTCTCTCTGCCTCTCTCAAAATAAATAAAAAAAAATTAAACTGGAAGGATCAAAAATTTGAAGCTAAAATCTCAAATTTGTTTTTAAGCTAAAAGTCTTTACTTATAAAAGTAACTTGTTTTGAAAACAAATTTAGATTTGAATTATTTTTCAATAATTACAATTAAAATTAATATTTATTACAATAAATATTTAGTATTAAGTACTCTATACTAAGCACTTTACATATATTACTCTAGTTTAATCCTCACAGGAATGCTGTGAAGCAGATACTTTCATTTTCCTGTTGTGTATACATATCAGGGCTCTGAAGTTACTTTTTGAAGTTCACACAAATTAGTGAATAAAGGAGCCTACAGTCCACTCTAGCATCTGATTCCAGAGCCTGTTCTCATCACTACAGTGATCCTCACCTGCTTATAATAAATGTTTACCAAGCATTTTATTCATTCTCTCATTCATGTAAACATTTGTTGAGCACCTCCCCAACCAGCAAGAGGAAGAGCAAAAGTCAGGAAGGTCTCAGAGAAGAAATAATGTTTGAATTGGGCTTTGAAGGATTACCAGGAATTGGCTGATCAGAGAGGAAGAAAATGCCATTCAGTCCAATAGTTCAGCATGAGCAAAGTGGTAAACAGGTTTATCAAATGTTCCCACCTTCTTAAAGAATTTTAATTTTACCTTGGAGATCAATGCTTCTTATTTATAAAATTTCCTGAGAGTCTGTGATGAGGTCTGGAAATCATGACTTTAAAAATTTTTTCCCTAGGCTTTCTTATGATAGCTACGTTCACTATAATGAAGAACATGATAAGAATATGTGTATGTAAAGGTGTGTATGTACATTCTGTTCTCAGGAGAAGGTTCACAGTTTTCATTATTTTCTGGGTGGAACCTATTGCAGTCACTGCTTTCAAACACATTTAGAAACAATTCATGGTAAGAAAAAACATTTCACATTATGAACCTTTACACTACAGGTGTATTCATTCACCTAACTTGAAACAGAAGTTTCACAGCACAATATTTATTATCTGTGTAGTTTGATATATTCTATTCTATTTCATTTTAAAAGAATCATAGTCACAATCCACTAAATTAATGTCATGACCCACCAGTGAGTCACAGTCTATGGTTTAAAAAAGCACTGCAGGAGATTATCCTCTTTTCTAAAAATTTTAGCCAGGGAACCATGTAGTCAGACTTACATTGTAACATGCATATTCAGTACCTCCCTGACTTATTCTTTTTATTTGGGAAGGATGTAAAGCAGGAGTCAAGACTCCATATTTATGGTGAATATTTGGTTGGATGATGGGAGTATTATACAAACCCAAAATAGATTAAAAAACCAGATTGAGACAGGAGGCACAGGGGGTATGTTTTGTTTGGGACATGCTATACGTGAGATGTTTAGGTAATAATCCATACCTCATTCTGTCAGGATGGAGCTTTCTAAGAATCAGTGGCATCTGAGAATTTGGAACAAAAGGATTTTCAAGAAACAACTCCAAAGGACATTTTATAGGATTTAATTATACTTGGAAACTCAGTAGTAAGAAGGAAGAAAGGTGTATTTACAGATGGAATTCTGGTACAAAGCTATATTTAAAGAGTTATTTTTTCTTAACTGTTAAAAATACTGGTTAACTTATGAATACTTATGTGTGTTGGTACTTTTAATTATTAACATTTAGGGAATTTGAAGCTCCTTTTGCCAAATTTTGTTCACACTAATTAAGAATAATGGCAAACTAATAGAGATAAACTGCATATTGATTCAGTGGAAGAGTATACAACAGAAAAAACTCATGTGGGCAGAAGACTGCAGATGGCATCACAGCATGTTTATAAAGCTTAGTAACAAGCAAAATTAATATGTTGTATAAGTATACACACGTGTGATAAAATTATTGAAAGCAAAAAAAGGAATGATCATCATAAAAGTTAGAGTATTTGTTACCTTTGATAGAGAAAGGCAGGCATAAGTGTGGAGCACATGGTTAGATAGATCATTGCTAATGTATTTAAGTTGGGCAGTGACTTCATAGGTATTCATTCTATCATCAAACTTCAGGACTCTCAAGCTATATTTATTTTGTAGAAACAAATAATACATAGTTTGTTCTCATTATCCTTAACCTTAAATGTGATTTGTCATCTTTATAGGTTAAATGAGAAAATCCAGAACTATTTCAACAGATACCAAAAGGCATTTGATAAAAATTCAGTATTAAATCTGAATTAAAATTTAAGGCAATAAGTAGAGAATAGAATGAATTCTTCCTTAACACGATTAAAAATATCTTTATCAAACTAATAGCCAATTACCACACTTAGTCATAAGACAATAGAAATATCCTTATTAGTGTTAGCAATAAAGTACACATGCCCACTACTCTCTCTGTAATATAACATTGTTCTGAGAATGCTCAGTAATGGAAAAGAAAATGAAATAAAAGCCATGGATAATCGATAAGTTTGCCAGTAACTGCAGGTAATCCAAGTACACCAAGTAAAAAACTTTAAAAACTTAAGGATTTCTTCCAGTAAAGTAGTCACTTGAGAAATAACTTTTAAAACCATTGGGTGGCTCAAGTGAAGAGACGTTTCTTTCAAAATGGAAGAAAGAACAGGACATTTGTAAATGGATGGGAATGATCTAGTAGAAAGCAAAAGTTGATAATGTAAGAAAGACTTGCTAGAGCAGTGCCCCTTTGTAGGTTGGAGAGATAGTAGCTCAGAGGAGAGATTGGCATTAGGAGCAAAGAAGGTTTGTGTATGGAGGCTAGTAGGAAGGCATGTATATGAGTGCAGATTTTGAAATTCCTGTTATTTGTTGGATCATTTCTTTGGCCTTATCTCCCATCTAAAGACAAATTACATAGGCCACTGTCCAGTAATGTTAGAGCTTAGCAATGTGTTGGCACATGAAACATGCCCAATAAATGATACATACAATTTTTAAAAAAATCACTGGCCTCTCTAAGTGCTAGCCATTAGAATTTCAACATAAAAATGATCTCATTTATGGTAGCAACAAAAAAAATTACCAAAATGAAATACCAAAAATTAAGTATAGGCCATATTATTCTAGACCCTTCTAAAGGGCTATATTACTTTCCTAGTGGGTATAAAAGAACATGTAAGTGGTAAATGGCAAGACTGTCCATGTATGTAGGTAAGAAATTTTTTAAGTTGTCATTTCATCTTCCTAGTTAATCAGTAAGTAATAAGATATCCTATATATACTATTTTTTTAAATACATAAACACAAATGTAAAGCTACAAAGTAAATATGAAATGCTCTACACCAAAATGTCATTGCTAGTAATTTACATGAGCTATACATATATATATATGTTTGTATTTCCTAATCACTCTATAAACATAAATGTTTTGAGATGCCAAGTTTAAATATGTCAAGAATCTAGGAGAAAGGCTGAATATTAAAGGTTTAAAAAACATGTTGACAATGAAAATAAAGAAGGCAGGTCTTGAAAAGTTATCTATAGCTGGACACCAGCTAAATATCTTGCTCGTCAACTACTTGATAGAGTTGCTTTGTCATCTATCAATAGAGAAAGAAAGTTTTCTCTTCATCTGTGATCTTTCTCCCCATTGGAAAGAAAGTACAAGCTGACTTATTGGTGTTAACAAGGGTATGGGAGGAAAGGCCACTTTTCTTTTGGCGTTAACAGTTGACATTTTGGAGCAGTAGTATTGTGACATGCCCTAGGAATAGGTCTTGTCTAGAAAGGACAAATTATGGGAATGAAAAGTAGCAGTCAGCTGAATTTAAAAAAGATAAAATCCTTAGGGATTTTTAGGTAATAAACTCAGAATGCAGTAGAAAACTGCAGTAGGATAACTAAATTGGGCCCGTAGTATTATTAGAGGGTTGGTACTTATAGTAGCCATAGAGGAAAGGGGCAATCTTTTATAATATTTACACAGCTTAGTGTTTAATCATTCAGTAAATTAACATTGGGGATATATTATTTTGGACTGAGAATATAAGGCATAGCCATATTCACAAATATGGTAATACTGTACTAATTAATACTAAGAAATTCTTTGAATGCTTGTTAATTTTCTCTTGTTGGTAATTCATTCAAGTCAGTTTTCACAGGTTAGGAATGAGGGATGGTACTTAACAATGTTCCGTTTTTCACATTTCCACAGTTACTCATAAGTTTGTTCTAGGGCGCCTTGGTATTTTGTTTTATCTTTTTTTTTTAAGGAAGGTTTTGTTCCTTCATAGAGAACTTGAAGCATAAGATAATCATGCATTCAGGATTAATTTTGGATAGTCTTACATTTCATGATTTCTAATTCTATAAAAAAAAATCTCTAATTAAAAAAAATATATTTAAAGTGATAGTGTCATGAAGGGCAAATGTCATTGTGATAACTTAAAATCTAATTATTTTTAAAGCAGTCTTTATTGTTTTTTGATTGAAAAACAAATGAATGCACATGTTAGGATTGTATGTAAAGTACATACAAGGACAAAGATGAGTAAATGTCCTGACAATGAAAAACAGCTGGTGTTGCTGGATTTCTTCTAGTCTTTTTTTTACATTTACACCTACGTTTTAAAAAACTGTAGTCACGGTGTATTTGCTGCTTTTTAATATCCTACTTTTTCTTTTTAACATAGGAGCATTTTCCTATGTCACAAAATAGGAAAAGTTACTTCTAAATAGTTACCTAGAGGCACCTGGGTGGCTCAGTTGGTTAAGCATCTGACTTCGGCTCAGGTCCTAATCTCACAGTTCCTGAGTTCAAGACCTGCATCACACTCTGTGCTGACACCTCAGAGCCTGGAGCTTACTTTGGATTCTGCGTCTTCCTGTCTCTCTGCCCCTACTCCTCTCACACTCTGTCTCTCTCAAAAATAAAAATAATAAAAACACTGAAAATTAAAAAAAAAAATAGCTACCTAACATTTCATTTTATAGATAAACTAACATTTCTTTAGCTATTCTCCCATTACTTACATAGTTTCTATACAACCGTGATGTGATGGTTTGATAACCAATTTGTGTAAATCTTTATTTTCATTTCTAATGATTTCTTCAGGTTAGATCCCTAGATGCGGAATTACTGGGTCAGAACATATGAATGTTTTTAAAATTTTTGATAACTGTTGCTAAATTGCTACCACATGTTCCCCTCTATCCCCCAAAAGCTGCTGCTGTTTATTTCCAGAGCTGTTTGAAAATACCTGTCACAAGGTGTTTTCCCTTACCAATACTGAATACATGTTCTTAATTTCAAAAATAATCATTTGATAATGTTTAAAAAGTGTTTGACATTGTGATTTGCTTGATAATATCTGGCACAGGTAAAATGCAGTATTTTAAGAAATAGTTGAAATACTGTCATATGTTTTACTGTCTCCACTGATATTGCTAGGAGTGGTTTTGAGTACTCATTATATTATTTATCTTTCCCAATATAGTGGGGAAAATTTTTTATTTTGGTAATTTTATTTTGGTAATTCAAGGACTTTCTTTGAAATATAAATACTCTATTTCCCTAACTTTTAAAAATAATTACTCAATTCTCTAACTTTGTATATATTTTGCTATTTTACTGTTTCTTTTTCCCACTGTTGATAGTCCTCATAATTTAGTGCTTTTGAGTTTTCATCCTCATCATTAGATGCCTGTCTTCCTGCAAAGAACATTACAGACTTCTCAAGAAACCTACTTTTTTCATGAAACCCATGCTTTTTTTGTGTGTGTTTTAATGGGTCAGTGCAGTGAATTATTAGCAAGGGGATAAAATATTTTGCTACTTGATAACAGTTTCAGTGTTCTAGAGGAGCCTGTGTTGTGTCATTCTGCCTCTTAAAATCACATAACCATCTAGAAGATAATTAAACACTTTTGTGCTACGAATTATCTAAGTACAGTAATTAGCTGTCTATATGTAAATCTTTGCCCTTTCTTTGACAACATATATTCCTTTATTTGAAGGCAAAGATTTGAGGGCTTTGCCAGTAGCTCAAGCACACCGTCCTTAAAAATGAATCTTTTTAGTGATGTATTTCTTACAACCACACTAGAGTTGATCTAAGAGATTTGAAATGTTCTCTTATTTACATCAGACCTGCTAAGTGTCTTAGAGATTAGAACTGCAGTTTCTAATTCAGCTTAGCTCTTGATGCACTGTATATATCAATAGTTTTATACCCATTAAACCAAATCATTTTATTTCCTTTATAGTCCTGAAGAAAATTAGCATGTGAAATTGACATATGAAAACTGAACAGAAATAAATTTTATGAAATAGACCCTATCTCAGCAATGTATTTTCATGGTACTTGTTTGAAAAGACATCCATAAAAATTAAAATACTATATAGGCTTTATTCATCTTTAGGACTACCAGTAGCTTTGACACTAAAAATCCCTACAAACTTTAAAATATTGTTTGCATTTATGAAGATTGAATGCTTTAAAGTCACAAAGTTTTGGTCCTCATGAGAACTCTTAATTCTGTTTTCTTTGTTTCTTTGTTGTGCTGTAGCGGCTATCTAGGGCTCTGAAGGCAGCATATTTTTTTTATAGGTAGGGCACTTGGGAAAAGTGTTTGCTCCCCTTCTAGATTAGCACCAGGTATCTGTAATTGTTCAGCCTTTCATGGACACCTTTTTGTGGCCTATTCATTCTTGTACCTAATATCTCTGTACTTTGAGTTTGAAATATTTAGAAATTTTGCTAGTCTTTTTGTTGTTTTCCCAGATAGTTTCCTTGACTTCTATTTAAGCTAACACTAAAGTTTGACCTTGAAGGTTTCTAATCCCTTACTTTTGTAAATACTGAGGATTCAGAGTATTTGATTATCCATAGGACACTTATCATTGGTCCTTTGCCATTTGAACATTACTTTAAAAGTCAAACACATCATTACATATGTGTTTGAATCAAACAAGCGAAAATCAGAGCGGGAGCTCCCCAATAGTGTCTTTATATCACCAGAGCAAACATTTTGAGGCACATACTGGACATTGTGCCAAGCACCTTGAGGAGGGCTATTTCTTTAGATTTCACAACAGTCCTATTAGGTGAATAATATCATTATCCACATTTTACTGATGAGGAAACAAGGGATGAATAAGGCTAAGTTATTTACTCAAAGTAACACAGATGGTAGAATCCGGGCCCACGTTGGAAACTGAGCAGTCTGCTCCAGAATATATAGCATGCTAGATATGGCCAGTTTGCACTGCTCTCTTTTCCTCTGTATGTAAAAGATACATACATACAGAGGAAAAAAGAGCAGTGCAAACTCACTCTTCTCTTCTTAAGCCATTGAGGAAGACCCAGCTTAGAACTGGAAATACAAAGGGATCCAATAATAAAGCATTTTATTTTAGTTTAGTTTAGTTTATTTGAGAGAGAGAGAAGAGAGCAGGACAGGGGCAGAGAGAGAGGGAGAGAGAAAATCCCAAGCAGGCTCTGCACTGCGAGTGCAGAGCCCAGCGTGGGGCTTGAACTCATGAACTGGGAGATCATGACCTGAGCTGAAGTCAGATGCTTAACCAGCTGAGCCACCCAGGCCCCAAAGAAATCATTTTAAAAAGGAAAGAAGAGAACAAGGCAGCAGAACACTAATTTTTATCTTTGGTATCCTTCAAATATTTGGCACTAATTCTCATCAAAATATGGCACATAAAAGTTCATATTTTGTGTATACTCTTTTCTAAGTGTCATTTAAGATGTGACTAAAATGTAATTAATAAAATTATAGCCCCCAACTATTGTGCATCTTTTTTGCTGTTTCTTTTTCCTTAGCTTAGAGGCTTGATGTTGTGTCTTCGGTCCCCCAGAGCCTGGGGGTTCTGTGATGTCACCACAGTGGCTGCCTCAGCAGTCCCAGTCCCTCGTCATCCCTTTCCTCTACCAGAGCAGTGCTGACTCTCTTTGTAATACATGGTAGATTTCTCTGTAAGATTTATTTTGAAAAAGCATTTGGTAGCTTTAAAAAAAAAAAAAAAAGTGTGATTACTGTTGGTGTTGAAAAACAGATTTAAGAATTGAATATACTTCCAAATCTATATGAAAATATTCCTCAGACTTTGATACTGTTTATGTTATTGAATTTAATGAGTTTTCATTGTAACTTTGACTGGTTTGGGATAATACCATGTGTTCTGCAAAATCTAGGGCCTAGGCCACTTTTAGCAATTTATGTTAATCTTGAGGATTCACATCTGTCAGGTACCAGTCTCTCCCCCAAATTTACACAACTGTTGCTGATGGCCATGCATGAATTCTATTCTTAACTTCCACTCAGCAGCAGTTCCTCCTGGCATATGCAAAGAGTGCTTTCCTCAAGACTCCAGGAGAGCAAGAAGGAGAGAAGATTGGCAGTGAATTTGGAAATTGACATTTTTATTTAGGATTTTTTTTTTTTCCCCTGTAGAATTCAAGTTTGGGCTTTGTTTCCAAGAAACAAATCATTTTTTTAATTAAAATTCTGCTTTCTACTTGACCAAGAGAATTACTAAACTTAGAATTATTTAGTGTAGTCTCCCTAAGTCCTTTGAAATGCAAAATGGTCTTAAAAACACTCATATTTTCAAATGGAATTCAGTGAGGGCAGAGTATTCTGTGAGTATTTTAATAAAGATGAAAATACTTTTAAAAAAGAAATGTATATTGTAAATTTAAGTTCCACAAACCCAGGCAACCACTTGGTCTAGGTTTCAGGGCTAAACATAGACCAAGACAGGTCAGAAATTTTCTCATCCTGACGTTTGTACCACACAGCACACAGCTGTGTGGGACTTTTTTTTTTTTCCCCCTCCGCCTTTCATTTTGTTATTTGTTTTTGCCTGCTCTGGGGACCTCTGGTTTTCCACAGACTCTTAAGTGATCTATTTCAGATACGTCTCTAGTTTTTTAGTATCCCTGGCATAAGGCTTCATCTGAATGAATGTAATCTACTCCCAAGTTTCTTAAAAAAAAAAAAAAATCCAAAAATATTTATTAGGTATCTGTTGTGTTCCAGATACATATGAAAGTAAGACCATGGTCTTTGCCCCCAACTAACTGGTGGGGAAGAAGACATATAAACAAATACTTATGCATGCAGTGTAGTAAAGGCAGCACTAAAGGTGCACCCAAGGGGTTATGGGGACCCAGAAAAAGAGTTTTAAACTCACCTCACTGGGAAAGGAAAGGTTCCCTGAGAGAAAAGCTCCTGAGCTGAATCTTAGCACAAGCCTAGGCAAGAAGTGGGTATATCATACACAAGGTGGAGAGTGAACGCTAGGTCTATTGGGAGGAACCTCATATATCCTATTAAGGAGCTCAGACTGGGTGGTAGATAAATAGTAACAGAGACTCATGAAGAAATAAATGTTTGGAAATGACATGGTCAGATTGGCATTTTATGAAGGTAGTTTTGGCAGCCAAATGGTTAAAGACAAGACAAAAACAGACAAAAATAGATGCTGAAAGACAAGTTCAAGTAAAAGGTGATATTGAGCCAAAGCAGAGGAAGGAGATGAGGACATATATTTGAGAGATCATTTAGGAAGTGAAAGCAGTATGATGTGTGATTATCTGGATATTGAGGGGTGTGGGGTGGTGTGACAGAAGAGTCAGTTGACTCCCTAGGATGCCAATAACCTCAGTAACTATATAAATGGTGGTTTTTTAACTGGGAAATAAACAGCATGGGAGAGTGGACAGATTTAGGGATAAAGTGAGAATTCTATATACACTTTGATTCTGTAGAATATAAATTTTAGAAAGGACTAGTTAATATAAAGAAAATGAACAACAGTTTCATGATAAGAGTTATGGAACTCAGTGGGACATTTTAATTTTTGTTGCTAAAGACAGACTTGTGGATTAGCCCAGCCATGAAGTTTGAAAAAACTTCTCAGATTCTCCCAGTGGTTCTCTCACTTTCCTTCTAAAAGCTTTGGCATTTGCTCAATTTTGTAGTCATTTTTTAATCCAAATTTCTATTCTGTTATGCTCCATAGTCTGTATACCTTTTCCTTGATACAGTAACTCTGGTACCTGCTGTTTGTGTCTTTCCCCTGCCAATAACTGTCATCCCCCCCTTTTTTTCCTGGAAATAACCAGGTACCAACCTACTATACCCAGCCACCTGGTCTCTTCTAACCATGAAGCTACAAAATGAGTCATAGCAAAACTCACTTTGAAGCCTCTTTTTAACTGGTGAAACCAGTATTGGTTAATTGTATTTTAATGTACTTAGCTAGTATGAATTCAGTTATATTAAGGGTACTCATCATCATATCCAAGATACTGTATGTATGTATGTGTGTGTGTGTGTGTGTGTGTGTATACATTTATATATACATATACACACATACACAGACAACATGCACACTCATACTCAATCAACGCTATTCTTTCAGGGGAAAACACCTTGGTGTCATCCTTGATTTCTCTCTTGTTTTCATTCCTCGCACTCAATAGCTGTAGGAATCCTGTTTCACCTACCTGCAAAACGTATCCTGAATACCTCCATGCCTCCCCATCTCCTGATCCAAACCACCATCATCTTGTAACCAGTTAAAATTAATTTTGAAATGTTGCTATCAGTGATGTTTTCCCATGATGGCTATAAATTTAAAAGAATACATTAGAGATGAGAATGCAATTCTCAGAAATAAGACTATATCCCACAGAAGTAACAGAAACAAGGAAGTTCCGTATTGGCCTACCCTTTGATGGAGAACTTTCTACGAAATTCTAATACTGAATCTAAAGGAGCTATATGAAGAATAATAGGGAAAACTATTCCACTTTACCTTTTTCCATAATAACTTCTTGATAAAGAGGAAGAATGCAGGAAATAAATGGATTTATTTTGTCATAAATTATTCATATTAATTGCTACCTGGCGTAATTTTTTTTGGATAACTACCAATATTTCTCTTTGTGCTAAAGTTAGCATATTTCACTACTATCCTCAGTACAGTATCTATCATGTGGAAATTTCAGATGTATCTAGTACGTGTGGGATCCTCTTCAACTCCTGCTCTTCCGTGTCAGTAGGAATATTTAGTTCTTACTGATTTCCCTAATACTTAACTTTTTCAATTGATGGTGAGAGATACCCTTCCATCTCTGCTCCCCCACATCCACCCCGGCATTGGTTTGCACATCTGGGCTGATCTGACAGGCTTTTTTTCCTTCCTAAACCCATAATGTTAGGCCTCAAGTCATAACTGCTGCTCTAGCTTGAAAAATAGGACTTGTGGCTTTCAGGTTGAGGTTTCTATTTTCTGTTCTGATTCTAGATTATTCATTCTGCCCCCAAACCCTGGAACAGTACATGCAAATACATTTCTCTAACTAAACTGAATTTTCTAGATTTTTAGGAAATCACAGAATCGTTGAGAGGGTTTGAGAATAGAGAATTCTAATGTTTAAATATTTGTAGCATTTTTTTAATCCAAGCTAAAACATATTAGTTTATATATAGTAAAGTAATAGATGTACTAGTAATGTAACAGTAATATAAGCTATTCATTCCCCTGAGATAGTATAGAAATGGAGGAGGTTGATTCTACAAATGGAAAAGTATTATTCAGTATGAAAGGACCTACAACAAAGAAAGTCATTTTATTTAACCTGGCATTTCCCAAATTTATTTCAGGATACAACTCCTTTTTCTTGTAAGGAAATTTTTTAGCCTACTTTGGAAATACTGGTGAAAAGAAAGCAGATACTTCAGTTCTAGTCCTGGCTCACACATTAATCAGCATTTTCATTCATTCAACAAACATGTATGGAGCGACTACTTTGTGGTAGTCACTGTTTGAGATGTTGGTGATATATTCAGGGAAAAAAAACAGAAGGCTCTGTCCTTCCAAGGATTATTTTCTGGTCGGGGAGAAAGACAATAAACATAATCTGTAAGTAGTACAGTCACCAAGTGTTTTAGGCAAACATGGAGCAGGATCAGGAGGTCAGGAGTACAAGGGTTACAATTTTAAATAGTCATAATCTTGAGTAATCACTGAGCGTCTCTGTTTTCCTAATCTCTAAAATGAAGAAATTCAACTAACTTATTTCAAAGCCCTGCCAGAACTATAGGTTTCCTTTAAGGACCAAGAGCTGTCATATCCAAGTGTGTTACTGCTGGCTCATGAGCATCTTACCGAGCTTTTCTAATCACTTTAGCAGAAAAGGTTGGATATGAAAATTCAAAAAGTCTGTAAGTTTAATCATTTGTTAATACCCACAAAAGAACAAAGCATTCATTTTAAATGAATACCAAAAAAAAAAAAAAAAAACAAACAAACAAAAAACAACAACAACAACAAAAACCCTTGATGGTCCCATTTTTAATCTGGCATGTACCTCAGTCCAGTATCAAGTAGATAGTGTTTGACTTAAGGGTAAGAAACCTCTGCAGTAAAGGTATGAATGGCTTTTAAGCAGATGTTAGCATGTCTGTATGAGTAATTTGCAGCAGTGTGCAGATTGTGCTACTGTTGTTGTAGCCTTTATGTAAATAGGAGGTCTGTGACTTGATGTTGAAATGACCTTCTAGACAGTATTCCATTGCTATATGCCTGAGCTTGTATCTCAGAATAATTAGAAGTTTTGACTTATACATCTTGGTATACAGTGTTTATGTAAATTATAAATGTCTGAAAGTTTCCTGAAACTTTCTGTGTAGCTTTTTATCAGAGACAGACTGGAGTTTGGAAGGAGGGCTATGGACTGTGGTCCCAAGCCTTTGATTTTCAGCCCCTCATTTTTGGAATGAAAATTAGAATCTACTCTTCCAATTGCCCAGAAAATGATGGTATATTTTTATATTCTTCATCTTGAATAAGTAACTGTTTGTAATCATAGTCTTTGATACTTATTAAGTAGTATTTCATTCTTAAGGCATTTAGCTAAAAATTTCAAATAGACCCAATGTGTCCCTAAATATGATGGCATTCTCACTGACCTGTAGGAAAAGCTTAAAATACTATAATTAAAACTGAGAAGTTCCTATCACACAATGGGATGTTCTTCCAAGATTGTTTCTAAGTCAGATATCAGTATTTCTTTTCCTATGATGGTAGCCCAGTCCCAAAGTGAATGTGATTTGCCCAGAGACCTGCCCCTGCCCCCATCTGCACAGTGCTCACTTAGAAACACACCCACAGAGTGGAATAGTGGTTAGGAGAGATTGTTGAGAATCTCTGTCATTCTCCATCATGCTCCCTTTCTTACAAAGAACTGATGACAAAGCTTGCTTGTCTCTGGTAATTAGCAGCCTGAGAATGTTATCTACATGTGTGATATATGTATGAATAAGGAGGAATGGTAGAGACTACAAACACTCTCCAGATAAGTCTTTGTTTTGTTTTTCTGAAACAAAGTTGAAAACTATACCAGTCTTTTCTAAGCGTTATTGATTGCCAGCGAAGGTTTGGGAACTTACTAGGGGAACAGAATTGTCAGAGACCATCACTACAGAGATTCATTTTCTTTATTCCAAAGCTATCCTTTCACATTTTGAGGGTTCTTAGTAAATTATTATCTCTTTGTAAGAACTTCTTTTTTTTTTTTTTTTTTTTTTTTTTACTGATACCTAAAGTAGGCATTCCAGGGGTGCCTGGGTCACTCAGTCAGTTGAGTGTCCAACTTTGGCTCAGGTCGTGATCTCATGATTCCTGAGTTCAAGCCACACATCAAGCTGTCTGCTGTCAGTGTAGAGCCTACTTCAGATTTTCTGTCCCTCTTTTTCTCTCCACCTCTCCCCTGCTTGCACTCTTTCAAAAATAAACATTGAATAAAATAATAAAGTAGGCATTCCAAAAGTACTTTTTTTGTTTGTTTTAATAACTCCCATTAGGACTTTTGCTAATCTGGGGTGCCTGGGTAGCTCAGTCATTTGGGCGTCTGACTCTTGATTTTAGTTTAGGTCATGGTCCCAGGGTCATGGGTTCGAGCCCCGCATCATGCTCCGCGCTGTGAGCATGGACCCTGCTTGAGATTCTTTCTTTCTCTGCCCCTTCCCCACTCGCGCATGTGTGTGTGTATGTGTGCACACGCACGCATGCTCTCTTTCTAAATAAATATTTTTTAAAAAGACTTGTTTATTTGACATGCTTGACTTCATGATGTTTAGAAGAAGTTGCAGAAATTAATTTGCAGTAGGTACTTAAATCTTCATTCTTTAACTAAATATACTTTAAATATGGCTCAGGTGCACTTATTTGCCTTTCGTTGTCTTCTGATCAGAATTTTTAAAAAATGGTGTTTCAAATAAGTTAAAATGGCCCCCGCCATTTGATTAGGAACTTTTATTTTTTTAAGATACTATTTTTCCTTCTACTTCATTAATCAAAAGTCACTGAGAATTCTAATCCATAATTTCTCACCTTTAGCCATACTGACATTTTAGACTGGGTAATTCTTTGTTGTAGGGGCTATCCTGTCCACTGTAGGGTGTCAGACAATGTTGCTCCCCTCCAGGAGGTACCAGTAGCACCAACCCAGACCAGATGTTTCCAGAGGGCAAAATTTTACCTTGTTGGGAGCAACTGTTCTGATATATGCGTAATACACGCTTCCAAAATCTTCAATGGATGTATAGCACGGGTTGTGTATGCTTTTCTTTTTAATCTGATTCTTTCCTATTCTGTTTATATTTTTTAAATGACTATAGGGTTTTTTTTCTATTCAAGAAACTTTTAAAGAAAGAGAATATGAAAGCCTTCTGTGCCCACCATCAAGCCAGACCCTAATATTTTGAGGGGTGTACACAGTAATTGATCCATATGAGATATTTTTTTTTGTTATTGAACCTTCCAGATTTACACAAGACACTGTGTGTGTTAAAAAAAAAAATTTTAATATATAGATCATTTTTTACCTTAAAAAGTGTTAAGTGTTACTTAAGAAGAATCGTGGTTTAGAGGATGAGAAAGGAAAACCCTACGTTTAAGTAATAAAAAGGTTTATTAAGGGCTTTCCTAAAATGCTGTGTTTCATCGGTGTCTGCGCTTAAGGACTCCCTTAATTAAGGTAAAACGTTTTTAGTGGAAGAATACTGAACATTTGTAGAATTTGAGTATAAAGTCTAGTCACTCTTGAAAAATAGAAAAAACTGTGCAATTTAGAATCTCCCCAAAGGGACAAACTTCCATACTTTGCTGGGTGAAGTACGCCTGCATTTCTAGACCTGAGCTGCACAGGAACGAAGACCTTAGACCTAAAGCGAAACCACAGCCTGGCCTTGAGATGAGCCTGCGGCCACTGTGACAGTGTCCCCAGCCAGGTTCTGCACATCTCTGTGAGGGTTAACAGGGAAGGGGAATGGAAGTTAAGTAATTAACAGCTGGAGAAGGCATTCCATTCAAGTGTTCACACCTTCTTTACCTGTCCTCCTCTCCTAGGCCTTTAAGGAGGCTTTAGCTACAGCGCACATTCCTTCTCTATCCCAGCAGAGAACAGCCCTGCAGTTCCTCAAAAAATAAAAGCAGACAGACATCAGTGAATGCTGTTACACTAGCCTGAGGACAGACTTTTTGTTCCCTTGTGTCTCACACAGCTTTCCATTGGCTCCTGCTCTCCCACACCTCTATAGGATTAAGAAGTAAAACATTAGATTTAAGACTTGCTCACCAGGTTCCAACATTTTAGAACTAGGGGAAATTTTGAGAAATAAAAGTAACTTTAGGGACCCAAAAAGGTATAATTTATAGAGTAGATAATAAATGTAGAAGCTTATTACCCTAGCAACTGGAACTAATTTATAATAAGGAGTCAAAGATAGTTGAAATTCATGGGTGATGGAGGCTCTATGGAGTACTATTATGTAGTACTCAACATCTTTGGTAAAATTTGGCCTCTCAGACTTTACATAGTATTCTGAATCCCCATCTGTCAAGATGTTTTTCTTTGACTTTTTTTTTTTTTTAATGTTTATTTATTTTTGAAAGAGAGAGAGAGAGAGACCAAGTGTGAGCTGGGGAGGGCAGAGTGAGGGAGACACAGAATCCGAAACAGGCTCTAGGCTCCGAGCTGTCAGCACCTGGGGCTCGAACCCGAGAACCATGAGATCATGACCTGAACCAAAGTCAGATGTTCAACCGACTGAGCCACCCAGGCACCCCTTCTTTGACTTATTTATTGCCGTTCATTCATTCCTTCAACAAACATTTATTGCATATCTACTATGCACTAGACACTACAAATTATCTCCCTTTTTACCTTTCTTTACTTTTTTTTCTTTTTTTTTTTTTTTTTTGGTAGCGTGGGGGTTGGAATTGTTACCTCCAGGTTCTTTTCTGTCGGTCAAAAGTTATCAGTCTTTTAGAGCGAGGAAGTCAGAGTTGCCTGCAGTGTCAGTGTCCTCCAGAGCCAAGCAGAAGTTATACATGTTTATCTTTCTAACACATTCATGAATATTCTCTCCTCTATCTATCTCCCTGGCAGCCAGTTAGTTCTGAGTCTTAATCTACTATAATGGAAACTTGGGGGAAAAGAATGAGAATTGAAAAGTATTTCCTCCTCCCCCCACCCCCAACTTTTCTACTAAATTGCTACAACCCTGTGTATTTGGGGGCTGGAGAACAAGAAGTCATATTTTAGTAATTCTTACCAACGAATCCTTTTTATAATTATCACTTAACACCATGGTAGCCCCTGCAAAACCAAGGTAAGAAAGGTCTTAGGAGCTGGAAAGGGTGGAGCATTTGAAAGACAGAAGTTTTCAGTTCATTTGTTCACAGATGATTATTGAGGTCCTACCATGTACCAGGATGATGTGCCTAATACAGGGGTGCACTGATCTAGAGCAACCCCATCCCTTCACTTAACTGGGCTTCTCGTCTAATAGAGAAATTAGACCTTGAGTAAGAGCATAAAAACATTTGCCTTTTCCACAGTGTTGTGTGGGGCTCAGCTTTGGAGTGCCCTACAGAAGCATCTCTCCAGGCTGCCGACCCTGTTCAGTAAACATGAGGATGAGTAAGAGAATCTTAGGGCAAGGAGAAACGTCCATCTGCATTTTGGTGTGAATGTAATTATGGCATTCACCTTACACTGCTAGTTATTCTTCAAAAATATTACTCAAAGAAGCAAGAATTAAAGTTAAAAGTGCATATAATAAGAGGGTAAAGAGTGAAATACAGATTCTGTCTCAGAGACTATTTAAATATCTAGAAGATATTCAGCAGGGAGGCATGCCAGCCAGACAGAACCTGTAGCACAAAAGAGGAAGAGCTTTTTAGCAAATTCACTAATAACTGTTTCTTGTGAACTGTAATCATTTGCTAGTTTGAAATGAAGATGGTTCCTCTTAAACTATTGAGCAGAAGTGATTACTGATACTTAAGGGTAGAAAAATGGAAATAAGAGTGTGGTGAGTTATAGGCATACTTGCTAGATTCCTTCAATGATTTGGTGATTTAAATGCTATGAATTTAAATGCTCAAGAGGGCTTGCCTATAAAATGGATGTCACTTGAAAACAGTTAAGTCAGTCGTCAGATCATGGTATGTCAAATTTGTAATTTGAGGTGTTTCTCTTTTTCCCTCACTTTAGCTTGTCAAAATCCCTAAAAATGACCCCCCCAATGAAGTGCATACCTTTAACTTCTATTTGTCAAATGTGGGTAAGGACAACCCTCAGGGCAGTTTTGACTGCATCCAGCAAACATTTTCCAGGTAAGTACATGTCAAGGTATGCTGAAGGGAGAATACTTTTTCTTTAAGAGGTTTTGTTTTTTTGTTTTTTTTTTTTTAAATTAAACAATAAAATCTATAATAGCCATTCCATAAATGTTTATTGAATTGAATTATAGAACTCATTTATTAAGAAATATTGAGCACCTATGTGCTACAAATTACATTTGTCACTGTGGATACAGTCATAAAAATTTTAAGATTCTTGCTCTCAGGGATTTTTTAAGGTATAGATTTTTTATCTATAAAACATTTTTTAATTCAAAACAAGTTTAAGCATTTTTTTAAAGTTTGTATTCACTGTATTTAAATAAGAGTGGCTTATAGTAATATTCAAGGGTAAAGGAGGGGAAAAAAATAAATACATATCCCTTTCTTTCTTGCCTGCACAAGCCTTGTTTTAAGATAGATTTTCAAACTTTTTTATGCTGCAACATAATGGAAACTAGAAATTAACCCCAGGATAGCAGTCACTTCTAATTAAAAAGGAGGGGGGGGCAGGGAGGAAGACAAGAATATATACCCATATATATCCCAGGGTACCATGGAACCCTTATCCACTCAGGTCTTCTGTAAACAATAAGCTACTTGTTTGACTCTTCTTTGCTATGGTTGTTTCTGATAAAGAATGTGCCCCTTGAGGAGGGGGAGTTTGTTCTGCCCATGGATAAAGACAAGGCCTTAGAACCCGCAACATCCCGAGAACATTGAAATTGGCCCAAAGTGCCCCAGGACATCATCCATGCCTATCTCTCCTCTGTGCAGTACTTGAAACTATGTAAGCGCTTGTTGTGCGTGGGAGAGAGGAAAAGAAAGCTGTGTTCCAGGGGAGCATAGGAGTCAGAGATACAAAATAAGACACTTCACTGAAAGAGTTCTAAATTTCTCTTCCTATTTGGGGTACTAAATAACTTTCTGTTCTATCTTAATATGCTATTTTCCCTGAGTATATGTTAATTTTGCTATATAAAAGTTGCCCACCTCAAACATATATTCTTTGGTATAAATTGTATATGTTACAAATTATCTAGATCTTTCTTTACTGTCCACTGTGATAGCTACTGGCTGTATGTAGCTATTTACATTTCAATTTATAAAAATGAAATAAAATCGACATTTTAGTTCTTTGCTCACATTTACCACATATTATAACTCAATAGCCACATGGCTCGTGGCTATCATAGTAGACAGCACAGATACAGAACATTGTCAACATTGCAGAAAGTGCTATAGGACAGCATTGTAAAAGATGACAGAAGCATCAAGTATGAGGGCCCTGAGTGATTGTATAGTTCAGCCCCTTCATTCCACAGATGACAATTTTACAGTTAGACAGGTGGTTAGTTGATGACAAGGCTGAATGAGAACTGGGTTCTCCTGGTCCAGTGTCCTTTACATACCATAAGGCGCACTGATTTCTAATGGTGGTGCTATCACATATTATGCTTGTCTTTAGAGAATTTTATTATAGTAAGAACACTTTGACCTCAAATTCAGCTAAATGTCCCATTAGGAATTCTGAGCAACAATCCCCTTTTCAAAACCAGTGATAGCATCATAGGTAATATGGTTTCTCCCTCAGATCATAAATACCCTGTGTATTTATTTCTACCTTGCTTGTTTGGAGAATTGAGTTAAAGTCACTTACAAAATGCTACATGATGCAGCAAGAGAAATGAAACAGTTATTGTGAGAAAATTGGGTCAAATACATTAGTATGATCCAAATGTGTTTTATAAAGTATGATCCAACTATGAAAGTGTTTAAGGTGCTTTATAAAATGGTCTTCTATGGGTATAAATTGAAATTTGCCACTATGAAAACAAAAGCACTGAAGCTTTCAGTTCTCACCCTGGCAAGCAAACTTTTTTATAATTTTGTTCCACCTTTTCTGTTGAATTTTTATTTTTCCCATGAATCTTGTCTCTCTTGTAGTTGTGCAGCCTCCTCTAGGGCAGAGGCTTCCTTATACCCCTTTTCTAGTCTTACTATGCTGGCTGAGCTCAAACTAAATGCTATAAGTAGATGTTCACAAAATAGATACTAACTAATCTCCTTTCTTTGTTTTTACATCTCCTTGAACCTCACTTTAATCATATCTAAAATGAGGAAATCCCAAAGTCAAAATTACCTTTAAAAAATTCCTTAAATCTCTCCATTCACAGGCCTCTTGAACAGTAATACACACTCTATTACAGGAAACAGTGAGCTAGGCTAGAGAAAGACTCTAGGAATGTTTACATGCATATGTCAAAGTATTTAAACTTTTAAGGTAGCTCAGTTGAAAAGGGATGAGTGGACAGTTCTACAAGAGAGTACCCCTTCTTGCCTGCGGGGTTTAGCTCTACTGTGTTTTCATGTAATGATCTGGTTCTTACTTGGTATAAGCTGTAACTTCATCATGATTGGCAGTAGGTTCAGCTTATTCTCACTGTGTAAATTACTTAAATTATTTGGTGGGAGATGTTGAAATCCAAACTTCCTGTCACCAGATCTTCATACTGTAGTTTTTCTTCTCACTTATTCTTCTTCCCACTTTCTCTGAGAGTTAAACCTTCCTCCCTCCTTCCCTTCCCTTCACTGGTCTTTCAGCATTCAGACATGTGCAAGTCTGTCTCATAAAAAAGAGAATAAGAGCAAAAACAACCACCCTCCCACTCACTGTGTACCTGAAATCTGACTTCATTCCACACCATTCAGTGGAAACATGCACCCCCCAACAGGGCCTTGACCACTGGAGAAGAATCTATTGGATGCTTATTGGTTCCTATTGTTCTAGACTCATTGCCAGCATGTTACACTGTAGACCACTCTGGTTCTTGAAACATGCTATTCCAATGGCTTCCATGACACACTGTTCTTAGAGTTTCCCTCTACCTCTTCACTTATACTTTTTCAGCCTCCTGTGGTCATCTTTTCATCTTCCTCTTGATTATTTTAAATGTTAGTGTTCTTCACAGTTGGTTCCCTCCTGAGACCTTGCCTTATTTCTTCAAAGTCATCATGTCCAACACTGAACTCATTTTCTCTCTTGTAGCTCTACCCCAGTGCCTCAATAAATAGCAGCTCCACACACCTAGTAGCCTAGGTATGATCTTTAACTTCTGTCTCTACCTGTGGCTAATCACTTATCAAATTCTGTCAATTCTGCTTCTCCTCACTGTCTGGACTCTCTTTACTGTTCTGCATTCACACTGCCCTACACTGGTTCAAGTTCTCACTTCTTGCCAGTAATCCTTCAGTAGACTTCTAACTGGTCTCCTGCATTCACTTTTGTGCCCCCTACCTCCCAATCTGTTCTTCATCCAGATTGATCTTTTTACAGTACAAATGAGATATTTTCTCTCCCCTGTTTTCAGCCTCTGGTTTTCTTGGAATAAAATCCAAAATCTATGCCATGACCTCCAAAGCCCTATATGACGTACTTCTCATGCCCTCTTCAGACTCTTCTCTAATTGTCCTTTCCAACTCCCTTTGGCCAAACTGAAAACTTCCTCCACACTTCCCCCTGGGCCTGCACAGGTTGGTTATACTCCCAGAAAACTTCTGTCCTCCCTGCCCCTCCCCCTCCTTTCTAAAGGCATCACTTCCTTTTGAAAGCCTCCACCTTGCCCACAATCCTGATGAAGTACCTTCCTGGGGTTCCCTGTCTCTCCCCCCACCCTGCCCCCGTCCCAGCATCTATCACACTGTGTCATAATTTCTAGTGTGCTCATCCTTGTCACTCATTAGAGAGCTCCTTGAAGGAGGGACCACATCTGTCTTAGTCCCTGTCTCTTTCTGTCCCTCACACATTGCCTGGCATGCAGTCCCTGCCTAAAAAATATTTATGAGATGAAGGAACTGTTTTGTTTTGTTTTTTTAAATAGCATTTGTACAGTTACTCGCAATTTATAAAAATTTTATTAATCCTATTTTATGACATCATAGCAAATCTGCTTCCAAGTAAGTTTGGAAATAGACTATCAGAGCTATAGTGACATTTTTATTACTTCTATATTCCAGTCTGTTTTAAGGCCATAGCAATTTCTTTTTAAAATACCAGTATAACTGTTACCATGATCCCCTAATTTTGCCATAATACTTTGAAACAGAGCCATCTTCTAGGCCAGTGTTAATATGCATGATTTTTTAAATAAAAGTTTTCAAAAAAATATTTGCAAAAGCCTCTTGTCCAGAATGTTCTTCAATATTTGCCATACAAATAAGTCATCTTCTATAGAGATTTAACAAAATGGTAAATATGAAGGATACAAATGTTTAGGATCTTTGGGCTAATAAGAAATCCCAGTGTTGAACAATATTTTGGTCTTAAAATTAATTATCTTACTGAAAATAAAAAGCATTACAGTAGGTCTGTGTCTTCTAGTTAGTTCTAAAGCATGCATATTATGGTTTCTATAGGGGTAAACTAAACATTTTTCGTATCAGTGGTAGATAATTTTTTTTTAAAAATGACAGAACTACAGTGCTCATTGAGACTCTGGTCTTCAACATAAATACTAATGTTTTTTCAGAATTTTACAGATTTGGTCTCTGAGAGTTCCTTTTACCTGTTCTATTCAGATTATGAAAAAAAAGTGATATGAAATGGAGAGAAATTTAAATATTTTAAATTTCAACATCTTAAGTTATTAATATTAGTTATTTCCAGATTGCAAAGCTATTATTTGGGCTGCCGATTTTAGGGTTATACAGCTCTCACTTGCTTTTAGTGTGCAAAATGAGGGATGTCTCTAACAAAGCCACTGTCTTACTTGACAGCTCTGGAGCCTCCCAGCTCAATTGCCTGGGATTCATACAAGATAAAATTACAGTGTGTGCAACGAATGACTCATATCAGATGACACGAGAAAGAATGACCCAGGCAGAGGAGGAATCCCGCAACCGAAGCACAAAAGTTATCAAACCCGGTGGACCATATGTAGGTTTGTATAGATATCGTTCTCCTTCTCATTGAATTATTGGAATAATTCAAGACCACTGTAGGTAAATACTGGTAATATTAATTTAATTTTAACATAGAATTCGTTTCTAGAACATTTTAAATAACATGGTCAAAAATCATCTCTTCTCTTTACACTGATAGTAAGTTCAACAGGTAGAAAATCCTGAATCCTTTGTTAGCTGTTTGTTATTATTTCACAATACTGGGGTTTGGCCATGTTACTTTTGAGGTTATAATAGTGGTACCATTGTGTTTTCTTTGACACTGGGTGATGTCATTTCAGTGATGGACAGTATAGGTCTTGTTTTGCATTGTAGGGTTATTTTTACAGTAAAATCCATTGGTAGAATTTCAGAGGATCTTTTGCACAAGGAATTTTTATTGCAAAATATAAAATGTGCTTATAGCAAAGCATTAGGGTGATGCCTTTTTGGTACCTCAGCTGTGATGCCGTTTATGGATTCTCATCCTCATGTATCCATTAATTAAGAGTCTGCCCCAGCCCCATCATCTTTATCATCAGCTCACACAAATATCCATCAGAATGAAGGGAAGTAGGACCAGACCAGCAAGATGAATCTCTCCTTTATGAGCAGTGACCCTAACAATTTTAAAGAGTTGATTGACAGTGACTATTACAGTAATAGGGAGAATTATCAGGAGTGAAGAAGAGCTCTTTGAGACTTTGGTCAGTTTAATGACATAAGTCACCATACATAAATGATGAAAGAATATTAATTTGGAAATGTAAGTGCACACAAAAAGAGTCTCTTGAATAACCAAATTCTTTAATTAACATCTTTCCATGGTTTGGTTTAATTTTTCTTCTGCATTTTCCCATTGCTGACCCAGCTACAGTACATTCAGCTTTGAGAAGCTCCACTGGTGTCTTTAATAAGTATTTCTTTGGAACACAGCCAGTGCTCTTGGGACTTGGTGCTTAGCTTAGATACATTTAGTTTGGTTTAACAACAATTCATGGATTCCCCAGGTATCTGTACCCATGGGGCCCATTCCCAACCCACTAAGTTACCAGCAGTGAGATTTTTCACCTTCCCTTTCCTGCTGAGTGAGGTAACAACTTACAACTTCCTTTCTTTCTCTTTGTGCTCACAAGTAACTTAATTAACTTTCTCTGTAGTAGGCTAAATCTTAAATTGTTCTAAAAACACACACAATTGGGGCGCCTGGGTGGCGCAGTCGGTTAAGCGTCCGACTTCAGCCAGGTCGCGATCTCGCGGTCCGTGAGTTCGAGCCCCGCGTCAGGCTCTGGGCTGATGGCTCAGAGCCTGGAGCCTGCTTCCGATTCTGTGTCTCCCTCTCTCTCTGCCCCTCCCCCGTTCATGCTCTGTCTCTCTCTGTCTCAAAAATAAATAAAAAACGTTAAAAAAAATTAAAAAAAATAAAAATAAAAATAAAAAAAATAAAAACACACACAATCTGGCACACTTAAGTACAAACTGTGAAATATTTTTCCACTCTGTCCAATACCACCATTTATAAACAGTGAGACAAATTGGTGTGTTTGACAAAGGAAAAGAAGACTGAAGCCATCAAAATGATTTTTTTTTCCCTCTCAGTGGAACTAGCTGAAAAACTTTACCTTGATTTGTTCCAAAGTCTGCAAATAAGCAGTGATTGTACCTTTCCATAGAATTATCCTTGGGTGTCCCCTCTGTTTGTGTGTTTGTTTGTTTTGATAGGGTCAGATACAGTTTATCTGCACAGCATGTTACACAGCAGAATTTTCAACACGTAAAATCACATAAACCATACCCTTCAAGGAATTTTAGAACTTGCAGGGTTTCTTATAGGCATTACAGATAACTTACATACATTTTTTAGGAGTGACTACATAAAATTTGAGGTTATCTAAGCTTAAATTTGAACCAGATTACATCCATGCCATTCTCAGACAAGCTGGCCTCCCTCTGCACACACATATGTTTGCCCCACAGAGCCCTGTAGTGATATCTGCCAGCCTACGTGCTCCACTCTGCTTGTCCTCGGTGCCCTGGTGGCCCGCCAGCACAGTACAGTGTTCTTCTCTGGTCTTAAATCTTGTCATTAACCTCCTCAGCTTTTTACTCTCTGGGTCAAATAACCCCAGCTCCTTTTAACTTTTCTTAAGATGGCCTGTATCCCAACTCTTTAATTATTTTTATTGCTCTCCTCTGCACTGCCTCCATTTCCTCACCTCAGAATTCAAAACTTTTTAATTTTTTACTCTTCTTTGTTATGGTATATTTTGACCTTTTTCTTTTAATCTTATTCATTGCTAGTCCTTTACCATGTTTCTTTCTTTTAGGCAGCTCAGTTTGTGTCTTCCTGCCTTTTTCAGTACCTCCAAACTGACTCATTCATTACTTTGGAATGCTCATCATTCACCCTTCAATACTAACAGTACCCAGTACTTACGGAGTACTTCTATGCAAAGACACTGGTTAGCACTTTACATGTAGTTACTCATCTAGATCTCAAAATCACCCCATAAGGGAAGTTATCATTGCCTCTCCATTTTACGTATCACATAGTTAGAATCAACAAATATCAAATACGGGTTTGGCCTCTTAACACGTTGTGTTATTTCCTTTAGTTCATAATTGAATATATCATATAAAATGATACCAGAAGCTCACCTCTGCCACCTTAGAAGTACCTGCAGAACAAGGCTTCTTTCAACAGCGTCAGCCTGGGTGGAGGACAAATAGGAATAATGCTAGTCTCATTGAGGGGCTGTGGTGGCACAGTGCCAGGACAGGCCTCTGGCAGCTGAATTGGGCCACAAGCTCAGTGTGAGAGGGTGAAGACTGCCTCTAGGGGTCACCTGGCCTAGTCACCCAAAAATATAAGCTTTTGCGACCCTCTTGTAGACTGAGCAAAACCAAAATCTATTTTGCCTGGAGAGGAGCAGGAGAAGCTTTAACCTAGAAAACATCATTAGTATTTCTTCAGAATATTTCCACTTCTAGTCATGACATTTATATCAGTGGTGAGCATTGTTGTGTTGTCATAATCCTTTCCCTTTGTTTAAAAAAAACAAAATCACTAATCACTGCTTCCATTTTACTAATAAGTCTGCTCACTGACTTGTACCTAAATTCTGAAATGTTATTGAATTGTAAATTGGTAATATATGCTAATACTTATTTAGGTTTATAAAATAACCCAACCAATCTAATTTCTAGGATTCTTTTTCCAATTTTCCCAACTTCTGCCTCATCCTGCTTATTTTTGATGATGTAGTACATGTTTGAATGACCTTCGACAAATCATTTAACATCTGTGGACCTTAATTTTCTCAGTTATTAGATAAGGGTATTTGAACTGGATAACATCGAAAGTCCTTTGTAATTATAACATTTTTGACCATTACGAATATATATTTGAATAATAAACCTTTGGAAGAAGTGATCATAAATGCCAAATGTGGAGATGGTTTCCATTGCATTGGCTTATGTATTTAACCATGACAGTCACCCCGTCATCAAGGTCCTACCAGTGTTTTTAAAGCATTGGGTCCGTGTTGCCAGGGCTTCTGATCAGGTTCCACAGAACAGAAAAACAGCTACAGAAGATGGCAGTCCCTGCTCTCTTTCTGATGTACTATTTTAACACCTTCCTTTCAGATTGTTTACGCACAGCCGTTAGACAAAGGGATAAATACTTTCACCATCTCATATTAAATGGAGAAGTTAGAAGTAGACTCCTTGTTATGAAACAGCAGTTCAGATATAGTCCCAGATTACCCAACTCTATCAGACCCACTGCTGCTGTTTATATAAGGAGCCTAGGGAATTGATTAGCAGTTGGGTCTGGGAAGAGAATTAAGTTCTCCCATGGGCTTTATTAAAAGAGCTTTTCTGAAGCAAATGTAAAGAAATAAAGCCTTTCTTCTGCCCACTTTGAACTGACATTTTCTTGCTTTTCTTTTTAGCATCTCAATTCTGTAACTACTTAGAGTACTGATGTTTTCTTCATCTGTAGCCTGTCCTACCTTGAACTAGAGGACTCCTTCCTGGTTAAATAGGCACAGATTGATGGGGCGGCAGTCTTTGTGTGAAACTCAGTAGCCTAGTGTGGCTCTGTTGTTCTTTTAGCATTTAAAAGAAATGGGTTACCCCACAAGTGGCTGTTCAAAGGGAAAACAGGGCATCTGGCTGGCTCAGTCAATCGACCATGGAACACTTGATCTCAGGGTCCTGGGTTCAAGTCCCATTTTGGGCATAAAGCTTACATTAAAAAAAATAAGTAAAAAATAAATAAAGGAAAAATGAGATAAAGGTGAAGTGAGTGTACTAGGGGTAGGAGATTCATGTACCGGTGACAGCCTAGCATTAGGCCCCAGGTGAGACTCCACTGCTGTCATATCCCAGACCAGATTCTAATTTTTCGTCAAACATCATACCCATGCTCCTCTTAGAGAGCCTCCCGTATTTGTCTGCCCTATGCTTACTTCAGGGAGGGGCAGGGGCAAATTCAGGAGACCTTGGGGCTTTCTGGAGACTGAGGATCGGAGGTGGGTCAGACATACAGAGGAGGTAGGGCAGCCTGGAGAACACTGGTAGTACTGTCACTTTTTGTTTTTATTTGCCTTCCTTGCTGGCTTGAATTCATTCTAAATGACCAATCATGGTGTGTGTGAGCCCAGCTAAAAAACATTCTCTGTCCACTCACCTCCCCAGAGAAGAGTGGTGGGCAGGGCTCCATAGTCAGCTTTGTTTGGTGAAGTATAAGCTAAACAGGTTACAAAGGGTAGGGTAGGAGTGTGGGATTTATAGCACTTCCTAAACTTTTGTGACCCTGGATTTTTTTCCCCACAAATTCCTATTCAAATTTCGAGGAACAGTAGTGTTTGTTAATACGATTATAACTAAGAAGTGGTAGATTGGAAGGTTTATGTTTGCTGTTTTAGAAATTTTAGTGTGTCTTCATATGCTAGCATTCTGGCAGTGTGGGAAAATACAGACCACATTGATTCCGGCTTCTCTGCTGTCTACTTGCTCTCTTGCTGTCATTCACATTGACATTTTGCTAGTCATCAAATACTGAATCAAGGTCTGCTAGTGGACAGAGCAGCCACAGCCCTGCCCATATGGAGTTTACAGCCTAAGATGAAACAATGGCAGACATTGGGCATTTTGTTCATAATGCCTTTCCCACAAAGAAGTACGTGTAGGAAAACTTAGGTACTAATTAATAACAGAACCTTCCACATGTTAAGTGAGCACTTTACCGTTTGAGCTTATCCCATTGAAAGTCTCAGTTTTCTCATCTGTGAGTGGGACCATGCCTGTTTCATCAGGTTACTGTATTGTGAGATCTAATGAGTGTAAAGGTCTTAATATAGTGCTCCCCCACCACATAATTGGTTCATGATAAATATTAGCTCCCTGCCCATCTAACATTGATCTATCTCTAAGAAAAATACAGAAACCAAATCTAAATCTATCTCCAAAACTCTAATTGCACCTTAATAGCTTTTCTTATCACTGAGTAGTGCTCCTTTAATGTTGAGTTCTCTTGTTGTGCAATATTTTGATCTGATATTTACAATTTGTTATGTCCAGGCAGTAGGGAAATACAAAAGCCAGTGAGATCATTCACCCTTTCTCCTCTATTCTACGTAGGATTGTGTCAAACTAACAGCCCCTCTGGCCAGGCCTCAGGACCCCTGCATGGACAGAGTTACTATCAGTACTGCTCTTGCTCCATTAAGCTGTTTTCACCCCAGACTGCAGCACTTAAGAGACTGCTTTTGCTTATCTGCTGTTTCTAGTTGCTAGTCTTGTTCCTAATGCAGTTGTCCTACATTATATGTTATTAATATCCGCCCCCCAACCACATGGCATAGAGTTGGAGGTTCAGAGTGTATGAAAGGTGCTATAAGAGTCCACCTCAAAAATGATAAAATGAGGGTCTTACACAGCAGTTTAATTCTAATTTTTTCTTCAACAAGGAATTGTTACCAGGTTTTGTTTTTCTAGAAGGAAACATTTGCCACTTCTCAGTGTTAAGTTTAAGCAGAAAGTGGGTTAATTACCAAATGGCACTCGCCTGGCAGGAATGATGGGAAGGCCTCATTTTTACCATTTTCCATTCCTCTAATTCAGCCCTGCAGAGGAGGTATCTGCTTGTCTGGCCCTCTGAGATTTTTTGTTGGTTTTGGTTTTGTCTTTTGACTCCTAAAATTTGTTATGGCCTATTGAAAAGGAGTATGTCTTGTGGTTGCCCTTGTGAATGTTGACCCCAAATTATGTCTGACTCCCCTCTTTGTGGTCCCTGAATCTGTGAGATTAAGATAATTTTTCAGCTCAGCCAAAACTGTGTTCTTAGTGAGATACAACAGGTATTGGTCACATTTCACATTTGTTATATTCATTTCTGCCAAAGAAATGACATATAATATGTACATATAAGGTCAGTAAATAGCATGGGTAAGCATGGAAATTACTTTATTTGCACTTAACATGAACTACCTACAACCTTAAAATTCCCAACCACTTGCTACAGTTTGTGTCACTAATTAATATCCATATGTAGCTAAATGGACAGAATGATTCTATATACATATTTATTCCAATAAATGCTTCTATCAAGACAATTTCAAATCCATAATCTTAGGCCATTTATTCAAAAAGCTTTCTGTTTGCATATCTCTTTAATGTAAAAACTGAAACAAAGTGGCCTATAATTCCCTCCAGAAATGAAGAAGTACCTGAATCAGAGTTGAGGAAACTGAGATGCTCATTATAATCTTACCCACAAATGTGTAACAATGTCATTTCCACTGGACTTTAGGGAAAAGAGTGCAAATTCGGAAAGCGCCTCAAGCTGTTTCAGATGCAGTGCCTGAGAGGAAACGGTCAACCCCCATGAATCCTGCAAATACGATTCGAAAGACTCACGGAGGCAGCAGTGTTTCTCAGCGTCCATATAGGGACAGGGTGATTCACTTACTGGCACTGAAGGCTTACAAGAAACCGGAGCTCCTGGCTCGACTGCAGAAAGATGGTGTCAATCAGAAAGACAAGAACTCCCTTGGAGCAATTCTGCAACAGGTGAGACATGCGGAGAGAATTCCTTCTGTGCGCCTTCTTGTTGAGAAGTTCATTTTAGAAGGCTTGTTGTTAGTATTATTTAAGGTAGAGAAATTTCAGGATCATTTTGATCAATGGTATATGAATTATAACTCTTGAATATTAAGCCATCTTGTTTTAAACACCTAATGAAAAGCTCATTGAAATGTGGTCATTTATAGTAGGTCTTATAAGCTAGAAGCTTAAAAAAAGCTTTAAAAATGAAGTTTCAAGTCATTATCTTCATTTGGGTTAAACAAATTTTGCTCTGAAATTCCATTATAAAAAGTTTTTTTAAGCTTATTTATTTTTGAGAGAGAGAGAGAGAGAGAGGGAATGCACATGCAGGGGAGAGGGAGAGAGAGAAAATCTCAAGTAGACTCAGCACTGGCAGCGCAGAGCCCAGTGTGGGGCTTGAACTCATAAAGTGTGAGATCATGACCTGAGCCAAAATCAAGAGTCAGATGCCTAACCGACAGAGCCACCTGGGCACCCCAAAAAGGTAAGAAGTTTTTGTTGGCTGATTTGGGTCTTGGGTCACTAAAGTACTGCTGTAATTTTTATTGTTATATAGGTGAAGTTGTACTGTTTATTCTTATCAGTCTTTGGTTTGTATAAGCTAGAATATGTTTACCTACTAAATAGTTTCAAATGTGTCTTGCCCTGCATGCTTTTTACTCTACCTTTTTTTGCCACTGAGTGTGCTGAGATCATTCAGTTGTCTTTATTAAGGGATATGAATATGTAAAGTATTACCTTTGATCAATTACCTTATAATCACAAGCTTAAGTATTAAAGTAGGTCGTAGATTTTGTTGATGTCACTAGTTTGTCAAACTATAACTTGCTATATTTTTCATATTGATTTGGGGTCATAAATATTGATTACTGTTCAAATCAAAGAATTTTTTTTCTAAAGCAGTAACATTTCCACAGTTCTTAAGTTTCACCATTAAAAAAAATAAACCTATAGGTTTTCATTTATTATTCAAAGAATGACACTTTTAAGTCCATTTTTTCATCTATTCTCTTACATTCAAGTCATGATACTAAATATTATGAAAGAATAAAGCCAAAATCTCCAATTCTAGGTTAATCAACCCCCAGTGTATCTTGGACATTCTCAAGGATCTTATTAAATTGTTTGAACACTTTTTGGAAACAATTTAAATCCATATGTCACATAGCAGTTTTAAGAGCTCAAAAGACAGGGTGAAAGAATGAATGAGTGTCAGAGTGTGTGTGTGTTTTAATTTTTTTTTGGTGGGGGGGAAGGAGGGAGGTTCAGGCTACATATCACAAAATATCTGGTGACTGAATCTCCAGGGAGGTTGTAAATTACCTCCTAAGTTTATACGATAAAATGTAAAATGATGGCAGAGGCAATTCATTCACACAGAGGGTATTATTGATGTCAGTAGTTATGTGATTCTTTATATGTATATAGACATAAGTACATTAAAATGTAGGTATGCTTAATTCAGCAGCAAATGGGACATGAGTGTCTTTATGTTAATCATTTGGCAGAATCTAGAGCATAATCTTAACTGCACATTATAATCTTCTGGGGAGCTTTTAAAAAATGCCAGTGTCTGCACTCTAACCCAGACCAACTAAATGGAGCAACTGAATGAATACTGACCATTAACTGAGAGGGGGAGGGATGGCAAAGGAACAGGTGTATGGAGGGGCACTAGGATTTCTGTTCAGGAGATGTCTGTTAGCCATAACCCAATAGTGATAGATGTTTAGTAGTTACATATAAGGCCATGGTGTTGAGACAACAATTGGAGGTAGAATTATAAATTAGGAGATAGCAGTATATCAATTGGCTATTGAAAGCCTTATAGCTGGCTCAGTTGGAGGAGCATGGGATTCTTGATCTCAAGGTCATGAGTTCCAGGCCCATGTTTGTTGTAGAGATGAAAGAAAGCAGAGAAGAAAGCCCTAAGGCTGAATGAAATAATGATGACAATGAAGAATACAAGGCAGACAATAGGTCCTAAGCACTCCAGCATATAGAAGAGTGCACAAAAAAGACAAAAAGGGAGAAGGAGGAAAGCAGGAGAAGGTCCCATTATGAGGACCTGAGGATAGTCTGTAGTCCTGAGGATAATAGGAAAAAGCTAAGCATTGTATTTTTCCACTTTGAGAAATATGGTTTTGTGTCATCTTATTTGCAAATTTGAATCTTAAGCCTACCATTTTCTACTTTATAACAGTATTAATGTTAGATTAATGTTAAGCTGTAAAAAAACCATAAACTATCATAGTATATTTGATAGTACTTTAAAAAGACACAGAAAGAAGTCAATTTATTAAAAAGAGCATTTTTGGGACACCTGGGTGGCTCAGTTGGTTGGCTGAGTGTCTGACTTCAGCTCAGGTCATGGTCTCGCAGTTTGCAAGTTTGAGCCCCACATCAGGCTGTCTGCTGTCAGCACAGAGCCTGCTTTGGATCCTCTGTCCCCCTTTTTCTCTGTCCCTCCCTGCTCACTTTCTCTCTCTCTCTCAAAATAAATAAACTTAAAAAAAAAAAAAAAAAACATTTCAGTAGGAAATAACTGGAGGATTACCTTTCTACCAGCCTTAAACATGACTCTTGCTTTGGCACCTGAATCTGTACATTTGTATCGTTGATGGAATCTAGGCCTGGACACTGTACGAATTGCAGTTAAGCAATAAGAAGAGATTACACTTGAGAATAAACTAGCTGACTAGTAACAGTAATTTGGGGGTTATTTTGCTGTACGTTTCCATTTATTGGTTTTCGGGAATTTCAAGGACTTTGAATAAGTGGTTCTTCAGGAGATCTGGCAACTACAAGAAGCAAGCTTAGCAAGCCAAGGAAATGACAGACAAGGGCATCAGAATTGATACTATTTATGGAGATAATTTCTGCTGATTGCTGAAGGGAGAGTTTATAACCCAACATTTGGGCACTGTTTGGTTTGTACGTAATACAAATGATCAAAGATTTTTACTGTGATTCACAAGTAACGGGAGTTAATGGCCAGAAGTAAATAATGAAGTTGTTAACCTAACTCCTTTGACTAGAAAAACTTGACTTAAAAAATATATATAAATAAATAAATAAATCTTCCTCCACTTTTTTGCCTCAGTAGGCTGTTTGAATAGAAATGTCATGTGGTGGACATTCAGGGAAAAAATATTTAGCTGCATATATAAAGTTTTAATTCCCCAATGAAGTCAAACAGCATTTATTGAGACCTGTCATATGCAAAACTGGCAGTCCCTTTGTAGCCAACTGGTACAGTTGTTTTCAGTGTAAATGCAAAATGTTGCCTGTTTTGGGTTAGGAAATAGCAAAAACGGCTAATGCTCCGTTTTCACACTATGTGCCAGGTAGCCAATCTGAATCCTAAGGACCTCTCGTATACCTTAAAGGATTATGTTTTTAAAGAACTTCAAAAAGACTGGCCTGGATACAGTGAAATCGACAGACGGTCATTACAGTCAGTGCTCTCGAGGTAAATTTTTCTTCTTTGAAACCGATCAAGTAAGTGATAATATTAGTTATTGTTATTTTAGTGTTGAGAAGGAAAAGAGAAGCAAGGGTAAGCTTTTTATCATGAACATTTGAAAATTCTCTTCATAACTGGAACATATGTATGTATCCTTTACAGAAAACTAAATCCATCTCAGAATGCTGCCAGCACCAGCCGTTCAGAATCTCCTGTATGTTCTGGTAGAGATGCTGCATCTTCTCCTCAGGTATTCCTAAAATTACATAACCATAGCCCCTAAGTGAACTCTAGGGACCAGCTAGTTCACGTGGTCTGATTTGTGCATGAGAGAAATGAGGCCCAGAGAAGCCGCACAGCTTGCCTACCCAAAGTCACATGGCCAGCTCATGGCAGAGCTCTGTTGAGAATTCAGGTCCTGGCTCACAGCCCACACCTCTTTTTCACTACACAGCACTGCTTGTCAAAGTGCTTAATATCTACTCTGCTTTTCCATATTTAAAGTTTCCATTTTATTATAAGATTATCTACTTTTTTATTTGGTCACTACCTAGAAGACTTACCCAGTCCTGTATTCAGTCTCAGATTATATTGAAAATTGGAGGCATTTAATACTACCTGAAACATGTTCCAGAAAAATATTCTTAAGGAAAAATGTTTATAAAATAAGCAAATAAAAAATTCTGTCCTTTTCATACATGTGTGTCCTTAACATATTTTTCAATTAAATCCCAGTCAGAATATTCCAATTAGACCTCACTCCTTCCAGCTTAAAATTTCCCCCAAAAGATTCTTTATTTCCCTGATTTGGGGATTGACAGTGGGACAAACCTATCTACCCCAGTGCTGCTCACACAGTGCTCCTCTCTCTGGACCCTCCTCCCAAGGATTCGGGAGACAGGACAGATGTGTGGACAACAGTAAGCTTGCTGTGGGCAAAAGGCTACTCACATGTCAAAAACTGTTAGAAACCTATTGTGAGGAACAGAGGGAGAACAAAATAAAAGCAATTTTGTCCTTGCATGTACATTGTCTATAGAATCCTTACTTTTAATGCCAACTGCCATGAAGTTATTCATACTGTAATCTAATTATGTAATGGCTGCCAAATCAATGGTGCTAAATTGGAAACAGAATAATTAATGGGATGATTAACTGTTATTTTTTTTCAAGGTGAAGCTTAGGCCACATTATTACATTGGATGTATGCTTTGTACTTTTCGACTATCTGAATTCCCTTTTTAATTTAAATATTGTTATTGCTGGGGCGCCTGGGTGGCGCAGTCGGTTAAGCGTCCGACTTCAGCCAGGTCACGATCTCGCGGTCCGTGAATTCGAGCCCCGCGTCTGGCTCTGGGCTGATGGCTCAGAGCCTGGAGCATGTTTCCGATTCTGTGTCTCCCTCTCTCTCTGCCCCTCCCCCGTTCATGCTCTGTCTCTCTCTGTCCCAAAAAATAAATAAACGTTGAAAAAAAAAATTAAAGAAAAAAAAATATATTGTTATTGCTGGATTGGGATAGTATTAGCATAATTTTTTAAATTTCTGAAATACTAATTCCATATCATTTTTATGGACTAGTTATTAAAACTTACCTTCCAATCTGATGAAGAGATATATTTAGAGAGGAAAAAAAACTGAATAGCATTTCAGCAATAATAGAGATACTTAGAGAAATGACTTTGAAGGTGCTGGCTGTTCCCATTTTAAGACAGGTAAAATAATAAATGGCAGCCAAAATATTCATAAGTAGAACATGTTAGCACATTAGAGGAGGTTAAATAAGTGTAGGCTTTTGTTGCCCTTTACCTACCCTTCTTAGTCCTCACCGAGTGAATTGGTACAAACTGCTTTCTCCTTCCTCTCTTTTAATATAACTAGATCAGCCACAGCCCTCAGAGGAAGAAGGTTACCTCTTCCTAGTACTCTCCTAAGTGGTACAGTCCACATAAATGGCATAGTCTCTCCAAGAACTTAGGGTGGGGCTATATGATCAGAAAGTAGAAGTACAGCTGTTCATATGGTAGCCAATGATGCACGTATTGAGTTTTAATGCAAAGTGGCTCGTTTTTGTTTTTCTGCCCCTCCCCAACAGAAACGGCTTTTAGATTCAGATTTCATTGATCCTTTAATGAATAAGAAAGCTCGAATATCTCACCTGACAAATAGAGTGCCGCCAACATTAAATGGTCATTTGAATCCCACGAGTGAAAAATCTGCTGCAGGCCTCCTGCCGCCTCCTGCAGCTGCTGCCATCCCTACCCCTCCACCACTGCCTTCAACCCACCTGCCCGTTTCCAACCCTCCTCAGACTGTAAATTCTAACTCCAATTCCCCTAGCACTCCAGAAGGCCGGGGGACTCAAGACCTACCTGTTGACAGTTTTAGTCAAAACAGTAGTATCTATGAGGACCAGCAAGACAAATATACCTCTAGGACTTCTCTGGAAACCTTACCCCCTGGTTCAGTTCTACTAAAGTGTCCAAAGCCTATGGAAGAAACCCATTCAATGTCTCACAAAAAGTCCAAAAAGAAGTCTAAAAAACACAAGGAAAAGGACCAAATTAAAAAGCACGACATTGAGATGACTGAAGAAAAGGAAGAGGACCTTAAAAGAGAAGAAGAGGAAATTGCCAAGCTGAACAACTCCAGTCCAGATTCCAATGAAGGTACACTTTACATTTGTAAAACCAACTACATGTGTTAAGTGATCGGGCAGAGCAGACTATCGTGAGGGACATTATGCTGTTTATATAATTAGTAATGCTTTTTTATCAAATGACCTTTTGTTAATAATCTTAGTGTTGTGCTTTGGAGCAGATTTTTCTTTTCTTATATTTTACATCAGTAATTTTTGGTCTCTTTTTAGCCAACTATTAAACATAGTTTCTAAATTTGATAATAACATGGTAACATTTGAAAATGACTGTTATCCTCTAGAGACCCCCTCTTAAAAGGTAGACTTTGTTGCTCTTTTCCATAACTGTCAGGGTATTGCACAACCTCAACGTGACCTATTCTCTGCCATTCTTGAACTAATTTTACCAGACACACAATTAGCGATAAAAATAATTCTTTTCCTTCTTTGCCAGAGAAACAGGGTCACCCCTGCCTTAATTAATGTTAACACAGGGGAAATGTCAAATTCTTTATAAAACCAGCAAGGTAAGATTGCATATGCAGATCCATAACATCATCTTTATTCAGAGGGAAAGCAATTTGTCTTATGCAAGGCTGTTGGCAATTTGCTTGATAGAGCTTAAGAAATTATTTTTTCAATTTTGAGAACACTGTTTTAGTAAACTAGCATTAGTAAAATTTAACCATTTCAAGCTTTTGAAAACTTAAAAAGCCAGATAACCTAGAGATGCAAAGAAGCTTAAAATAATGCTTTACTTCTAAAGAAAAACTAATCATAGGAAGACCACTTACCTAAGGTGTAATGATTTTTAACACCTAGTAACAAAATTATATTTTTCTTATTTAAAAAAAAAAAGTTGTGCTCTAAACCTTAATGTCCCCCAAACAGCACATCCAAGATTCAAGCCCCTCATTTAGCATTGCTGCCAATTTTAAACTCAGCATAACCAAAGCAAAATTCTCGAGGAAAATACAACTTTAGAAAAGTTACTTTAATGAAGAGGTTAAAGAGTGTTGCCTTTCTGTAATTTGCCCATAATACTGGAAGTCTGTAATTCTTAGATTTAACTGACCATTTTTTACATGAGAAGAGCTTTGCAGCATAGTAAAATGCAGTGCCTTCACTGACCTGGATTGACTATACTGCACATCACAGCTTATCTGTTGAAATATTTAGATCAGTGTGGTACTATATAGTGACCCAAAAGGTAGGTGTAAGCTTTTTCCCTCAAACACTGTTGTACTTAAATTTGCCAAGTCAGGAAGAGGCAAGCAGTAATAACACCTTGTGTTCAGAGTTAGTATACCTGGGTATATCCCAGTCCACACACTTCCAACGCTGAGATGGTGATCCTGAGTCAGGCTAGTGCTGGGAGGATTGGATCCCAGTATGTTGAGATGTACAGCAAAGTTTGAGTGTTCTCAGAGTTGGAGACTTGAAGAAACAGACTGAGTCTCTGAATCCTTCACTAAGGATGTAGTACCTTTCAAAGCCATTTGAGATTATCACAAACTGAGGATAGATCCAGACCCACATCCCCTGAATCTGTTGGAATTTATCTAGGTCTATGGCAAAGAAGAAGCCAGGTTGACATGCACTTAATGCCTTTTCCTTTAAGACTCAGGCTATTATTAAAAAAAAAAAAAAAAAAAAAAAAAAGGAGTGGGGGGAGTCTCAAAGTCTACACACACACACACACACACACACACATAACAATAAGACCACAGAGTTTGCATAATTTATTTCGTATACTTGGTCTTTTAAAATGTTGAACTGAGGAATTATCAAATATTCACTTTTGTTTTATATTGAACATGTCCATTTTACCAGCAGGCAGGGTTAGGATGTGAGTTATTAATTTAATTCTAGTTTGAATGATAAAAAGTTACCCTAATAAAAAGTCTAAACTTACCCTCAGGAAATGTTGGTTGTGTTCAAATAGAATCCTGAGTGAGGGATTTTACACATTTTCATAGCATAGCCATGAATGACTGGCACTTTATTTGTCTTTTTTTTTTTTAAACAAATCTGTGTAGTAATATGAGATTTAGAGATAAGAGACCAGAGGAGTGTACATCGGTGTTCAGTAATGACTTATTTTAAATTACTTCAAAACCCATATGGGAAAACTTCCTACCCCTTCCACTGTCTGCATACAAAAAGGGTAGCAATAAAATACAGTGACTGAAGCGGTCTGCTACCTGACTTCATTGTCTCATCTGCCTTGTTCGAATCCTATGAAAAGTAGATGTTGATGTAAAATTTGTATCTTCCATTGTGTGGCTGCATCTGCCAGCACAGTCTTTGAATTGCTGGGCAGATGCCACAACTGTTACTGAAAGAATAGAAGACTGACCTTGGGTTAAGACGGAATTCCTTTATTGTGCAGACACTGCGGTAGCCAGGGCGCTTTCAATGCCTGGCGTCAGTTCTGCTGGCCCTGCTCACAGGGCCTCTGTTGTTCGTGTGCAATTGTATTCCTTGCTCACTGTTGCTTATTGAGATGGAAGAATAGAATTTGAGGAAGAGTGTTCCAGATGTTTCTGATCTATTTTAGAATTATAGGCATTTTATAACCATACTGTTGGGTGAAAGCTTGATTTTTTTTTTCTTTGTAGGAGTTAAAGAGGGCTGCACTGCCTCCACGGAGCCTTCTTCAACAATTGAACTCCCAGATTATTTGATGTAAGTTCAGATGTCTGCCAATGGGAGAGAACTGTTTAATTTTAGAAAGTTTGCAAATTCTTTTCCCATAATTTGCAAATGAGAAAAGAAGTTCCAGAAATAGAGTCCCAGAGCCACCCCTGCATTTGAAAGGCTGCCATTAAGCCTGCTCGTCCCAAATCCACCCCTGTCTGCCTAAGCAGGTTGTGTCTCCCCCAGCGCTGAGTTCTGCTCTGTGGCCTTTAAGTATAGAGAAGCCTGTCCTTTGTTCTGTGGCCAGGTCAGGCATTTGATTGTGGAAGATTTCAGGGGTCTGACTCTTCAAAGCTGACAGTCTATCAATGCACATTCACTTGTTGCCCCAAAGAGAGAGTTTATTACTGATAAAGTGCTTAAATCTCCACAGTTAATACAAAGTAGAGATAGACTGATTTTCATTTAAATAAAGTTCTGCCATGGAATTAATTTTAAAAGGAGAGAAGAGTAAAATCAGATCATTTCACTTTAGTACCAGTTATAATGTTTTTCTTGTTATGACAACAAGTTGCTAAACGCTGAGCTGGGGACATTTTTGTAACTGGTTATCACAAAAATTATAACTTGTAGACATAATTCTAGCTTTTTTATAGACTCAAAGGCTTCTGTAAGAAGAAATAATTAAGTTGCAAGAGCCTGGAAAAATGGAGAGTGGAAGAACAAACAGATTTGACTGCAGATAGCTTTGAAAATGAACAAGTGTGGAAAATAATTTGAATGTAGATTGGAAAATGGACTCTGAGCTGTATGAACGTTTTTTCTCTATTAGCATCTCATGGTGGACAGAGTTAAACTGTGCTGTTTAGCATTCCGTGTACCACAAAATGTTGATTTCCAGAGTAAAGAATATACTTAAAATGTGTTACTTTTGCTTAACAGTAGTGTGAAAGCTATACTTATTGGGGAATGATACAGCATGAAACCATAATGCTGGTTATCATCTCTTGACTAAAAAGAACCCAAGAAACCATACCGAGCACTCTCTCATCGGAGGCGGTATTTGGTTTTAGAGTTCGGGGCGTGGGGGAGCTTTGAAAAGTGGCCACCACCAAGCTGGCCCAGGGAGGGTTGCTTGGGGGACAGCATAGCGTCTGGCTCCACTGATGAGGGGGTTCGCCTCTCCTACTGCAAACCCACTTCTCCTTAAAAGTCTTGCGGAAGTTGGCCCCCTCCGTTGACAACTGCAGGACTGTGCTCTCATTCTCTTGCGGTGGATTTTGAATTCCTCTTTTTTGTAATAGTGATGTAAACTAGTTCTATGTGACAGAATCGTGTGGGGAGGCTAAAAAAGAATTCTAACCCTTTCCTCATGCACTCAGGATGTTGCTGTGCTTTGTCAACTTAACCAGTTAATTCTATATTTAAAAACTGGTTTTTAACATCCTAATCTAAGGGATGGTCGCTGCATCTGCCTCAGTGCATTTTGGCACATTTGTCACGTTTCTGGCTCTCAAAAATCACAAAAGTATGTAACCTGTGTAATCGTTTGCTTAATTTATTAAAGTAAAAGCAATTTATTTTGTCACAAAACTGTCTTATATGATTATAGACAATTTTCTTAAAATGGTGAGAAAGCATGGATTTTCAGAAAAATCACTGCAATTACAGAACTTAAGCTGTTTCTTAAGAAAACCAAAAAGACATACAATAAAACCTTAATGATCAGCCTCTGAATAATTCATACCTAAACCACAATATCCCTAATTTTTATATAATAAGAGTACTTTTGTTACTTGTGGCTGTGAAATATCCAAACCCTTTAAAATTTTATTCCATCATTACATTTAGAGCCAGCTGTAGAACCATAACAATTTTTGTTAAAAATAGTGAAATGCCTTTCATTAAAGTGCCAATATAACCAAATAATCTTCTATAATAGCAACACAACTGTTGGCCAGATTGGTGTTTTTCCCTAAGGAAATTATTAAATAAAATACTGAGGGTGTAGCCTTGTGTGTGATCTTGAGAAAGCAGGATATTTCATAGAACACATTAAGCCAGAGTTTCTCGAGCAGTGTAGCCATTTTGCTTACCTGCACTTGTCCCCAGGAAGCTCTTTCCCGCCCTGGGCTTCCTCCGCTGTGACATCAGGACAGCCCTGCGTCACTGCTTGGCTCACCACACTCTTCTTACATCAGAGACATCAGCATACCAGTGCTGTCTCCCTCACACTTAGATACCGAACCTCCACAGAGGCTAACTTGGCATGAATAAAAATATTAATGAGGACATTAAGTGCTCAGTTGCATCGCTTTTCTCACATTGCCAACCAGACATTTGTGCCATCTCATTTTAAATAAAACTGGTAAGGTTATCTAAAACCATTTTTGTGAAGGACTGAACTCCAAGGTTTTCCCACAGTTAATATCTGCGCATGTCCGGGAGTGCTGAAGCACCTGCCCCTGATGGAGATTGCTTTGGAATGTCAGTTTTTATCTCAGAAAGTCAAGGCAACTTAGCATTCCATGGCAGGAACACAGAGTACAGAGACCCAGGCCAGCCCCTGGTGTGATCCCACTTCCCAGAGCCACAAACAAATAATACTGTGTTTTAATATTAAAATGATGTTTTAATTTGCTTACCACTGAATAAACTGACACGCTGGGAAAATGGCCTTCACTCACCAGTTCCCTAGAGGTATTTACACCCTAAAGTAAAACAGATTCGTGAAGAAACTAAGTTAGAATAATACTGTGACACTGACGTTCAGTTACATAGAATATGACACTTTAGGGCTGAAAAGACCTAGAGAGATATGCCCTTTTTTCTTTTTTTTTTTTCTTCCAGTCTGTCATTTCAAAAGAAGAAAATTATTCATTCCCTTTTGTATTCTATACATTTGCCTAGTCAAACATGGGAGGAAAGAGGCAGAGGGAACAAGCCTCAGGCACCTTACTGGCAGCAGGTGTAAATGGCCAAAAGACAGACCTCCTCTTAGCCACACAACTAGAGAGAGCTTTGACTTCAGCGTTTACTTAGTGACTGGGTGACACTCTCCTGGTTTCATGTTACCCACCGAGTCCTTCTGTTTCCGTGTGACTCGGAACAGATGGGTTGGCCTCTGCCGCTAGAGTGGTGGTGAATTATTTTGGATAGAGAAAGGTTTAGGAAGCTAAATCTGTATAAGCCTTGTTTTCTAGTCACACTTCAATTCCATTGCCACCGTGTTCTTTTCACATTTAACTTTCCTTCACTGAACATCTTAAGCTCTCCTGTGGGATAATTTCACCTGAAAGTTCTTTGAAGGAGTGACATGGCAGCAAACAGTGGCAGGGCAACTTTCAATCTAGGGAAACATGGCTTGGATACAGTTTCTAAATATTTGTTTTAAATGTCAGACTTGTGCATTATGTTTATTCTGTAGTCTCTCTCCATTTATATTTTTTTTTTCTTATTAGAAAATACATTGCTATCGTCTCCTATGAGCAACGCCAGAATTACAAGGATGACTTCAATGCTGAATATGATGAATACAGGGCCTTGCATGCCAGGATGGAGACTGTAGCTAGACGATTTATCAAACTTGATGCACAACGAAAGCGGCTTTCTCCAGGCTCAAAAGAGTATCAGGTAAACATGTTTGCTCCTAGACAGGCTCACTTCCATATTTTACCTTCTTTGTTCTCTACCCGGTCCACCCCCAGGCATCCTACTGGCCTTTGGAGAATGTCCTCTGGCAAACCAGCCTCTCTGCAGCTTTTGGTCTTCATTGAAAATTAACTAGGAAACTAAATACAGTATTTGAAATAGTTCTCTAAAATAAGTAAACACAACGAACTGTATTTCTGTCAGTGGAAAATAACTTTATATAACATAATATGTATAAAATATGTAATAGAGGCTTATATACTTACTGTAACATAATAGAGTATCAAGGTAAAAAGCAAACACAACTAAATAGGAAAAAAGTTGATTTGGAATTCATTGAAATATTTAACTGCATTGCCAACTCAGACCATAGCTGTTAGATCTTGTGCTGTTCCCAAAAATTGCTATTTCAAGTCTATGTTTTTTTAGAAAAAAACTCAATCTGGCCTAGAATAGGGAAGATATAGACATAAAATATAAAAAGGGTTTAATACCACAGAGATTTGGGGCTTAAGTGAAGAAAAGCTTGGTGTTTCCAGCTATTCCAAAGACTGACATTTGTTAACAGATACTAAGCCATTTTCCCTTCCCTACTTTAATTAGTAGTATTACCATAGCTGGCAAACCAGTAAAAGCCAGACCCACATACTGGTTGTTCTTTCTCATAGTTATAAGCAAAAGGATTAATACAAATGAATGTGTCCCTCCTTATGTAGGCCAGATAAATTTGTCACAATTCACAACCATAGACGATGCCTTCGTTCTGGCCTAGTAACTGTTGTTCTGACAGGGACCCACATGAGAGAACGTGAACGGGTTTCCCACAATTGGCAAAACAACCTGATAGCATCTGTGCTCTAAAGACCATGCCTTCCATTAGTGGGTCTTAATCTTTAAACAGGCTGCCTAGAGTTATGGAAGACTTTGCCAGAGGTATTTGTGTTTGAGGGTGCAAGAGGTCATTGATATGGTGGGTGTTTGTTTTTCTTTCTTTCTTTCTTTCTTTCTTTCTTTCTTTCTTTCTTTCTTTCTTTTAACATGTAGTTATTTACCAGTGTACCATGATTATATTTAAACTAAAATGTAATTCCAAGGATTGCTTAGGGGTTAGGAGCAGGCTACGGAGCTAAACTGCCAGGGTTTGATTCCCAGCTCTACCATTGAATATTTGTGTGACCTTGGGCAAATTACCTAACTTTCTTCAGAATCCCCATCCATAAAATAAAGTGATTAGATAGAGTTGTGCAGAATAAATGTAAGTATTTGGAAACTGCTTAGTCCATAGTACATAAGGTTAGATAAGTATTAGCCATCTTCCCTAGCTATCCAATTTCCCTCCTGAGAGGCAATCAATGGTACTGGTTTCCAGTGCATTCTTTCAGAGGTTTGTGTGTGTAAGATGTATATACACATGTATATACACAAGCAAATTCACCAGTGTGCTATATGTAATTGAATCTAAGATGTCATCAGTTACAATATGTACTATTGTCTTCTGTTCCAGTAAGTTAAACTGTCACACATTATTTGATTGCATTAAAATGAGAGGAAACGTGCATCTTAGAAGGAAGTTGTTAGAATGTATTATATTTCTTCTCAAATGATATCAAACTGTATAAGTCATTCTGCACTTTGCTTTTTTTCACTAAACAATATAATGCATCTTAGAGAACTTTATATAAGTACATGAAGCACTTACCCCTTTTAATGGCCTTTTCGTATTCCTTTGTATGGATTAATGGACATTTAAATTTTCTTTACTGTCTTTTGCTTTACAAACGGTACTGCAGCAAATAACCTTCTACGTGCAGCATTTCACTCAGGAGCAAGCAAATCTGAAAGAGAGGTATAAGTGCTGAGTCAGTTTTGCATTTGCTATTTTGATAGCAGTTGCCAATTGCCTTCTTTAAAGAGCATACCAATTTACATTCCCATCATCAGTATTTCCCCACCCTTGCTGAATGTGTGTTAGCTGTTTATATTGCCAAAAAAAAAAAAAAAATGTTCCCTTCTGATTTTAATTTTTAATTTTGTAGAATGTTCATGAAGAAGTCTTACAAGAATATCAGAAGATCAAGCAGGTAGGAATCATCACTGTGGGTTTCTGACCCGTAGTTGGGGCAGTATTATAAATTCTGCAACCTAATTCCTCCCGTCTGTTTCCTCTGCAGTCCAGTCCCAATTATCATGAAGAAAAATACAGATGCGAGTATCTTCATAACAAGCTGGCTCACATCAAAAGACTAATAGGTGAATTTGACCAACAGCAAGCAGAGTCATGGCACTAGATCTCTGCTTGGACCAGAAGATGTGAATAAACTTAAGCTTATTTATTTAAAATTCCAAATGAGTTGCTCTAAGATGCTAAAAAAATGAAACTTTGCTTGTTGAAAGTTTCAGTATTAGTAAACTTGAGTTATTTACTTTTTTTTTTTTTTTTTCCATTTTACTTTGCTTCCCTGCATTTTTGAAGCTGCTTTTTCTGGTCCTTCTTCCCATGCCTACCCCACCCCCAAGACTTATGTTTGTCAATAGAAATAATTTTTTTTAGATATTGGAGATCCAGTGTCTATACTTCAAATCAGCTCTTTTCCTTAAAAACTTATGTTTGTCATTAGAAATGATTTTTTTTAAGATATTGGGGATCCAATGTCCATACTTCAAAGTTATGTGTGTTAAAAAAAAAAAACAGTAATGTGCAAGGTGAAATGCTTTTGGATAAACATAAGCCTATTTTCTGACCTTTCTTAACGCAAACTCTTTGCCTTAAATGGTAGAATATTTAGAAATTTGCACAAAATACAAAAAAAAAATTTAAAACATTGTTTTGGAGGGTTAAGAAATAGAAAGGTGTATGTGTATGTGTATAAATATGCACACATATGTACATACAGGCTGACTTGATCTAGAACAGTAAATCCGCCCTGCAAGTTAACCCCCCATTGCAATGATTGCCTTAAGGTGTTTGCTAGTTGTGTACATAGTGTGGTTAATCATTAGCTACACTACTTCCCACTTGGTTAGAGCAATGGGAAGTATACTGTGGCCTACCAGCGTCTGAAAGCGTGTGCTCGACCAGTATGTATGCAGAGGTGGTGTGGATGTGAGCGTGCATGGAGGAAAAAAGCTGCTACTCTCAGTAGGCCAAACGCTCAGGTTAAACAACAGACGAGTGTTACTGTAGGGTTTTTTGTTTTCGTTTTTGTTTTTTTTTTTTTTCTGTCAAATTGCTACTTCTATCGTGGAAGACAAAAGCATTTCCATTTCAACAGTTTGTCAGCTTTATTAATGTTGGGCAAAATCAATATGTTATGAAAATGAAACAGATCTATAGTTTTGGGGCAAAATTATAAAATTAAACATGTAGGTAACCTATTTATATACTGCTATAAAGTATTTTTTGAAGAGAGATATGCAAAGAAGCTATTACCTACATGAAATGTATATTTAAAGATTTTTTTTCATCCTGGAAGCCAGGAATATAAAAAAGAGCAGATATATTTAACCATAACATACTGTGATTCATCAAACAGCACAAACTTTCATTTCATGGAGTTTATCTGTTGACGTTGATTTAAACTATCATTTGTTTTATCATGTGGGAACATAAGTTATGTGGTCAAAAATATAAGGATTTTGAACTAATGTTGATTCAAGTTGTGTTGTCTTATCGTATTGTCTTTTCAAAGTGCTGCCAGTTGAAAAGGGAAGCATTATGTTTACAAATCTGTTTTGAAATGTTTGCCAAAATTTTGGTAGTATCTTTAATAAAGATGTTTGTCTCCAGCATCCAAAAAATAAATAAATAAATAAGTAACTTTGTTGTGTATCGGTATAAACCAGAAAATGTTGGTATCTAGAGAACCTGAGAGCATGTAGATGAACTTTTCTCTTTGAATTCTTCTAAAACATTAACTGGAAAGAGTAGATAATATAGAAATGTATGCAGAAGTAAAAGACGATACAAAGACTGATACAAGACCCTGTACACTATAACTCTGTAACATTACTACAGGAATTTGATTTTTCTGTAGCACAGACGTCCTAAAGAATTGGTTTCTTTTAGCGTTGAGATCCCTGGTGCTCTTCCTTTTACCTCAGAATTGGTACAATCATTACTAAATGTTCATTGATTTCAAACTTTGAGTTGAAAAAAGATAGGAAATGGGAATAAATGTGTTCCTTATATTATGGTGGAGTCTCCTGAGGGATTTGTCTATAGGTAATGACCTCACTGGTGTCATTTCTTGGACATCTTGGCCTTTTAATCAAAGATTGTCTGCTGCTATTTGCTATGAGCAGTGTTTTTCAAAAGCAAGGTACTTGGACAAACACTTGCATCACCCAAATTAGAATCTCTGGGTATAGGGCCCAGGTATCCACATTTTCCTAAATATGCTCCAGGTGACTTTTGCAAGTCAAAGTGTGAGGACCATTGGTTTAGTAATGGCACTAAACCTTTAGGTCTCTAAATCTCATGCCTATCTATGTCAGCAGGTACAAATCACTCTTCCCTCTACATGATATGAGGCATCCTCTCAATTGCTTCACTGCCAACTCTTATTTCAGATCTTGTTTACGAACAAGCCTTCCCTGGTTGTTAGCCCTTGGAGCTCCCACCTACCCACAACAGCACATCTTCTGGTTTACAAATTGGGTGATAATGGAAGCTGGAGATAGGTCATGAAAATCCAGCATTGCACATTCACAGACCTGACCACCTACCTATAAAAGCCTTAATTTAGATGTTTGTTGTATACATTGGGCAGATCCTTGCAAAATGTGTGTTTGTTGGCACAAATTTGAGCTATAAATCTCTGAATCTGCTATTTTGAAGATGGCCATGAGCCTAGTAAAATATTTATAGTCATCCTTTATCTCCTGCAAGATTTTTAGATTCCCTCAAATAATTGCTACAGGAATGAGTGGCCACTTAGTACCAGTTACTCTAGTGGAAAGATTTATTTAGTTGTTTTCAGTAAGTATAAAACAGCATTATCAAGATGAGAGAATGAGGGGTGTGTGTATGTGTGTGTGCACGTGTGTGTGCATTTGTCACATTCATCTAAAATAATTTGAAGCACTTTTGGAAATTTTTACCAACACCAGATTAACTCCAGATTGAATGAGCAGCTGAGTACAAACCAAAAGGAACATTCACTAGATGTGGTTTTGTTTTTTAAGCAGGGGTTCTGTTTCCTATCTTGTTATTTATTTCCCTTGGAATACTTGGGGGTAACTTCCAACTCTTGAGTTTGATGGTGGTTCAGTACTTGCTCTCACAAAAATAATTGGTGTGGTCAGTTTATATCATTGCTCCATGCACAGTGACTGTAAAAATTCAGTATTCATTTCATCTCTGATCTTTTAAACTTAATAGTTTTCTTTTCCCTTAAAGCATTTCACCTCATGATGTAAAACAAATGCATACTTGCATGTTGGAAGCAAGATGCTGAAATGGTTAGACACAAGTAGTCCATCAGTTCCAACACTCTCCTTGGTTGCCTTACCCCTTCCACTAGTGCATTCTCTGCTTCTGGAACTTGGCTGAAACTCTTTAGCCAGTTCATTGTATTTCTGGCAGTGTGAGTGTTGAGTCATGTATGCGTGGTATATGCCCTTACTACTATTGAAGTTCTTATGGTTTATTACTTGCCTAAGTGTTATTGAATCCTTTTCTTACGTGTACCGGATGGGGGGAAAATTCTAGCCAGCATTTTGAGGAACTTTTTGTGAAAGAATATTAACTGACACTACTAAATGAAGGCAACAGAAGATGTTATCATTGTTCTTTGTAACCCAAAACTAAACAAGGATGTGAGGCTCATTTCTAAGTATTTCTGTGTGTGTGTGTACACACACACACACACACACACACACACGTAACACACTGTTTCTCAGTTCCACCCAAACCATGTTAGGACCCTCAAAGGTAAAATGTCACAAGGACTTTTCAGCAGCTGTGGTGGTCCCTTTTGTTCTACACCAATTTCAGTTCAATAAAAATGTTAACTTTGCAATTCTGGGAATTGTTTTTCCTTTGTCTCCTTTCAAGGCTCTTAAATTTATCTTTCAAAACAAAAACAAAAAACCCCTAACAGAGTGCTCTCTGATGCCCTAATGTAAATGATCCTCCTGGGACAGAGCTATTTGTTGTTGGCGACTCTAGGAAGTGGGGGCAGGGTATTTGTTCCAAGACCTGCCTGTTTTCAAAGTGCCCTCCAGAGGCAACATCTACTTGGAGAACAAGAATCACTTACCGATTGTTTCCTATACATGCATTGTCCCATTACTCCTCACCTCAACCCTGTTATCTCCATCTTATAGGTGAGTGAACTGAGGCTTAGAGAAGTTAAGAAACTCGTCCATGAGACAGCTAGTAAACAGTGGAATCTGGGAAACCTGACCCTGGCATCTGCGTTCTTAACCGTTTCTCCATATTGCCCCTCATGTGCTGGTACCTTACAATGAGCTTCACAAAGTGACCGTTCCAGTGACACCACACAGGCTAGACAAACTCTTGATTCAAAGGAGACTAGAATGTGGACGGTGGGGTAACATCTAGATTATTGTCTGTAAGTTGATTTTGTCAGAAATGGTAAATGTGAAGGAAGGCCAAGTACTTTTTAAGAAAAAGTATGTTTCCCTTGTTTTTGAATGTGTGCAGTCTTAACAGGCTATTTGAAGGAGACTGGGACAGTGCAGGTGGAGACAGGAGGCAGGGTCTGGAATCACACGATCTCTTCTTCATAGTAAAAAGCTATCTCAGGGGCCCCAGGGTGGCTCAGTCGGTTAAAGCATCCCGACTCCTGATTTTGGCTCAGGTCATGATCTCACAGTTGTGAGATCAAGCCTGCAAGCCCTACGTCAGGCTCTGTGCTAGGTGTGGAACCTGCTTGAGATTCTCTCCCTCTGCCTCTGCCCCACCCTCGTTTGTGCTCACTATCTTTCAAAAAAAAAAAAAAAAAGCCATCTCAGTAACAGACTCCTGCTCTAGAGGCTAACCAGTCTGAATTAGACATAAGGATATTCTCCTAGCTAGATCTTTAACTTCCAAGTTTTACACATTTTCTGAAGGAATAACAGGAGGGAAAGGAAGAAATCCTCAACTAAACACTGACATGAAAACCTAGAACAATCGGTCAGTCGGTGCCAGCAGTGATTCTGGTTAGGTCTACAAAGAGCCTCACGAGCAAATGAGGTCCCCAATGTTATGATTGTGTCCGTAGCCCTCCCCCACTGGACATTTAACACTGTACTTGTCTTTTAACCCCTTCCTCAGGTAAAGTGAAAACATGCCTTCTTACTGGGGCATGGAAGAGGCTTCATCGTTGTTTATAAAGCACAGGGGAGTTCCATGAAAAACAGCCATCTAAATTATGGATTGTCTGCTGAAGGCAATAGGGAGAATTTGCCTCAACTGATTTTCAACTGATTGCAGCGGCGGCAAAGGCAGAGAGAGGCTTGAGGCTTCCAGGTGGAGTGTTTGGGGTTCGTTTTATTGAATGCCAAGACCTATGCAGACCTGCTCCACTGGTTTTACCTTTCTGAGATTGGAACAGGAGACTGGCAGTGGCAGGAAGTAGCTCTGTTATTTTATGATTGCTCAATTCTCAAGCTGGGGTCAGATGATTCTGCTATGCATGACAATAGAGATGTGTCATTTATAACTCCTGCCTGCTGAATTCAACTGGCCAGCCAGGCTGGTTTGTCTTACTGTAATTAGATCTTTGATGCAATATGGGTATTTGTAGATGAAGAAGAATTCCATTTCTGGGTTTGTGAAACGTAGGAGAGTGCTTCCTAAAGATGAGCTCATGTGATTAGCCACTACGCTTGAGTTCTAAAGCTTGGGCTTCTAGAGGAATGGCCACCTGCCTTCCTAGACTTAGGGATTCCTAAGGGCTTACAGAATTCCACTGTGGTATCAATAGGCAGCGTGATTCACCTTGCCAGCCTCATCACCTGCTGATCCCACCCTCTGAACACCACACAGACCTGCCTTCAGGTGCTCCTATCCTAAGGCCTTAGTACTTGCTGTCCCTTCTGTCCCACAAGGTCCATCTTCCACCCCTTCTTCACTTAGCTAAGTCCTCCCCACACTCAAGATCTCCCCTTAACATCACCTCCTCCAGGAAGCCTTCCCCAACCTATCTCAGATTAACTCAGGCCACAATGGTATATGCTCTCTTTCATCTTCTACTTCCCCTTTGTGGCATTTATCACAATTATAACTAACAACTAGTTGTATTATTAAATAAGTTCCAAGAGAGTAGAGACTATCTTGTTCTCTAGGCTGTTCCCAGATCCTAGCCCAGGATCTGGCACAGAGGAGGTGTTCAATAATAATTTATTCAAAGAATAAATGAGGCAGGCTATTCATATATGTCCTATTTAAAATTAACATGGCCAGAGGATTTGGATTACTGCAAGAGTCTGCTGTGTCAGTTAGGTCTATGTGCCTTGCCATATCTTCCCAAATTCGTGATTTAGGAATTAGTTACCAATGGCAGACTGACCTTACTTTGAGAGTCCCTGTGTCATGTTTAACAAACTGGACACCTGCATAGGGGATGTCTCTTTCCAACTTTGGCATTCACACCTCTAGTTGCCTCTGGAATATTAAGCATCTCAACAGTATATAATGGTTTGTAATATAAAATGAACTGATTTTAAAAGTTACTTTTATTTATAATAACTGACAGGTTCTGATTTCATTTCCTACTATATTTTTTCTATAGCTTTTCTCCCACTTGTCAAAGACATGGTAGAGGACAGCAGTCTACAGATGTTATATATCATTTTTTTATCTTCATTAAAGCAACTCTGGTCTGACATTTCTTTAAATTCGACATGAGATTTGGTTACACTTATTTTATGCCTAGCATTTCTGTAATCTTCCAAGCATAGACATTTTGAGGACAATTGAAGGACTTAGGGATTCCTGTAATGATAGAGCGAGCAGAGCCTGTTAACAGCATCCAGAACTGTCTGGATTTCATAGATGATGAAACGAAGATGTTTAAATGACGGCCACACAGAGCAGGATGAAACCCCAGGAACTTATACACTCTTCCTTGGGAGGGACTGAGAGCAGCCCATAGCTACAAATGGCCAACAATACAGAGTCATAAAGTACCAAACAAGGCACACCGTACACATGTGATTCAGAGCGATCAAGCCAGACAGCCTGGCTTAGAGTCCTGGTCTGCCACTCACAAACTACAGACCACAGGCAAATTTATAAAGCCCTGCAGCCTGTTTCCCATCCGTGAAGCGGACGGTACCTACATCAGAGGATTATGATAATGTATAGGTAGAATGGTGCATGGGACCTAGTAAGTTTTCTGTATATTTTTCACTATCTTCTAATTATGTCTTTCCATCTTTTATTTGGATTTGCAAAGTTTTGTTACAATATACCTGACAAACAAGCAGCCTAAAAGCAGGACTAAAAATCCTATTAGGTTAATTTAGATCTTTGTATCACTGTGACTGAGCCCCTGTTGTATGATAAACACAGCCCAGAACATTTTCAAGACTCTACAACTTATTGCCTTGTGAAGTAAGTTTTCTCTGTGAATCTTTCCAAGTGTCAGTTAGCTTCACTTAACAACATGGCTACCAGTAACTTAGTGCTGATGCACTTCTTCCAAACTTGAGCTTAACTTTGAATATTCTATTAATTATTTCTTCCATTTGTCTTCATACAGGAGAGTTTTAAAAAGAGCCTTGTTGTCTGTAAGCCTGAGTGCTTCTTGCCCAGGCAGGTGCCAGAGTGGGTTGGCGCAGTTCATTTCAGGTAAGAGGCTTTGGGGAAAAGCCTGCTATGGAAAAGACTCTCTTACACCTGGAAGCTTTTCCTTCTCCTCTCAAAGGCAGAGTTCATTTAAGTCATCCTTGTCAAAGTAGTGCCAAGAGGGTCTCCAGGGGTCTTGGGGCCACCTGAGCCACAGAACTGTGCAGCTGAGAGCAGCTATAAGAGCACACTGGGGACTGTTGGCAAAGTCACCTCCTCACCTCCCTCATCTTCCTTCCTCTCTCTGCCACTGATGACAAGTCTTTATTGCCCTGGTAACCAGTCATCACCACCTCACCTGCTCCTCCCTTCTCTTAACTCACTGCTCTTGCCTGAATGAACTATTATGGCTCCTCCCTTCTGTTAACATCTTAGCATTTTTCCTGTCATTGGTTACAGATGACTTGGCTTATAGATGAGAAAGTGAGTTCAGAACCAAAGACCTGTCAGCAAGACGTGAAAGTGCGGGAAGTTGAAAATGCTTTGTGGTATAGAGAGTAAAGAATAGAGTCCTAGATCTGAGATCCACCAACCTGTGACCCAGAGCAATTTGCCTACTCCCCAGATCTCCCTTCCAACATCTCTGATAAATTAGGATAGTACCTATCTTCCGTAGTTGCGCAAGGATTCAAGAGAGATGGGTGCATTCAATGAGAGGGACCGGGTGGGGCAATCATAAAGCAACACTATGTATTCTCACACGTGCCCCTGCAAACACACTCCGGCAGCTGTTTCCTTGCCTTCAGGGAAGAAATCTCTGGCAGATCTCAATCCCTCCAGGACAGTTGCTCTTGATAAGCCCTGTGGTCACTCTTCGAATCAGTTTCCTTTCAGTAACTACTAAGTCCAGCCTTCTGTAACAGCCAAAACTCTGAAATGCATTTAAAATCGAAGTCTCTCCCCTCTTCCAGCTTAGGCTTGCTGGAAGCCAAGTGCTTCCTGCTACCCTCCCTACTGTCCCACCACTCAGCCACCTCCAGGGTTGATGGAGGAGATGGTAGGGAGGAGAGTTAAGGGCCGCAGAGATCTTAGCACCTCCCGAACCTGGACTTGACTTCCTACAGGCATCATCAGAACCCATCCCAGGTACCTTGGAAGGTGCCCTGCTGAGTTCCTCCAGCCTTGCAAGGTTTTGACAGGGCCTCTTTAGCCAGCCTTTCCAAGAGCGTGCTTGTGTGTGCAAGCATGCCCGCACACGTGTGTGTGTGCACGCGCACACACACACACACACACACACACACACACACACACACCTTCCTCTTCAGGTAGGAAGCCAGTTGCCTATGGCCTCATTCTAAACCACACCAACACGGCAACTAGAAGTCTTCCATCTGGTCTCATCCACCCTCCCACCCCAGCCATAAACAAAAATTAGCACTTTGGGCCTGCCACCCTCAGAGTGCAGCAACTTCCCAAATGCATCCTCCATCCTGCTCTAGGGGCATTTTGTGTATTTTTTCAGGCAAATACCAGTCCTCTGTGTCCCCCAAACTTGAGGAATCACAAATAAGGGATTTTGTTTGTGTCTTTAAACCACTTTATTGAAATGTGACTGACATGTAAAAAGCTCAGTGAGTTTGGGGAGAAGGATACACCTATAAAACCATCACCACCATCAAGGCTACAAACATACCAAATCATCTCTCAAAGTTTCCTCTCACACCCTTTACTAACATTATTTTTGTGTATGTGGCAAGAATGTTTAACGTTAGATCTACCCTCTTAGGAACTTTTTTAAAATATTTATTTTGGCAGAGACAGAGGGAGAGAGATAATCCCAAGGAGGCTCCATGCCCAGCACGGGGCCCAATGCTGGGCTCAGTCCCACAACCAGGAGATAATGACCTGATCCAAAGTCAAGAGTCAGACGCTTAGCCAACTGAGCCACCCAGGTGCCACTACCTTCCTGCAAAATTTTAAGTATACGATATAGTACTGTAAGCTACAGGCACCATGGTGTATAGTGAATCCCCAGAACTTGCATAACTGAAATTTTGTACCCTTTGGCCATCACGCCTCTTCATCTCCTCCTTCCACCAGCCCCTAGTGATCACCATTCTACTTTGCTTCTACGAGTTTTGCTATTTTAGATTACACATGTAAACGAGAAAATACAGTACTTGTCTTTCTCTGGCTTTTCATTTAGCACAATATTCTCCAGGTCCATTCATGTTGTTGCAAATGGCAGGACTTCATTTTAAGGCTGAAATATTCCTGTGTGTGATGTGTATACATACACACCACATTTTCTTTATCCATTCGTCCATCTATGGACATTTAGTTTCCTTCCATATCTTAGCTATCGTGAATAGTGTTGCAGTGAACATAGGAGTCCAGATTTCACTTTGAGAACTTAATTTCCTTGGATAAATATCCAGAAAGCAGGATTGCTGGATCATATGGTAGCTCTATTTCTAATTTGCAAAAGAACTTCCATACTGTTCTCCACAGTGGCTACACCAACTTACATTGCCACCAGCAGTGCACCAGGTTTCTTTTACTCTATATCCATGCCAACATCCAAGTGGTCTTCAGGAAGCTGCTATCATTAACCTGTGGTAAGGGGAAGCACAATCCCAGCCCTCTGTGGAAGCCCTCGGATTTCTCACATCAGCTGACTTCTCAACTAAAAGTCCTTATGCCAGTGAGAGGAGCCAAAAGCTAAGGGGAGCAAAACTGGGTATTTTGACAACTTCTGCAAGCCCTGCATATGTGATGTAGCATCGTGCTTTACAGCTGTGGGTGCACAGCAATCTGTTGCCTTGTGACTTCCACCAAAGCTGTCAGAAGGAGTCCCACGTTCAACCCTATTATATGTGCGTGTGGATTTTCAGTCATGGCCCCAGTGCCTTAACCCAACAAATATTTATGTGCACCTAGGCACTGTGCTAGGTGCTGGGAATCTCTCACTGAACCAGACCAATGCAAATGACACAGATTATTTGATTCCACTTGTGGTAAATGCTGCAAAATCAAAGGGTAGCTATGAGAATGAATAATGAGGGGGCATAAGGCAATGTGGGAAGGGAGCAGGGTCTCCCTGGGGAGGTGGCATGGAAGCTAATACCTGGAGGATGAGGAGAAGCAGGATGAGAGGAGACTGTACCAGAAAGAGAGAACACGCTGGCAAGTCCTTGAGAAGAAGGCCTTTACCACTCACTGAATGCATGTTCCTCCAAATCGCTTCTCATTAACAAAAGCCATTTAGGGTCTTGCTTTTTTGTCGTTGAACTTTTCTCAATTGCTGCTTCGCCCTTACTAAGCATTTCTGTGGACACAAAGCCCAGATGCGATTCACTCCTCAGGTCCAAGCACTTGAGGTTATAGCCTTATCTCAGGCACTTTGGTACTTGGGGTTCTTATCTGGTGGCCTTCTCATATTGCTAATAGTTCTGAGGAAAGTTTCCAAAATAGACCCGTATCAGTTTAGTGGCCAGTCGATCTCAGACGGGCCCAAGAGCTTTCACATGGCAAAGTGTAAGCTGGGGAGGAAAGTGACCGCCTTACCCAGGAATTAGCCAGACCACCTTCTTCTCCCCTGAGGTTGGAGAATTCCGCTAGTGCAGAATGAGTGCACAGAGAGCCAAGATTGGTGAGTGCCCTCCACTGATAGAGGTTTCTGGGGTTACAGCAAGAAGTTTTGGCCACAGGGATAGAGCCCTATCAGCCAGAGGCAATTTCTCTGAGAAAAAGAAGTAACAGCCAGCCTTTTCTCTCTGCCACCAGCAGCCAGGCAAACCATCTGTATGGTGTGATTCTAAGGAGGTAATTGGTGGGCAGAGAGGAAACCGAAACAAGAAGAATGGAGAAAGAGGCCAAAAGGTCAGAGAAGCTGAAAAAAGAGCACTTCTGGTAATCAAAATGAGCAAAAGTTGGGAAGCAAGGTGGATGTTTTCTGAGAGACCATTTTACAGCCTATGTTGCTTTGTGCCATTTCCAGGCATTTTTGCACATACTCTCAATCCTACCTTTAAACCTTTGTAGCATGAGGTGGGATATCCCACCAAGAAAAAACAGGCCTAGAGGGGTCACATGCTATCAACACCAGGGCAAGAATGCCAATCTGGTTGCGTTACTGTTCCCCACTTCCTGCCTCAGGGGCTTGCCCTCTTGGACTTGGTGCCGACCCTCAAGACTTACCTAGTTACTAAGGGGACCCAACAAGGTTCCTCACAGCCAACTCGTGTTCTGCTTCCTTGAGATTTAGTTTCCCTGTAAGAGTGTTGAAATAAACCCCCATTTACAGAGGGTGAAACTTCCATTCCCCTCTCTGCACTCTGAATCAGGTATTCCTCATTGCCTTGGCTTCTTCAACCAGGTTAGTCTCCTCAGTCTGCTATGAAAATGCCCCTTTCTGCTAACACCACCCTTGAGTTCAGGCCATTCCACATGACGGGCAGCCCTCCCAAGCTCCCATCCATGACTGTAACCATCCCCTTCTCCTATATTCTACTGGGCGGTGAGATGCCCTCCCTCATAGCCAGACTAAGTACCCCCGCCTCCCCCAGCAGTGGGAACAGAATCTTAAAGGACACTCCTAAGCAAATCTATTTCCTAACTCATAACATGACTGTTATGGCCACCCAATAACAAATTAACACATGTCCTTTGTCTTTTTCTCTATTCTTTAAAAAAAAGTCCTTTCACCTCTTGACAAAAATTTCCAAAAGTACGTAGTAAATAAAAAGCAGAAGCCCCCTGTTCTCACTCATCTCCCTCAAGCTCCAGAGCCACTAAACACACACAGTATCATACACAGTTCTCTCTTCTGTCCAAATAGGATAGCAAACTACAATCTGCCACTTAATTTTTTATTCAGTAACCGCTACTTGCACATCATTCCATGTTAGTCCCTGTTGGCTAAATTCATTATTTTTAACAGCTGTATGGTATCCTAGCACTTATACCCTAACTTTGTGATTTCATCACCCGTGAGATTCAGGATTATTCCTAATAGTGAAAAATTGAAATCTTCACCCACAATGGAAACATTTAAACTGGACAGTTTGACATTTTAGTCAGTAACCCTGCTGACATCCCTACCTTACCTTACCTCACTCACCAAATCCTCTTTAAGCATGAGAGAATCGCAAAACATAAAGAGTGTTCAGAGGATGTTCAGAAATCATTTACAAGTGCAAAAAATTTAAATATTGTACATCAGTCTCTAAAAAGTCATCAAGTACATTTTGTTTCTTGAGTTCAACAACCTTTGATGATAACTATATCTCCATGCTATGAATGAGAGAAGCAAAAAGTAAATTTCCGTACTGACAATTTTGGACTATTATATGTTTATATGATACTTTACGTTTAGGATTTACATTAGTTATGTTGTGTTCTTAAACATAAGTGTATGCATTTGGTTCCGTTCTATAATTAAATGGATTTAAGGGTCCACTTCAGTTTTTTGACTCTCACCCTTACCTTTTCCTGAGACTTTTTTTTTTTTTTGAGTCATCTCATGGTTAACCAGATTTTGTTGTGCACTTTTTTCCCCTAATTAAATATCTCTACTGAGAAATGTGAGGTCAGTCTGTTCTTTCCCCCTTTTGTAGGAAACATGCTTTTTCTGCCAAGATGCCCATGGGATTCTTATACTGTCCTTAAAGTTCAAATAGCTTCACTGTGTATCTTCGTGTTGATTATTCTGTTACGAGTATTTTTCCCCTTAAGATCTCTTTCCATGTACAGAGTCAGATCATGCTTTATTTCCTTGGAGTTTTATTTCATTTTATTTGTGATATTTTTATTTCCTGCTCCATGTGTTCTGTTCTCTACTTCAGGAACACCATCATCCCATATGATGTCTGGCTGTCATTATCTACTTAGTTTTTATTTATTTGGCAATCCCTCCCATAAATGCTATTTTATTCTCTTTAGTCTGACCTCTTCATCACTGGATATGTTTTCAGCAAACATCTATTCTAATGTGATCTTCATTTCTAGGATAGTTTTATTATCTTCCATTTCTTTCATCACTCTTAGCTTACTCTGTCTTCTTTTGCCTATTCTTCATTGATCTTATATTTCACCTTAGAATTATTTCACAAAGACCTTGTGTATTTTTAAAAGTTCTTTCAGGGTGCAGGTAAATATGCATCTGAAATGCTTTGGTTTGCTGCAATAATTCTTCTAAAGCGTATTCTTCACTTGCCTTCTGATTTTTGAGTTTCTTTGCTCCTTTTTGTTCCTTATTTTTATTTGCTTTTGGTATTATTAATGGACCTAAGTCTACCTGAAAACATAGACTCTGCTCTAAAAGGAACGCTGTTCTCTCCTGAACTTGCTATTTCTTTTAATTATGGAGAAGAGTCAGGGGGTTAGCTAGAGCAGCCACAGGCTTCAAATCAGATTTTTATTGGGTTTCAATAGTTTTTAGCCATATTCCCAATGTTCTCTGACCTCTCGGGTGAGCAGATTGCCCAAGCAAAATATAAAGGCCATGGTGGAGTCTCCCAGCTCTCTAACCTTTTATTGGGTTATTTATGTTTATCTATAGCTGCTTGTTTGAATCAACCAACTACCACAAAGCTGGCTGCCACTTACACCTTTTCATCCTTCCTGCCTCACCTCCTAAAGAGGAATTCTACTTTGGGAAATAAGTATGTCTTGCCCAGTAACTCCTTTCCATCTGTATGACCATCCTCTCTTCTGCATTGTAGAGCAAACCCCTGAAGGGACGGTCTGGATTTCTCCTGTACCCCATCCACACCCTCAGTCCTTGCTCTGAGTAAAAGAGCATCACCTGAAACCCTGATATCACTTGTTTTCAGAAAACTCTGAATCCTAATTAGAACCCAAAAGGTGTGTTTCCACTCTTTCCAGTCTCCCTTGACTTGGTCCAGATTCACCATATTTGGATGACAATGTAATTTGAGATTTTAGCAATTTCCTAGTTTTACTTAAGGTGGACTTTTCCCATCAAAATTTCATCCAGTCTAACTTCATCCATTTTGTAGGTTTCACGGAAGTGTTACGTTTACAGAACACACAACTTTACACCACCATCTTTTAGCTAGATCACTTCCCCCGCCCCCAACCCCGCCCCAAACTCCCTGCTTAACAGGCTCCCTGGATTATGAGCATTTTGCTTTACTTAGTTTCATTCAAAATCACTTACTAAACATTTATTATGCTTATTGAAGGCTCCCTGCCCCCAGCACAAATCATCAATAGTACTAGAATGTAACGTTGGCATGAGTCATTTATGCCACTAAATAACTTAGAATACAAATGTATTGAGTAAATACTAGATGCAGAACAGTATGTAAGATGCTGCTTAAAACATAAAAATGAGTAAGACTCAAGGCCTTCTTTCAGGGAACGCTACAGTATGACATGGTAAGATGAGAAATCTCTAAGTAACAATAGTAAGATGCATTAAATAAGGCCAAGGAATGATCACTATTATTATGATGCTGTCATGATGATGACAGGAGCTATGGAAGAGTGCGATCCAGGTCAACTGAAGGGAGGACAAAAATCAAAGGGAAAGAAAAACTGATAAGCAACATGCACCCTACATAACTTGAGGTAGGGTGACGTGATGACAAGACAATGTGCTTTGGAGTTTTACAGACACAGGCTCACCTCTCAAATCGTACACTTACCACGTCTCTCAGTGAAAAAACTCCTCTGTCAGTTTTGCCTTTGGTAAAAATACCTAATACTACCAACCTGTTGTAAGGACCAAGTGGAATGATGCATGTCAACATCCCCTCACAGTGCCTGGCTCACAGCAGGTGTTTTTATAAATGTTTATTTTCTGGCCAAATTAACTGTTTATCAGGCTTCACCCCTTAATTGCCATATCTGTTATATGAACTATTTAACACATGGGAGGATTTTTTTAAATGAGTGCTCTCACCCCTTGTTAATTATACCTGCCTGCCATATAATTGCATAATTCTTAACTATATCATTGCTCTATTAATTCTATCTCTGAAAAATCAAATGAGACCATCATGAAAGTGCTCCACAAACTGTTAAGTAATAACCAGTGTAAGGAAATAGTATTATCATAATGTATACCTGATGTTATGCTCCTTCCTTTATTAAGAAATCCCAGCCCTATGAAAGAGAGACACCTTTAACTGACTTGAACTGGGTTTTACCCTGCTGTGTATTTAGACAATTTCTGTACTGACTGGACGCCATTTCTCTGAGAATATTTAGAGTCTGTTTGATGCTGCCTTGGGACCCTGCCAGTGTTTTCCATAGACATGCAACATTATACACACAAAAAGAAAAATAGGTCAGAATCTCTTCTAGTTGAGCGGCCTCTTTCCTCCGCTAAAGGTCATTCTTAATCCTCCCCCCAGCTCCCAGAACGCTGTGTGCAATGGTTTTTCAAATGTTCCAGGAAGGAAATAGCTTCTATAAAGAAAAGCGGGGAATACATTCTTCATGGCAGCAAGGGCCCCTAAATGTGTCACAATTCCATTTACAGCACTGCAAAGATGAGTTCTAGGGAATCTTCATGTTGGTCTATTTTCTGTAGTTAAATTTTGAAATTCCATCCCTGGATACAACCATGGCGGGAACTTTAACCATTAGCCCTCTGAACAGAGAATGGAAAACGAGAGGATTCTAGAGGCCAGTGTCACCACACGTGAGTGCAGAGGATGGTGCAAACACGGCTGGAGAGAGCTTACACTAAACCACCAAGCTGGGACCAAAGTGAGACTACGCCACATCTCAGAAGCCTAGAAACCAAAACAAACTCTGAGAATTCCATGGGGCACACAGAGACTGCTATGAAAGATGCAGCGTTGAACAAAGCACACAGATGACAGCTAGGCTAACCTGGAAAGCAGCCTCCTTGCTCCCTCAAAGCACCCATTTCTCAAGAGGAGCACCAGCTTTCCCAGATCTCTGCCTTCGGCAGAGGCCAAACGAGTCCACTTCCTGGAGACAATGGCAGCCCTTCCATCACCCCGAGTACTGTCCACTGGCTAGGCCACACATTATTTACCATTTTAGAAGTTATTTTCACAATTTCCTAAACCTACCACACAACTTGAATTCCCTTTTCTATTCATAACAGTTCGCTCATCTGGTTTTGACCCAACCTTTATCAAAGCATGTGTCACCCTCTCAGACATATGTCTGGAAATACTGTGCATGTGACTCAGGAACAAACAAACAAGAGCACTCAGGTATCATCCCTTTCTTCTACTATCCTTTATTTGCTAAAAGTGATGTTTTTCCAGGCATTTGCTAGTAACACATACAAAGACTATACAGGGGCGCCCTGGGTGGCTCAGTCAGTTAAGTATCCGACTTTGGCTCAGTTCATGATCTCATGGTTCAGGAGTTTGAGCCCTGCATGGGGCTCTGCACTGACAGCACAGAGCCTGCTTGGGATTCTCTGTCTCCCTCTCTCTGCCCCTCCCTCCATCAAAATAAATAAATACCCTTAAGAAAACAAAACAAGAAAAAAAAACCCTAAAACTATACAGATATACATACATATACATATGTGCATATATAATACATATTTTATGTACATACGTATTTATGTATGCATATGAAATTTGGTTGATGCTAATCTGCAAAAGATGTACACATTAAGAGAAAGCATGGTAGCAACATCTCCTAAAACAAAAATGCTGAAATTTAAAACTACATCACTGAAAAGATGAAATAGAACATATTATTTCTAGGATCTATTAAATCCTTCTGGTGCCTTAAGTACACTATATGTATATTGCCAAATTGTGGATATTAGTACATATTTGCCTCTTTTTAGGCTCCCCACCCCCGAAAAGAACCAATGCTCCCAAACCAAGAAATGGCAGGTTTTGTGTTTACTTCTACTCATGTGGTATTTCCATTCACGCTGGGGAAATGATTATAAATGCGTTCACTGTGAAACTGGTAAAAATGTCTGTTTGGCCCACACTGTGTGGCTGCCCAGGCCTGGGAGCTGGAGTTCTAGAAGACTCTGCCCAGCCTGGGCTCCTATCGATGCCTGGGCTCAGATGTCTCCTGCCTCTTCTGGCTCCTACTTTCATGTCAGATCTTTACTTGGGGCCTTCACTCACCTTTGTCTGGCTGTCAGCCCATGTTTGTACTAATCTCCTCAGCTTTCCTATAGGGCCTGGAAGCCCTCAAATAAAGTCAAGATGGCCCTGAAAGTTTATTTTGTCAAGTACTCTAATACTTTGACTACCTGTTATAGGGATATCTGGTCACCATAGTAAAAGCACAAAATAATTATACATTCTAGTTACCAAATGAATTTCACTTTCATTTCTTTCCATTGAACAGAAGTATGACGTTTGGGAATCAGCTGATAGAGTTGGGTTTTTTAAGTAGATACACTAAGAAGATGTTAAGTAAAGCTGTTCTTCCTAGTTCGTGAGTCTGTCCTTTGAATCAGCAGCAAAGACACCCCTCTGGCAGGGCTGCTTACCCTCAGGTCCACAAACACCCAGGGGGCTCTTGGGATAGAGTTTAAAGGGTCTAAAAATTTGGATGGGGGAAGAAAAACCCACTCATTTATCTTCATTACCCTGTAACTGAAATTTAGCTGTTCTTTTAATTATTAAGATAGGTAACAAACTACAATAGTTCCTTATGACTTTGTCACCATTAGTATTTGCCAGTACCTTGAAATATCATTTCTATCCATCAACACTTTGAAGGTACAATTTTTACTAAACCCACCAGATCTTATTTAATGTATTAATAAAGCAGCATCTATATTACTGTCTCACATACGATTTTTTAAAATATTCTTCAATACAATTTGTTTCCTTAGCATCCTATCTATTTTATTTTGTACTTTTAACAACATCATTCTTAGGAATGGTCCATAGGCTCCACCAAGACTTCCCAACAGGACTAGGGCTCCAAATCAAAGATTGAGACTTCATGCGCCAGGGTTTCACAGATGAACTTGAATTGCTAGTTTATAAATACATCATCTCAATTGAAACATGGCAAATGATAATGACTAATGCTGAAGAAATCTGATTTAGACATGGGCTTCTAACAAGTGTTCAACTCTCCTGGGTCAAGGAACTTCAATGAAAGGGTGGAGAGAAAGAGAACCTGCCGTCAGCAAGCTTTCAGAACTGCAAGGCAAGCTATTGCATAACCATAGGCTTGATTTGCTGGTTGGCCTCCTTTATTCAGCTTGCTGAGATTATGATATTCTTGTCTTCAAGAATGATTATAGGTTACTAGGACTGCAGGTTCAAAATTGCCCTCTGCAGCTATTTGTAAATTCCTCTGGCTCTTTGTTTATTGCCCATTGAGTTCCCTGGTCTTGGCCCTAGAAGTTCTAGCTTATTCCTTTGACTCAGGGTTTCAGTTAGAACTTTACAATGAAAGAATATTCTTTGTTTCCAAGAGAAGTTGACTCTGTAGTGTCAGGTCCTACTGGACTTGAGATAATTCTTCCCTTAATTTCAGCTGATTCATATTTTCAGTGGCTGACTCAGAGTCATGATTCAATAATGACGACATCGTTTTAAACTTATAAAATTTGAAGGGAACCATGGACAGAAATAGAAGGGAAAACATGTAAAATGAATGATAGGAATAAACTGTATAACAAATGAATGACTACCAGTGGCTCTTTGTCTTGGAATAAAATAGAAACTTTACTAAGAATAACACATAATTTACATGTGAGTAGGGTTTATATGGTCATTATTTGGTTCAATGTCCTTAACAACTCCAAAAACAGTTACAAGAGCTGAATATCAGAGAACATAAGGAACCAGCCACACACCCCAAATTAGAAAGTGGAGCACCAGCCAGAGCAGAGGGCTAGGCTTTCCACTCTCGGGGTGTGGGCTTCTCCACACAACCCCAAATCTGAAAAGCCCAGAGCCCTGAGGGTACTGCCCTAGAAAAACTGAACAAAGAACTGTGTACTAATGGAAAACTAAATGAGACTCAGAAGCAAAACAGTAAACATAAGCACTTCCTAATGTTTCTAACACTGAATGAAGATAGAGAAGGACAGAGAAGCAATGTTGGCCATTTAAAGCAAAAGAAACTGCTTTAAAGCAAAAGAAACCATTTAGAATCTATTTTGTTGTATCTCAATTTTTAACAAGTTTATTGCTTATCTATTCATAGGTTTGGTTTTCATTTATATGTATTGGAACATAATATATGTATATTGTATTACCCACTAGGGAATATGACCTATGATACAAATAATAATAATGTCTTCAGTGGTTTTTAAATATACAGTATTTCCTATATAGTTTTCTGAATAATATCCAACAAAAATTATGTAACATTCTTTGACTTTATTCAAATTTAAGTAAATAACTTCATCTTTTGGTTGTTTTGTTTTTTAATCTCTTTCCCAACTACAGGGAAAGTTGGTGTGCATATAAAGGAAAAAAAAAAAAAAAAAAGGAGGTTGGAGGGCCCTGCCGGTCTCTAAGCAGTGTGCATGTGAGTGGTTGCTACACAGGTTTCCAGATCCTGATTTGAATCTCAGGGGCCAGAGCTGTGTGTGTTCCACAAAAGGCCCTTTGAAACTCTGTTCCCTTCCTGGTCTGACAAAGCCCTAGAGGGCTGACCTTTGAGGGACAGACACATTGGTTTGGCTTGGCCTCTGATCTGCCGTGAAGGACTGTGAGCCATGCTCTTCTGTCTGGGACCTGCTGCCTACTTCCTCCATTATATTTAGCTCTTCAGTTATTTTCCTAATGAGCTGTCTGTTTGCCTCCAGCCTTCCAGCCAGAAAATGAATGTGTGCAAATTATAAACTAAGTACCCAGTGCTTGAGACCTACAAGACCTATTCTACACATTTTGAAATCCACCCACTCTAGAGTTCTTGCCGGCCGTGTCTTTATTCTGTTTGCCCCATGGCTGGGCACGAACATGACACTCCAGCTAGAGCCCTACATTCTGTCAAATGACCACCTCCGTTGGTGCCCTTCTCCTCATCTCCCCACCTTGCTAGTGTGCTAAGGTAGCTAACAGGCGGACCAAGCACGTACTGACGGTGGCAGCAATTCAGAGAAAAAGAAGAATTAAAAACATTTTAATCAACCAGGTGATTACCGGGAGAATTTTTTGCATTTCTGACGTGACTTCAAATGATATATTTATATATATGGTGGGATGAGAGGAGAATAAATCTTTTTTTTAATACGAAATTTATTGTCAAATCACTTTCCATACAACACCCAGTGCTCATCCCAACAGGTGCCCTCCTCAATGCCCATCACCCACTTTCCCGAGAGGGGAATAAATCTTAATATTTTGTACTTGTGGGGACTCTAAAGCCTTTAGGCTTCCTTGTGTCCTACAGTCCTTTTTTTGCACCCCCCCCCCCTTAGTACATCTTCTGCCCAATACTAATGTGACTCAGAGAATTTATTCCTGCTGGAAATGTGGGACTTTGTGAGCCTCAATCTGCCTTAACATGAACTTTTCAGCTCCTGTTGTTTTACTTTCGCGTGGCCCCAATTATCTAAGGAAATTATAGAAACCCACTACTTTCAATGTTCAAAGCCAAATGATATTTTGGTGGTTGTTTGGAATCTTTATCTTCATGGAGTTGATGAGCACCAAAATATACCTGGTTATGTCTTCACAGATAGAACATTGCACAACCCCTACCTCTCATGTCTTATAAAAGACTTATGTGCATATTTTAATTAGGTCCCACAAGATCCATTATATAAAATGGACATTGATATTTTTAACTTTAAGACCTAGGAGGTGCTGTGTAACCAAGCTCTCTGTAAACCATGAGAAGCAGTTTGCACATTATGGTGGAAAAGCTCATGATCAATATGTCCATGAGAGTCAATATGGATGGGCACACGGCTGCCCTGAAAAAGTGGTTTTCTGCTCAAGGTGACACCAAAGGGCGAAAAAACATAGAGAAGATTTGGGGTTGATTTAGTAGCTGTTAGATATTGTCAAATATGGAATACCTGTTTTTAAAACTTTAATATAGAGGGGAGCCTGGGTGGCTCAGTCAGTTGAGCATCTGACTCTTGATTTCAACTCAGGTCATGACCTCATGGTTGTGGGATTGAGGCCTAAGTCCTTGGGCTCTAGGTTGGGTGTGGAGCCTGCTTAAGATTATCTCTCATCCTTGGGGTGCCTAGGTGGCTCAGTCGGTTAAGCGTCTGACTGTTGAGCTCAGCTCAGGTCATGGTCTCACTGTTTGTGGGATTGAGCCCTGCATTGGGCTCTGCATTGACAGCATGGAGCCTGTTTGGGAATCTCTCCCTCCCTCCCTCTCTCTCTCAAAATAAATAAATAAACATGAAAAAAATTTTTTAAAGATTCTTTCCTCCTCTCCCTCTATCCCTCCCCAGCTTGTTCTTGCTCACTCTCAAAAAAATGTGTTAAAAATATATAGATAAATTTGTACAAAACATGAATCACATGGACAGGGCACCTGGGTGGCTCAGTCAGTTAAGCATCCAACTTCGGCTCATGTCATGATCTCATGGTTCATGAGTTCCAGCCCCATGTTGGACTCTGTGTTGACAGCGCAAAGCCTGGAGCCTGCTTTGGATTCTGTGTGTGTGTCTGTCTCTGCCCCTCCCCCACTCGCTCTCTGTTTCTCCTTCTCTCAAAAATAAATAAACATTAATAAATAAATAAATCACATGGAGAGTATATATGTTTTCTTAATGTTTATTTATTTATTGAAAGAGACAGAGGACAAGAGGGGGAGAGACAGAGACAGAGGGAGAGAGAGTCCCAAGCAGGCTTCATGCTGACAGCACAGCTCAATGCAGGGCTCGAAGCCATGAACCATGAGATCATGACCTGAGCTGAAACCAAGAGTGGGACACTTAACCGAATGAGCCACTGAGGCATCCTGAGAGTGTACATCGTTTAGAGGACTCACAATAGCACTTCTTAAAGAAAGAGAATAGGGGGCACCTGGGTGGCTCAGTCGGTTAAGCATTCAACTTCAGCTCAGGTCATGATCTCACGGCTTGTGGGTTCAAGCCCCATGTCGGGTTCTGTGCTGACAGCTCGGAGCCTGGAGCTTGCTTCGGATTCTGTGTCTCCCTCTCCATCTGCCCCTTCCTCACTCATGCTCTCTCTCTCTCTCTCTCTCTCTCTCTCTCTCTCTCTCTCTCTCTCTCTTTCTCTCTCTCAAGAATAAATAAAACATTAAAAAAATTTTAAAGAAAAAAAAACCCTACATTACCCAAAGCATTTAAAATACAGTGTACATTTTTAAATTCAATTTATATTTGGCTTTTAGAAATAGTTTTGGAAAAAATAAAATTATAGGCAGAAAATCCAGTGACTTTTCAGTGAGAATTTTAAAATTCTATTTTCAGGGCTCAAACAAGTACATCCCTCACCTCACCTATACCTATTTTTTCCCTGGTAACTTTGTGCTGGGCAGGAACGAAGGGACAGCAGTTGCAAGGTCTACTTGACATTATGTGCCTACTTGTTCTCCAGACCTGGCAGGAAGAAATCATGGGGCTTGGGGATTTTGTAAACATGAGGTTCTTACTCAATGCTCTAGGGATGGTAAACTCCAAGTCCTGACAGACGGGAAAACGCCTCCCAGTTTCCAAAATTGGACAGTCAGGCCTAGTTTGAACCATGGGATCCAGCTGCACTGGAGTAAGCCTGGGTGGCCACACTGTGGCCACATCAAAGCAGAACACACATGCAATTTGGTGACATTCGCCCTGCAAGTTTTGATGGGAATGTGAGTGGGAGGAGAGGCTGTGGCAGTCCCTACTTCTTACCATCCAGGTCCCCCGTCAGCCTAGGACCTCCAGGATAAACTGCTCCCCTCTGTGGTCTGGGACTCACTTGTTGAGACAAGGAGCTTGTTCAGCCTTACACATGAATGAGGAGCAGATAGAGAATAAGCCTCACTGACCACTGTTTCCCCGAGTGATTCCTCTCCCACACCCCTCATGGAAAGCCCTCCACTGAAAAAAAATCAATCCTTCTGGCCTTTAAATCTGCCTTCTGTCCTAGTCAGAGGTTGCCAAGAACAAAGCACTATGGGGGCTCCTATCTCAAAGCTAACAGGGCCTGAGCCACCGGAAGAAGAGAGCTGCTCTATAAAAGCTTTTAAATGCGGTTATATTTTTACGACCACTTACTGAAGAGGTGAATTATTTTCTACTCCTCCTTCTCCAGAAGCACAGCCATTAAGGTTACCTAGAAACCTGTCCAGGAAGCGTGTAGCAAATAGCAACCAAGCAATAGAAACATTCATATCTGTCATCTAACAGGAGATGGTATCAACAAGGTCATATCTGGGTAGAGGTGGAATAGGAAACTTCACTGGTTTGCATGTCCTGGCTATTTTCAGGGGTTGTTTACACACACAGTTGGCAAAGGAGTTCGTTTTCAGCATGGCTAGGGGGCATCTTGATTGGTCTAAGTTGGAAAAGAAAGACATTTGAGACTGGATGCTACTCATACTACAGACTGCCCCATGGAAGGAAGATGCACAAAGAGAATAAAAAGGCATTAGAAGGGATGCCTGGGCGCTCAGTCAGTTAAGCTGCCCAACTTGAGCTCAGGTCATGATCTCGTGATTTGTGCGTTTGAGTCCCACATCAGGATGTCTGCTGTCAGCACAGAGCCCACTTTGGATCCTCTGCCTCACTCGCTCTGCCCCTCCCCCACTCACACTCTCTCTCAAAAGTAAATAAACATTTAAAAAATAATAATAATAAGGCATTAGAAGACACTACCTCTACTCTAGAAGAACTTCCAATCTGTTGGAGATGTGATGTACACAGAGAATGACATGAGAACAATTTTTTAAGATTCAGAAGCACAATAATGTACCATAAAACAGTATCTCCTAGGGAGACAAGATTTCATGTTGAAGGTGATTTTGACTAAGGTCTTGAGAGACAGTGAGAACAGCAAAGAAGATGGGAGAAAAGATGGGGTGGTGGCAGCTGGCATGGTAGGTTATCCAGGCATGTGCAGTGAGGACATTAAACAAAACAACTAGAAGAGGGTTTGATGAGAAATGTATAGTGTTGCTTATTTTGATGTTTTAATTTTCATGATTGCATGGGTGAGAAGGAGAAATGACTCCTCTGTCTCTTCATGACCTTAACAACCGGGGCGGCGGGGGAGACCCTTCACTCTGTGAAAGCTGTTTTTTGTATGGATTTTGTTTGTTTTTGTTTTTTTGCTCTATCTAAAGAGCTTATTCCTAATGTGTGTTTCATTTACAACCAACACCCTTTCTATGTCAGATGAGGTGATAAAAATTTATAATTATAGAGAAGCAAAGCTGTGACTCAGCTCTTTCACCATGTAGTCTTGCCCACAGACGCGGGGCTTGGGGAACACCAGCTGGCATAAAAGCAGCAGCAAGGAGAGGGGACACTGAAAGAAATGCTGTATGAATATCTGCTGCGCCCAATCCCTTTTGCTTTACCCCAGAATATCGCCTTTTTTTCCCCCCAATTTAGCATGAAGAAAGCTAACAGAACTCTGTAATTCTCAAAGTTAAGCTCTCTGCAAACCCTGTTCTGAAAAATCAGCTGGAACTAATAAGGCAAGCTATGGGGACAATTCCTGGCTTTCCACGTGGAGTGCTTTCCATTCAGCAGTCATCAGTTTTATCGGGGGCATCAGGACATCTGCGTGAGTCAGTAAAACATGGCCACAGATACTTGAGCAACCATGGAGAATCAGACGCTAAAAATACAGACCCGGAATCTCAACAACACAAACAATTCTCAGGAAGGGGAAAGGGGTGAGTGATAAAAGCCTGGCTGTCATGCCACACACGTCTCAAATTACATAAAACCAATGCTGTCAACCTGAGAATACTCAACACAATTCTAACCAGCCTACTGCCTGCGTGCTTCACAAATGCTCCATTCATCACACACTGTCACTCAGAGCACGCTCACCTGAGCATTGGGGAACATGGCCGTCCTCTTGGCAAGCCCTCTTGACTTGTAGGAGACACCTGACCTCAGCCTCTCTGAAAATGGAATGAGGCACGATTCAGACCTGCACCTGGTCTTCCCCACGCACCTCCCAAAGGGTAAGAGGTGTTTAAAGGCATAAATCAGAAGCTGAAATACCCCATTGCACTTCTGACATACCATGGACTTAAAAAATTCACATAAATCCTCTAAAAGTCTTTGTTTCATCATCTCCAAAATGATGTGAATTTGCCTGACCTATTTACTCTACAAAGGTCACATATTACAAAATGCCACACAAAAGCATGGTTCTTTGTGTGGGTAACTGTTGTTTTCTGGCCTTATTCTTACCTGCTATCCTGATAAATTGGGATCAGTCATAATGTCTTAGCAAAGTTTCTGTCTCCATTTGTTTCCTGTCTCATATAAAACCCAAACAGACACGCTTACAAAGAGTCCAAATTCTTTCACTTTCTTCAACTCCAATACATTTCTCTGAGCAAGAACAGCATAGAAGTGACATCACAAGCCAAGAATTACTCATAACATTGCATACCTCCATGAGAATATATTACACACACAAGCATCATTCTTCCTGTGTGCCCTAAGGGGTGGGGATGGGGGTGAGTTTATCTGGACCAAGCTAAACTCTGCTGGACTTGGTTTTCAAAGTGTTTGTGTTTTTGTTTGCTCACTCACCTGACACATCCACATCCTCGTGTCTGAAAGGAGCTCAGCACTTGCACTCACATCTCTCCCATGGGCCCCTATCCAATTCCACTAAAGCAGTAGACCTTGGGGCAGCTGGAGAGCTCCTCCCTCCTCCCCCACCAGGGAGCCCTGGAAGGTAAAGGGAGCTCAAGAGAAACCAGGGTTTCCCTTACCTTTTCCAGTCCCCAAATATCATTTTTCTCAATAAAAACCTACAAGAACCCAAAACCGGGGGGGGGGGGGAACATAAATAAAAGCACAAAAAAATTAACCAGATATATAGATTTCTGCAGGAGAATTTTTAGGGAACAATGAGATTGGAGATTACGCAAGGTGTAAAAGGTGTGAAAGGGGATTGGTCAGGGTAGGAAAAATCCAGGAGGAACAACTAGCTGAATCTAAGAATGAGGATGTGGGGAACTTCTCCAGAATTGGTTTCCCTCTATGTGGGAGAAGGAAGAGTCAGAGCAACATGCTGGCAAGAGGCAGATAAGAGAATCACATTTGCATGGCCCAGGTGCTACCCAGTGTAGCTTCCTGTCCAGCCCGCCTGCTGCTCCCACCCCTCTCCCGCAGGTGAAAAGCTTTCCTGCGCCACCCTCCTCCCAAGTTAATTCAAGTTAATTCTCTTCAGGTGCTTCTCCTGCTGTAAACCCAGGCTTACAGGCTCCCAGATCACCTGCTCAACCCCTTTCAGATCCTCTCAGGTCTGTTCTCTCTCTCCAATACTAACCCCATCTTGGGTCTTTTCCCCAATACCAAAATTCTGCCATAATCCTCAGAACAGATCAACTCCAGTTATCTACCTTTTTTCTTTAGGTGTAGAAAAAAAAAAAAAAAAGCTCTGGGAGGTCCCCTCAGTTCACTCCCTCCTCACCCACATTTCCTGCTCCTGCACCAACCAAATCATCATCTTGGAGAACAATCCCCTCCTGGGCGTCCTGCCAGAATAGTATTTCGCAAGTTTCACTTGAATTTCTAAATGGCACACTTTTGAACATGTAAATAATATACAAGGCAAACCTATTTTTGGAGCTAAGAGTGACATATCTCAAAATACATATCTGCCCCAAGATGGTTTTGAAAAATGAAAGTACCCTTTAAAAAAATAAAAGTGCTTAGGAAATACTCAAAGCTCTTCAGTGAGCACAAATACAATGGGTCTCCTAAAAGTTCAAGTAATGGCCCAAAGTGAGGGGAAGTGTAATGCTGACTCTGGTTTACAGAAAGTGAATCTGAGTCATGACAGGGCCTGAAATTTCACATGAACTCATTCTGCCTGTAAATGCCCCAGAATCAATGGTGAGCAAATGTGAAATCTGGCCAGGCAGGCAAAGCACTTTGTTTTCCATTGTGCGGTGACGCCAGATCCCCCGTGCCTCTGACAAAGGCCCTCGTCAAGCCGGTGTGTCAGCATTTGCGTTTGCCGTGGCTGCAGCTCTGAGTCCGCCCAAAACCCACATCCCGACTTCCCAGGAACTCTTGGGCCTCCTAGGGAGCGTGGGCCGGCCGGTCGGGGCCGCGCGGGGTGCAGCGCCACCTGCTGGACGCCGGCCGATGGAGCAGCAGACTGGAGCTGACCCGGAGACCCGATCGCTGTCGGTGCCCTCTTTGCTCTGAGGCAGCAGCCAGGCCTGACGGGAAGGAGAACAGAAACACTAGCGGAAATATGCACTCTTTATTCAAACCAGTCCTCAAGGGCAAACGCGATCCTTTCTTCACTATAGAATGCAGTGTGGTGTGTGTGCACACGCAGGTGTGTCCAGATACAGTGTGGTTGTGCATTTGAGGGTGTCTGTAGGTGATCTCTCAGAGGTGGGGAAAGCGTGATCATCGTCATCTTCCTCGTTGGATTTGTAGGAAGGTCTACAGTGGACAGACACTCTTTCGTAAATTATCCCATTTAATCTCCCACCACCCTGTACAAGTAGATAAAACAGTCTCAGCCAAGTGCACGCCCAGGGCCCTGGCTCTCGTGGCAGAATTACTCATAACCTAAGCACATTTGAGGATGACAGCAAACTAATGAGTTTTCTCCCTTTTCAAAAGACTTCACCCGCATGGAAGCAAAGACTGTCACAATCCCCCTGGCCAGGCAAGACTGGTCGTCACGGGGGAGGAAATCAAGGGCAGACTCTGACATGAAGTAAACTCCAGCCAGCTGTGGGAAGAAGCCAGCGATCAAACCTCAACCACCTCCAACAGGCTGGTAGTGGGTACGTCGGGAAACTCAGACAAACCTGCACGTGTGGGTTTTTGCCTGAACCTCTTTGGCGCTTCAGAGATATACTCACATTTGTCACAATTATGAGGTGACTGTCCCTACCTACAGGTTACTGACCTAAAACCATGGACATTTGTTGAAGCAGGAGGCCTGAAAGACAAAAGCAAAGGTATTTCGTGAAGAATACGGCCGCTTTGACAATGTGGAAGTGTTTGCAGACAGTTCTAGGAACACCTGTGACCCAATAGATTGATTCCTCTGGGTTTTCCTGGTGACTGAATAATAAAAACAACAGTATTATGAGGGCTTACTCATGCCAAGCAGTAGGCTAAGTACTTTACCTTGTTTTCCCTCATGTAATCCTCTATACGATAGAGGCGGATGTGGAAACTGCTCTATACGATAAGCACTAGGCTTAGCCTTGCTTTACAGATATGGAAACTGAGGCCCAGAGAGTTTATTTAAGTGGCCTAAGGTTACACAGCTCAGAGGTGTAAAGGTAGGACTCAAACCCACGTCTCTCTGGCCCAAAGACTATGCTCCTAATGTTTACTGCTCCCCAGCTGTTAGTGCCCGGATAGGCCCTGAACTATAGAATATTTTAACTTGGTATTTCAGGGCCAAAATGACTCATCAGCCACATGACCACACCGCTCATTTTCACTGACCCCTTGAGTATGCAAGCAGGGCTTGAAGAGAGAACTTTCGCTCACTTTGTTTTGAGCCAGGATGACAGCCTAAGAGTGGTTGGAACAAATAGTTCTAGGTCAGAGGTCAGGGTACAGACCAGACTCCCAGGGCAAAGACAAACAAGGCCTCTCAAAGTGGCTCTTGGTGCCCTGTGGGGGCCGTTAGGTTGGGGCTTGCACACGTGTCTCGGAATGGGATCCCTGGGTATGAAAGGTGGCCTGCCCCGTTCTTAGGCAGCTGGGGCGGATGAGGAGAACGCTGTCCTGGATTCAGCTTCCAGTTCCTCCACATACCAGCTGTGAACCCGTGGGACAGACGTGAAGGGCGGCCTATGGCATATGGCGGCATCTCTGAGAACTTGAGATATACCAAAGCTTCTCACTTTGTAAAGTGGCAGTAATGACCTCCAGCACACTAAACTGTTGTCAGGTAACATGAGCCAGTGTATGAGCAAGTGCTGTTATGTTCCAGGGCTCTGCAGATATAGCTGTACGGTTATCAGCTCCACAGCTAAAACAAAACAAAAACAAACAAAACACACACACACACAAAACCCAACTTGTTCTCATTATTTCTGGCATGCACTTTTATGAGAAATAGTAAAGGGATATTACCTTCGCAGGCTTTTGCCCTCTGGTGAAAACTTTCCAGATGGAGTTATATAGTTTGGGGTTTCTGTGAGGCAGTTTGACCCGGCTAGCTCACCAGACTGACACGCTCATCAAAGCTGTCCTGTACAGCCCAAGGTCACTTCTGCCAACCCCAGTGCTATTTCCCCATTAGGACAATCAGTCCTAAGAGCAAAAGAAAATAGTGAAGGCTCTGAGGAGCGCTGGAGGGAGAAAGGTGAGAGGGGAGTGAATGCAGAAGCCTGAGCTTCACTGTGGAAACGGGGTGCTAAGACGCAGCTAGTCTCTCTCTCCCTGGCCTCCTAACGAGGCCCATCCCCCCATCTCCCCTCCGCCCCCCACACTCCAGCAGCGAGCAGGAGGACGCTGGTACTCTAGGTGGCACAGGCCTCAAGCCTTCACACAAAAGCCTTTTGTCTAGGAGGTGCCGGGAGATGCCACACAACACATTTCTTTCTAAAAATATTTTTTTTTTCTAAATGTTATCTACATCCTGAAAGCTATTTCCATGAGCTGATTGTAAAATACCTTATGACATCTGAAAAACTGTCAGCGGCATGAATGTCCACCATTAGGGGAACGGTTAAGTATAGGCCGCTATACTCTGCGATGTTTGTGAGAGTTTACTACCACATAGAGGAGAAGCGCCATTGTGTAAAGGAAGGCTTGTGTCAGGCTGTGACAGAAAAGCAGAGAAAAACAGCTGTGTGCATGTGAATGTACAAAACATAAATGGTGAACCTAATCAGTAGGATACAGTAATGGTGGATACATGTTATTATGCATTTGTCAAAACCCACGGAACCCTATAACACAAAGATAAACCTTAATGTAAACAAAGGGATATCAGTTAATAATAGTGTTTCAATATTGGTTCATCAATTATAAAAGCAAATGAGGCAAGTTGTGTGCAGGGAAGAAGTATATAGAGGAAGTATTTATAAAGTCTGCTCAACTTTCCTGTGACCCTAAAACAGTGCTAAAGAATGAAGTGCATTACTTTTGCTAACAAACTAAAAACAAATAAATGAAAAACCAGAAGGAAATAATCAAAATGCTAACAGTACCATTTTTTGGATGATGCAATTATGACTAATTTCTTTTTTGTTTTTACTCTTCAAATTTGCTACATTACAATTTTGTCTGTTTTTATTATGTATCACTTTGTCAACCAGGTGAAACAAATGTACGGTTTTAAAATCTTGTCTGGGTGACTAGTCTCTGTGGCAGAAAATATATTTGCTCCAAGTGTTCTGTTGTCTAGTTCTTTATACACAGTAGGAACTTAATACATTTTGCTAATAAAACACAAGGACCTTTAAATATGTCTTCACCTCTGTCAGCTTTGGAGTCTTACAATTTGTTGCCTCGTGCCTCAGGAGAGGGCAGCAGATTAATAGAAAAATTTTGAGGGGCCTCTGGGTGGCTCAGTCGGTTAGGTGTCCAATTCTTGATTTCAGTTCAGATCATAATCTCACGGTTCCAAGACTGAGCCCTGCTTCGGTTCCGCACTGACAGCACCAAGCCAGCTTGGGATTCTCTCTCTCCCTCTCTCTGCCTCTACCCCCCTTGTGTTCACTCTCTAAACAAACAAACAAACAAACTTTAAAATAATGTAAAACAAAATAAAAATTTTGAGAAGAAGAAATCAGAGCCTTGAGAGATTAGCTGGGTGAGTCACTATGAATTGAAAATCTTTCCTTAAGTAGCCAGAGGCCTGTCTGGGCATCTTGAGAAGCATCTATAAAATGGTGTTGATGGGCAGTAGAGTGATGGGTGCTGATATCTAACAAGATCTCAAGATGTGTAATTAAGCAAGAAGCATTGATTCTACAGTGTACAACTTGTAACTGAAGTGTTCCTTTGAGAGGTAGGGAAAATTATGCTGGGAAAACTCTTAGCTGAGTTCTTGATTCCTGGCAAACCAGTCAAGAAATGGTAACTGATATTAGAGAGCATTAGAGGAGTCTGTAATATCCTATTTTAGAGCAAATCTTCATAGTAGAGGTGTTTTGCGATTTACAATGCATCTTTGCTTTGATCTCATTTACTACTTTCATTTGTTTTGTTTGCCCTGTAACTGTGACTATGAGCTTCTTGAAGACAAAGCCATGTCTTATTTATTTTCGTATGGCTATGCATGCCTGGCCCATAGTTGGTTCTTACAATGGATTAAAGGTGGCTGCAAATTCTTTGACAACTCTCAACAAGAGATGTAGTCTATTTCTCCTTTCTTTGAATCTGGGCTGGCCTGTGCTTTGACCAACTGGGTAGAGTGGAAGTGACATTATGCCAACTCCAAGCCTAGCCTTAAAGAGAACTTGGTGTTGGGGCGTCTGGGTGGCTCAGTTGGTTAAGTGTCCGACTTTGGCTCAGGTCATGATCTCACGGTTCGTGAGTTTGAGCCCCGCACGGGGCTCTGTGCTGACAGCATGAAGCCTGGAGCCTGCTTCCTATTCTGTGTCTCCCTCTCTCTCTACCCCTCCCTCACTCATGACCTGTCTGTCTCTCTCTCTCAAAAATAAATAAACATTTAAAAATATTAAAGAGAGAGAGAGAGAGAGAGAGAGAGAGAGAAAACACTTGGTGTCCTCAACCCCTGACTTTTCACATACAAAATGCAGCTATCCTACTGGACAGTCCATGTGGAGACCACATGGAGAGGGAGATGAGCCCAAATGATCCCAGCCTTCCAACCACCCCTTCCAAAGAATCAGAGCCATTTTGAACTATCCAGGTCAGATCAGCCACCAGCTGAATGTCCCAAAGAACCCCAGCTGGCTCCACATGGAGCAGAAGAATCACTCAGCTAAGCTTACCCTGCCTAAATTCCAAATTCATAAAATCATGATATATAATAAAATGGTTGATTCAGTCACTAAGCTTTGGGGTAATTATAAAACAATAGATAACTAGAACAGCTCTCAATAAATGTGTGCTGATGGATGGATAGATGGATGGATGGATTGATGACTTCAAAGGGTCATTGTCTTTCCTAGAGAAATGATGCTCAGAGAGCTAAAGAAACTTGCCAAAGCTACCATAGTGGACATTTGTCATTCACCCTCCTCCAGGATCTGAACATCCTCCTTCTTTTGGAAAATCCCCTCCCATCTGAATGTGGCTGGAATACAAGGGTCTAAGTTGTCAGTGGGTTACTCCATTTGTTAACTATATCCAGTACTGTTGTGAGAAATCTGTTGTCATCTGATTCTTGCTCCTTTACAAGATGATTGCTTTCTCTCTAGCAGCTTTCAGACTGTCCTGTGGTTTATGAAACTTTTAATTGCTCTAAAATTTGTGTAGGGATGGGTTTTTCTTTCTCTCTGTGTGGTACCCCACGAATCTAGTCAATCTGAGAACCTTTAAAGTTCTTTAATTCTGGGAAATGTGGCTCCATCACTTCCTCAAATATTTCCTGTACTTGGTTTTTAGTTCTTTCTCTGGGACTCCTGTGATCTGGATGTTATTAGCACCTCTTCTTTCCTCCTTATATCTTAGCTTTCTTTTCATACTGTTGTCTCTCCTTTCTTCCTCCCTTCTGGGAAAGTTCCCTTAACCTTATCTAATTCATTCTTCAACTATAGTTATCCTATTATTTGTCTTATATATTGTGTTATTTATTTCAACTTTTTTAAAAATAATATTTCCACTTGATTCTTATTATGATTTCCTATGCTTGTTTCAAATTACTAATATATTCTCATTTCCTTCAGGATGTTTACATCAACCTCATTTTATATCCTCATTCTGTTTGTTCTAATATTTTTGCCTTGTGTAGTATGTACTGTCCAGTTTTGGTCTTTTTTTCCTTTGAGCTTATATTGAAAGGGGGACTCGGCTGCTCTCTGGTACTGCACATCAGGAAAAGCATTTAAGAAAAGGGAAGGTGACGGGGCTCCTGGGTGGCTCAGTCGGTAAAGTGTCCAACTTCTGCTTGAGTCATGATCTCACAGTTTGTGAGTTCGAGGCCCGCGTCGGGCTCTGTGCTGACAGCTTGGAGTCTGGAGCCTGTCTTTGAATTCTGTGTCTCCCCCTCTCTCTGCCCCTCCCATGTTCATGCTCTGCCTGTCTCTGTCTCTCAATAATAAATAAATGTTTAAAAAAAGAAAAAGAAAAGAAAAGGGGAGGTGATGAGCCCCAAGCACTAGAACCATTGCTCCTATTCATTCCCATTTGCAACACCCTTAAGAGAAGACTATGGAGGCAGGTGGTTTCCTGATAACTTTTAAAAATCTGTTTCTTTCTTGCTTCTACAGTTTCTCCAGTGTTGATCTGGGGAAAGGAGCTGCAGTCATGTCAGGCGAACAATTGTCAGGAAGTGCAGATTCCAAATAATTAATTAATTTCAACTAAAAGGACAATTAGAAGCAGAAGAACTCACATGTAAGGCAAAGCTGATTCCCAGCTTGTGATGTCCCTGAGTGTCCCTATTATCGTCTTTGTCATACAGTCCCCAATGGTCCTATACCTGACATGCAGAAGCAGGTTATCTGACCATAAGGCAATGGCATCTAGAGTCCTGACCTTGTCGGTGACCCTGGCCACATCTGTGTTTGAAGTTTCTGCCACACTCGGAGACTGATTCAAAATTGCCTAAGACCTTTCTTCATTAGTCAGTTTAAACATGTGCCACAACTGCCTGAGAAAGTAGGAAGAGAAGGTGGATTGTCAGCTATGCGGTGGACTTGACCAAGAAAGCCTGGATTGGTTGCTGCCACCATAGCAGTGATGGGCCAGGTGGAGAGGGACAGGACAGAGAGCTTCAGGTTACACCAACCAGCAGGTCTAGGAAATAATAGGGCCTTGTTCTGTATCACTTACTGAGAAGTGTCCTCAATATCTCTTCGCTCCGAGAAACAGTCATTTCCTTGGTAACAAAGGCATGTCCTTGTGTGCTGTGCTAGGAGTCTACAGCAAAAGGCTAAGGCTATGTTGTGTGCATGCACGCATATGCTGAGCTTTTGAAACAGGTTTTTTGTAGAAGCTCGTATACCAACAAACTGCCTTTTAACCCTGTTTCTTTAAAGAGTTCAGAGTTATAATTTTCAAAAACCCGTAAGTTAGAATCAGAATGACAGATCTTTTGAAGGTCAGTGTCTGACCCTGAACTTAGACCTGAATGTGTAAGCCTCATCCCCACTGGTCGGTCAGACCCAAAATCTTACCAGCCATTTCTCTAGATGCTGAATGAGGCTCCTGTTCCTGCTCCTGAATACCACATCATACTTACAAATTTGAGTTAGAAACATTCTATCATCTAAAGTCTGTGTTATTATTCATGTATACTTGTACAGAGATAGAATTAAAATATTTCAGTGACATGTTGTTGTTATAATATACACAAGATACCAGTGAGTGAATAAGATAATAATAACTGTCACATTTCAGTGCTTTACATACGCTAGTTTATTTGTGCCTGTCAACAAGTAAAACAAAGACCATCAAAGGTAAGGGGTGCCCGGCTGACTCCATCAACAGAGCATGCGACTTTTGGTCTTGGGGTTGTGAATCCAAGCCGCACTTTGGGTGTAGAGATTACTTAAAAATAAAATATTTTAAAAAAATTCTTTTAAAAAGGCCATCAGAGGTAATGAATAAGTGGAGAAGAGATAGATGGATAGATATATGGATGGATAGACTGATGGACAGATGGATGGATAAATAGATAAAAATAAAAGCTGAGTCTATTGATTTGCCACACAAAGGAACACAGGCTAGTGAAAAAAAATTCACTGAGTAAATAAGAGGTCACTGAGAGGGAAATGTCAGAGTTTTGTTTTTTTGTTTAAATGTTTATTTTTCAGAGAGCATGAGTGGGGTAGGGGCAGAGAGATGGGGACAGAGAATCTGAAGCGGGCTCTGCACTGACAGCGGAGAACCTGATGTGGGGCTTGAATTCATGAACTGCGAGATCATGACCTGACACTCAACCAACTGAGCCACCCAGGTGCCCCAGAAGTCAGAGCTTTTAAAGTCCTGAGGGTAAGGACGTATTCATGTGGTTATTGCTAACTAAGGACTGAAATCTAGTACTCTGGAGAGGACAGAATGAGTCCACAGCTTGAAACACAGCTAAAACAAACCATAGTGCCCGTTATTTAGGAAAATCTTCAGTTAGGACCACAAGTCTGATGTCTCAGGGTCAACCCAAGGTCATGGTCCTTTATCAGCTCCAGCTAGTCAGAGCCAGCTGTGAAAAACACACTGCCAATTGTGATCTCTCCTAAGCAAGCACTGCCGTAAGCAGAAGAGTTCCCTTTACATTCTTCACCGCATCCTTTTAAGATAGTGCGGTTATTATTATCCCCACCTTACAGAGCAGTAGATTGAGGCACAGGAAATGTTAAGTATTTTGCCCGACGTCAAGAATTTGAACCTAGATGGGGAGTTGAGAGCCCACACTCTTAACCTCTTAACAGCTGAGCACAGTTCTAAACCAATTATTGACGTAGGTTGCTTATTTAAAATAACTCAAGTTATTTAAATTATATTTGTAAAGCTTATTTTTCCATTCCACCTAAACTAAATGAACAAATATTAATTCAAAGAGTACTGTGATTAGTACTATGACTATATGCTAGGTTTAACTAGAGATCTGCCTTTAACCTCGGCAAATTGCTTTGTTCACGTTGAATATTTTATGATGAAAAGAATATATTTGCCTTTTAATTTTTGCATCTTCTGTCTCTCTACAATTTTACACATTATACCAAAACCATCTGGAAGGAGTGAGTGGGGTTCCTCTTTTTACAGACTTTCTCATTGGCATCCCCTCCACCCATCCTAGACTTACCCACTCCACCATTTTAAAGCCCTACATGAGGAACATCTTCTAAGTGGAAATTTATTGCACTTGTTTGCCCGTCTATCCCTTTCCTTGCATCTTAAACTCCTTCTCTTGAAGCATCTGTTGGAGTTGGAGGAACAGTTCCATTGCCTCATTTGGGGAGATTGAATTTTTAGAAATAAACAATCTCTAATAAATGTGATGACTAAGAAAGTTGGCCAAGTTGCATAACGGAGTTTTTAGCTCCAAAGGAGTATGGCCCAAAGTAATGTGATTTTCGCCTCACCAGTGAAAACTGATAAAGAGGCAATTCCAAAAGAGGAGTCCCCAAATTTTAAAGATCAATGACATGCCATTGGAGTAAATGAAGTGCCTCTCAAGATAATTACTTTAATGATAATTATTATATACATCAGTATGTTTGTTGTAAAACTCTGATGCAGCACAAGATATACCTCATATGTACACTGAATTCAAACAGACAGACAACTGCATAGCTTCCCCTCTTGCAAACGCTATGGGTTACAAACCTAAATATAGAGTGCAGAATAAGATTTCATTAGAAAAGAGTTCCATGGCCAAGAAAACAATAAGTACAGGACTGTATTAACTTTGAGACTTTTTACAACACAAGGATTCTAAGATTCGATATTTCAGAAGAGCTTCTGGCAGCCTGACTTATTTTTGAGCTGTGAATTTCCATTGAATCAGCTATATCCTTTCTCCTAATTTCTCTTATAAATGATGATAGTCATTTATAGGCTGGTATTAAGAATCTTGTCACTGAGAACCCTTTCCTTAGACTCATTAACATTGAGCTCTAGGCAATTGAATTAATTAGCTTGGAAAGTATCTTCAACCCCACTTCTCCAGGATGCAAATAACCAAAGAGCTCAAAGAATCGGATTTATTTTCTGCATACAGCTTTTCTAGGAGGAAGTGAAAACTGACAATATTATGACTATTGCTAATACTGCTACTACCAATAACCATAATAATGGCTACTATTTATTGATAAGTACTATTAAGCACTTTATATTTAAGTTTTTTCTTTATTCGATATGTAACATATTATCTGCCAGAATACAAAAGTTATAAAAGAAACAAAGCATCAACAAATTAAATGTGTGTGTGTGTGTGTGTGTGTGTGTGTGTTATGTATGTGTGTGTTTTCTTTCAGTTCCTTTCCTCAGTCCCTTGGTTCCTTTCCCCAGAGACCACCACAATTATTGGTTCATTAGGTATCCTTCCAGGATAACAAAACAAGTATGTATTAATATATTGTAAATCCCACATATATACACATAAATATATATGTGTGTATATAGTATATATGTATGTATGGATTTCTATACATATATATTTTTTCTGTGCTTCCCATGTGAATTGCAACGTTCTATTGATACTGTTCTACATCTTACATCTATCTTTTAATATCTCTTAGTCAGCTCTTTATATAAGCCTCTTTTTTTCAATGGTTACATGGTACATTATTTCTGGAAGTAAAATTTTTTTAAAAAATAAAACCTTAGATGGGATGGCATTTCTTATAGATTTTTTCCCCAATCTGTTACATTTACAGCATTCTATAATAATAACCGGTCTTCATTATGGACACTCATATGTCTTTGGAATCATTCAGGAAAAACTAAAATTATGTTTATGTTTAGTATAACTAGTGTATATAATTTAGTATGCTTATTATAATTTTTCTTTAAAGCATATTCTCAACACAACTGTTTTTACGGATCAAAGATCCCTGAATACTATTTATCTTACTATCCACCCATTGGCAAGATTCCTCAGATTCATTCATCGCACACATTATTCTTCACCACCACTAGGTGGTGCTCACACATTAACGTCTCTACCTGAGCATCTGCCTTTCACCAGGTCCTAGGTTAGTCCCCACACTGGACACGGCCAGATTTTAATGAAACTGCACCATATACCCTATGAAGTATGTTTCTAAGCCCGATAAACTTGACCCAGATCCCCAGAGCGAGGACGATAGTGGTAAGGTACTCTATTCAGAAAAGCAGACATCTACCCACAGTGGTAAGGAAATGACTAAGGCGGGTGGGGTAGAAGTGACTGGCCCGGGCTGTTCTTCCTGGTCATGCTTTCAATAGTAAGTTAATCTCCCACTCCAGGGACTGGCCCAGTGATGCTGAACGGTGAGGCCAGCACCCAGCTCACAAAGAGCTCTTCCATGACCTTCCAACTACCACAGCCTGGCTGGCATGCGCACTAGGGAAAGAAGGTCTAGGCAAAGGACCACTGTGGGAGCCTCCAGTAGGATGGCCCTGCTCTGCCCTGGTATGTGGTCTGGGGTAGAAGCTCAGCCTCTGCCAGGACAGGCGGCTTGCCACAGGAGGCAAAAATCCAGATTGCCCCAATCTGTGAACAAAGCTTCTCTCCCCATTTCCTGGAGTTCTTTCCATTACATTCAGTCTCTCAAGTAACTTCTGAGCCACTTCCTGAAAGAAACACAAGGACATACTAACTTCAAAAAAAGACAGACCTCCATATCTAGGTCAGGGTACAAACATGGGCCACGGTGTGTGTGCTATACTCCCAAATGCTACAGCAACACAGAAAAAGATGTGATCTGCATGGACCAGGGCAAGAAAGAAGTCTCATGGGAGGTGGCACTTAGAATGACAGAAGTGTAATGCTTGGAGCTGGAAAGGCCTTGGCAAACATCTGGGGGGAGGAGGCATCCCAAACAGTCCCTCAGAGTCCTAGGGCTTCGAGGAGTTACCTCAGGAGCCCCCTGGGAAGGCTGAGTTCTGCACAAGCCATGTTTGAAGAACCCTGACGCTTGTTTCTGGTTTTTGTTTGTTTGTTTGTTGTTTGTTTGCTTGCTTTTTAAGCTGGAACCACTGGTCTAATCCAAACTTCTCATTTTACAAATGAGAACACTTAGGATAGGAACCTTCCCTAAGTCACACACAGTAGGGAACATTTTGGATATGATGAAAAAGAGAGAAGAAGGAACAAGAAAGAACCAAATTTCTTCTGACCCACGGGCTAAAAAAGAATATTTTGGGGGGCACCCGGGTGGCTCAGTCGGTTAAGTGTCCGACTTTGGCTCAGGTCATGATCTCACGGTTTGTGAGTTCAAGCCCCACATCGGGTTCTGTGCTGACAGCTCAGAACCTGGAGCCTGCTTCAGATTCTGTGTCTCCTTCTCTCTGCCCCTCCCCAACTTGTGCTTTCTCTATGTCTCTCAAAAAATAAATAAACCTCAAAAAAAATTTAAAAAAAAAGAATATTTGTCAAGCCAGGTGAACCTAAAGGCAGTTTACAGTTGCCTCACAGGTTCAATTAAGATATACATTTTTTCTTAGCAGAGACACAGGCATGGAACCTCAGATGCAACATATATTTCATACTTACTAAACCCAAACACACAGCCATAGAACTTGAAAAGTAACAGAATACTCACGTCCACAGTCCAGATGCATTTTTTTTTTCTTTTTCATCTTTTTCACTTACTTTCTTAAAGCCATTTCCTACTCTTTGTCAAAATACAATGAAGAAAAAGGCAACATTCCTTCCTGGGAGCCTGATCCAAGCTTGATCAAGACCCTGAACCAGGCTTGGCAGTGAATACACTAGCAGACATTGGCAAAAAACAAACAAACAAACAAACAAACAAACAAAACAAAACAAAAAAACAACCTATCTCAGTTTGAATTTTTTTCCTCATTCTCACCAACTTCTGTTTCCCCTTAGTTTGGAAAATGTGAAATTATTTCCAGAGTAGGTTCAAGACTTTAAGTCAAGACATGAGTTTGGAAAACCAAGAATGAGCACAGAAAGATCAACTCTTTAAAAAGGGTGGGAAATCTATTATCTAGGTCGCAAGGAAAAGGACCCTGTTGCTTTTCTATTACCCTTGTGAAAAGAAAACAGAAAGTTCCTCCTAAGTTTCCTGCTATACTTAGGTGAAAGAAGCCCACCTCAAACCAACTTCAGCCAAAAAGAGACTTGATAAGCCCAGGCAATGGAAAGGTTCAGGGTTGGATCATGCTGAACCAGAGGCAGGTGTTCCAATAAGTTTATCAGGTATGTATTTCTCCCTCTCTTGTCTCCACTTCATTCTGGCTGATTTCATCATCACTCAGACTTTCCTGAAGGGAAGGCAAAATGTCAACAGTTGGAGGTATACAAATGTAAAGCCTTCCAGGAACAGAACACCTGTATCCCAATAGCTCCAGGGAGTTGCATCTCATTGGCTCTGGTGGTATCACGTGCCTCACTTTGGACATACTGGTTTGGTTCTGATGGGCCAGCCTGTGTCGCATGCCCACCCCCACAGTGGGATTTGAGAACTCACCAGAGGTCGTGTCCTGCTGGAACCGAGTCTTAAAGGGTAGAACCTAAACCAAGGGCCACTAGTAGGACAGGGGCAGTTCTCCAAAAGGGAAAGATAGGTTCTGCTGCTGGAAGAAGGGACTCCGAGCAAGCAAACACCACAGCTGGCCACTCCCACCACCTGCCCAGCTCTGCTGCTCCCTCTGCTGATTGGATAATACACACCTGATGCCTTTGGCAGTCAACAGAACCATTAGCTAAGCTACCCTGCCCATTCAACTATGCGATCATTAAACAAACGTTTTTTTTTTTTTTGTAGTAAGCGCTGAACTTGGACTGAGCTCATGTGGGGAGGCTTACTTCCAGGATCCACTGTGTCAGGAAGTACCACAGACTGACCAGATCCTCAGGGCCACATTTTGAGCCTTGACTGATTGTCAGCTACTTTTTCTTCCTTCCTATAGGTCCCGGTTCCCAGCTGTTTCGTTTTTCTTTCTGTTTCCTGGGAGTTTTTTCCTCTGCTAATTTTGGGCCTAGGACACATCTTTCCAGCTACCTTTGACACTCTTGAAGATGAGGAGCAAGATTTTCTTCTTCATTAGAACTAGAGATATACTGAGGACTGGGAACTATCAAAGATTCAGAAGTCTTGGGGCGCCTGGGTGGCTGTCAATTGAGCATCTGACTTTGGCTTGGGTCATGATCTCATGGCTCAGAGCCCCCTTTGGAGACCCCGTCTCCCTCTCTCTGCCCCTCCTCACTAGTGCTTTCTCTCTCCCAAAAATAAATAAACAAGCTAAGATTCAGAAGTCTTAGTCTTCTCACGCTCATTATTCCTGATCACCACCCTTTGCAGGTCCCTAAACTTAAGAAGTTCCAGAACCTTCATAACATTTCTGTCTCTTCTTACATGCATGAAAGTGGAACCCCCAGAATCTCTCTCCCACCCTGGATATTAGCAGTACCAGCTACCACTTACTGAGCACTTACTGTGGGCCGGGCACTATGGAAAATACTTCAGTATATTATGTCATGTAATCCTCACCTCTCCTCTGAGGGAGGATCCCATATTGTCCAATCTAATATTGTCCATCAAAGAGGACACTGGGGGCTGGAGAGATGAAGTCACCTGGCTGAATTCACATGACCAGTCAGTGACGGCAAGGGACTGAAACTAGGTATGCCTGACACTCAAACCATGCTCCTGCCCACTATGCACTGTCCTCCATGGATCTCTGCTTCAGAAAGCCCCTTTTCAGCATGGAAGCCTAAAGGCACAGAATGACAAGACCAGACAAGGGTATATTGGAAGACCACTTAGGAGCCCCCAGACTCAAGAACACCATTTGCACCTCCAGTGGTTACAGGGATGAGTGATTTCAATCCCGATGTCTGACAATGTACCCCTCCCCCACAGTCAACATACACAGAAGAGGTTATTATAATAAGGTTACTTTCCACCTGTTACTCCAGCTGATGCCTAGCCAAAATCACCTCTGTTTTATGTAATTGAGAGTTTCTCAACCTTATTGCATTCAAGTGCCCTTCTGATAAGTGCAAAATTCTTACTACCACTGTCCCAAAGTCTGGATTGGTCCCCAGTAGTCTCTTCCCTTCCATCTGTCTTTTGCTTTACCCCAATGTCACCATTGTCATCAGCCAAAGGATTTCACTGAACTTCACTTCCTGTAGTTTGAATTACAAGAGAAATCCCCTTTTCTATTTTCCATCTATAAAACTATTGTGTAAAATTGAATATGATTTTCACAATATGCCCAACTATACCTAAAATATTTAACAGCTCAGATGGCATGGGGCCCAACCAATCAGAACTGCTCCTGGTCCTTACAGCATGCTGATGACTACCACCAGAACATCTGTCCGTCCACCCAGCCAGGAGTCCTGCAGTACTACCTGAGGGCACCGCTCCCACCACCACAAATGGAAACAACTAAAACAGGTCCTAGTGTTTCTGTGAATATAGCCACAGACCTCCACCAAGTAAGGAAGAAAAAAAACTGGAGGTTGCATGATTCTCTTTCTCCTTTCTTTTACATAAAACTTCCTTCCTTAACAATTTCTTCTTGTACGAGGGAATGGAATTTTCCACCATGAGTAACAACAGCCAAGAGGGCTACTGTGTGTCAGAATGAGGACCTACACTCCATTGTGTTTCTATCAGGGGGCATCACCCTGCTACTCATCTCAAAATTCAACTATTAGGAAACTTAGTGGGTTTCTATATAGCATACACCCACTTAGTCCTCCCAAAGGAAGCTTGTGAAGTCATGAGGGGGTGTGCCATTTGGTTTCATAATCCACGAACATTGACCCAGTCCTGAGAGAAGCCAACACCCAAACCTGAGCACTTCTGCTCTTGTATGGATGAAACGAGGAGCTTGGTGACATGGCTGGGACCTTGGCCCCTCCTGTGAACATGCCGGCATTGAGCCTTCAGGTCATGTCAGAAGTGAGGAGCACTGCTCAGTCCAGAGCAGGGGCACCTAGGTGGCTCAGTGGTTGGGTGTCTGACTTCAGCTCAGGTCACGATCTCAGGGTTTGTGAATCTGAGCCCAGCGTCGGGCTCTGTGCTGACAGCTCAGAGCCTGGAGCCTGCTTCGGATTCTGTGTGTCCCTCTCTCTCTGCCCCTCCTCCGCTTGCACTCTGTGTGTGTGTCTCTCTCTCAAAAATAAACATTAAAAAAAAAAAAAAAAAAAGAGCAGAAGGGCTCCAAAGAGGTGGGGCCAGAGTCAGAAGGAAGGTTAAAAACTTTCATGGATACAATGTGGCTGCTGAAAGGATTTATTATTAAGTCCATGTGAAGAACCCTTTGTTGATTCCCAGAAATAACTAGAAGGTCTTCACAAGGACCACTTCTCCACTGGTAGATTCAGAGAAAAAGAAATAAATAAAAACACTAAAACAGATGCTGTATTTTTGTTCACAAAAAATAAGGTATATTTAATGCCATCAAACTGTATGGAGAATCTGTGGGTAAGCGTTCCCGGGAATGTAAAGGCGAGCTCCCTTCCTCGAGATCCAACTACAGGCATGTTAGAGGAAGGTAGTCAAGGTACTTCTGGGATTCTGAGGAAGCAGGAACCTGAACAATCAGCTCTTGAGATCTCTTTAGGATGACGTCAAATCTCCAATTTCTGGGCTTTTGAAAAAGCCCCAAAGTTCCCCAATATTAACAATTCCTGGGTTTAATCTCTCTCAGTCGTCTGACTGCAAGCTCCCGACTCCCCTCCCACTGTGGGTGCAAAACCCCAGCTCCCTTTCAGTTCTGGGAAAGAACACACTCATGTGACCAAGAAATAAAATAACCCAAAAACTCCAACTGTAGGAAAATGGTTACGTGTGTTAGGGTTCATTCATTAAATGGAACTAAGTAGCCTTTACAAAGCTGAGTTGGAGGGACAGAAGTATAGTCTTCCTGACCCAAGCAAGGGCAGAACAGTGAGCTTACTCACAGTCCTATGCTACTGTTTAAGAAAAAAATACATAAACAACTATCTCCAGAAATGTAGTTGCACTTAGAGAGAGGCACTTGAGGCTTGGGGTCAGGAGTAGGAGGAAGCATGTCTTTTTAAATGATTTTTGGTAGCAATGAACGAGAGTTAACTTTGAAACATTTCTAATGAGGAAGAAGGGGAAGCAGCTGCCCACACAAAAGCATTAGGGAACAAGTTGCAACTTCACTGAAGATGTCCTGGAAGAGGCAGAGGAGGGCTCTCCATATCTACACCCTGCAGAAAACTGTAGAGATTTCTGGTCCCACAGTCCCTCTTTGAACACCTGCTATCAGGAGCTCCTCTGCCAGCCTTTCCCAATCACACCGTTAGCTCTGCGGGCTCTGTTCATGCATCCTCCTTTCTCTGCACATCAAACGTCAATTCTACCCCCTCTTTTAAAGCCACAGATGGAAACTTCCTCCCTCAATGACCTACCAGTAAACCAATAAATCTCTGTGCACGGTGGGAATCATCCCACTACCTTAGGGCATAAGAATTGCCACGTCGCTTAGTTTCTCTAATGAAAATGAAATCTGGATGTGCCCCATCCCTCCTTTGGGATCATCAAAGAACTCTAGAGTTCTAAAGTTTCTAGGATCCAGGAACATTGGGCAGGAGCCCTGAGGGCACCATGGTAGCCATCCCCATCTCCCTGCACATTGTCCCAGGCCCTCGGCTCCGTCTGTAGCATCCTCAAATGGGCTCAACACCTCCAGGCCACCTTCCTGCACTTCACACTGGTGTATCACAGCTGAGGATGCTGGATGGTGAGAGGCACACAGGTTCCCAATTCTCAAGACCTGCCACCCTCCCCCTGCCATCAGAGCCAGGCCCCTCCCTTCTTCCCTTCAAAGCCCACTTCCCATCCCCTCCTTTTTCCAGCTTCTAATGTTTCAAAACTAGTACTTCCATCATAAAACCCAATAGAGCATACGCTGACCCCTTCCCAATCCAGGACAAGATAATCCGGAACTCAGAACACAAAGGCCTGATTGTCCTGCCTATAAGGGGGGAAAGGAAGTTAACTGCACCACAGAAAATCTCTCCACGGTGGTTATTAACCCAGTACGCTGGATGAATGTACTCAATCTTTGCTTGATAAAAAGAGGGAAATACTTTCGATAAATAAATAGGGATACTTTCACAAGGAGGTAAGGGCACTTCTTAGCTAGGGTAGCTGAGACCCATTTTCCTGAATTTAGTGCCAATTTACTATTGACTTAAGGGAGAAATTTCCACTGTAAAAAAAGCACCTCACAGGGGAGGTAAGCTTCCCAACGTCTGGCAAGTGAGCCTGAACGCAAAGAGGATTTCCTGCCTCCTGGAAGGGACATATCTCTGAGTCTTCCTCTGAGGAAGGAAGGTCTTGAGTGGGAGCATAAACCCAAGCAGTTCTGATTCAACTAGTCCGGGGTGGGACCCAGGCAGGTATATTTTTAAAGCTCCTCAGGTGCATCTTATGTGCAGACAGACCCATATAAGCCTAAAGCTGTTAATTTCACCAGTGCCATAGATTGGTTTCCTAATCCCAATCTCTATATCCCCCCAGCATATCCTCAAGTAAACATTCTGTGCATGTTCTCCAAGAATTCATGCTCTACACAGTCTCCAGAGCAACACATTTAGATGCCAATGTCCCCTTTTTAGTGTTAGGGCCCTTTTTCCTCCTGTGTCTCCCTTTCAGTACCAGGTGTTGGAAGTGGAGGTCCCAGTCACCCTCATTAGGACTTTAGAGGAAAGCTGAGACCCTTCTGCTTCGGTAGCTAGATAGGACGTGGCAGAGCAGGGCAGTGATGAAATGGCAGAGCAGGGTTGCAGAAAGCTGTGCACTGGGGATCCAGGATCTCGACAACTGAGATGCACACCCTCATCTCCCCAGCTGGCCAGGCCCAGACTTCCCTTCTGTGCTGCACTCCCCACATCCACAGAGACAGATAAGCATGCCAGCTCTCTCCCCTTCCTTCACCAGTTCCGCCAGCTGTGAGTTCTACACCAACTCCCCTGCTGTTGACACGATGTGACTATTTACTCATGAGGCAATGAAGACCTTAGGAAGGGTTTGAAGTCAATCAGGCTTGTGGAGGATGGAGACATCACTCAAGTTGTCCCTCTCTGTTCTACTATAAATGGACAAGGCTTGTCCCTCCCCTAACCTTCCCTAATGACAATGCTCTGCACCAATATTTCTAATCTATGTGCTCTAACAAGCACATTCCCCAGACTTTCAGAAGGGATTCAGAAGACTTCTATGTAGCCCTTTCCAGTTCCCAGCTCTCCGTGTGCCTGAGGGGTCCCAGAAATCCAGTTAGAGTAAGGTGATGCTCACCCTGAGCACAAGAAAGGCCTTGAAGGCTGGGTCTCCAAGCCATTTCATCAGTGCTATTTTTTGAGACCCTTGAGACCAGCCACTCATGCAACATCGTAGTTTGAGCCAAGACTCAGATGTTCCCTCTTGCGGGATGACTTTTTCATTTTCACAAAATACCCTCAGTTTCTGAGCATGTGCTATTTCTATCACACACAAACTGGCCTTTGTTGGCACCTGTCCCTACACTACAGGACCACAGGACAGCCTCATGTTCTGGCTCCAGCACTGCAAAGCCATGGGTGACAATCTGCCTTCTCCAAAAATAGTTCGATTTTTTAGTAATTGAGAGTCCAAAAGAGAATTCTTAAAATTCCATATTCTGAAAACTGTACAGAAATTACTCTTCCACAGTCCTGATAAGGGTGCAGTTGGTTTCTCTTCCTTTCCCCACTGCCCTCTAGCTGCTGAGGGATTCTGACTGTTTGATCCAGACTTTGTCATTTAGCCTCTTCGCAGCTTTCTGGTAGCCTCATAACTGAGGAAGTGAGGGATTTTGGCCTGGGGCATTCCCTGTCCCTTTTATGACCCTCTATTCGTCAGTTCCCACCACAGTCGTGATTAATAAATGTGGGATGTGTCCCCTCATGTCTGTATTATCACCTTTCAGTTCTCCAAGTTCCCAAGAGGGTTTCAAGAGTGATCACACAGTTTTCATTTTTGGTCTTTGTTCTTCCTTATTTTTCTTACATCAGTAAGACATGAAACAAGTTTCAAATAATACAGACATCTACAGAGCAAGGCTGAGGACCTGCGCCATCCTTCCCCTGACCTTCCCCCTCAGAGGCTACTCTACCCACCATTTGCAATGCATCCTACGACCCTCCTTTCTAGGCATTGACATCATACGTAGTGGATGGATCCATGCACCGATATCATTTATTTCTTATATTTTATATACAGATATTATTTTGCATCTTGTAATACTTGATTATGTTTTTCACTCAGAAATCTTTCATGTTAGGATACATAGATATATCTCATTCATATATATGTGTATATATCACACACAAACATATAATACTCCCATAGCCTACACTTTTATATTTGTACAGAAGACACTGTCTTATATATATGATTCTGCCATTGGGTTTTCAGACTCCAGAAAACTCAGCACATACGTAGCTCCCTCTTCATTGTTAACAGCTGCACCCTCTTCCAGCCTATGGATGTGCCAAAATTGACCAGAAGCCCAATGAAGAACGTTCTTATTACAAATAGACTTGCCGTGTATCTTCAGTCAAGCCTCATGTTCTGCGGAGGAAGTCTGAACCCTGCAGGCTGTTGTGTGGGGCAGGATGCAGAGCAGAAGGGGATGACAGGAGGGCCCGCAGGCAAGGAAGGGCCAAGGGGCAGCTGTTTCCTCTTGATTCATCTCCTACCATTCCGGTGATTTTGCTCAATCTTTACTGTCAGCTCAGATCTTTATTTGCCAGTTTTAGCTCCTTTTAGGTTTACCCCAAGCGCCCTGGACGAGTCCTTCCCAATGGCACTCCATACACTTGTGCCCAGCAGTGGCCTCTGCATGGGCGCAGCAGCTGTCCTCCCATTACAGGGGTTCCGGCCCTGTGACTCACTGCCTTTGGGGCTTGTCCCTCAGGGCTCAGGAATGTTTTTCACAACCGGTTAAACCTGAATGTAGCTTCTACAGCTACAGAAGGCAGGTGCTGTACATCTGATAATCCAAAAACATTAATTTAAGATTTTGACGTATTGGTGACTAATTGATCTAGGAGGTTTGCTTTCCTCTAGTACTGCCTCCTTGGTCAAACAGACCTCAGACCTCAGTTCGTTGTAGGGTCATTTTAGCCAAAGAAAAGTGGGTTTCCCAAGAATGGCATGAAACTGCTTTTTTGTTGTTGTTGTTGTTGTTGTTGTTGTTGTTTTTAAATTTTGTTTTGTTTCAGCTACTCATACTTAGTCATGCTTTCAAGTATCGACCAGGTGTCCAGGAGCCAGAATTCCCTGTCACTGAGCATAAACTTCTTTTTTATTTAAATATGATTCTTAATCTCTGCTAACCACAACCAGTTTTTCATCTTCATTTTGCCATTAATTCCTCCCATTCTGCTCCTTCGTGATCTACTGGCTTCACCTGGCTCCTCGACAGCCTGGAGGCCATGGTTCGCTGTTGCAGCCAAGTGTCAGAGTCGAGAGTCCCTGTCTCTTGGGCTCTCACTGTGGTCCCCTGACTTGCCCATTCTTGGCCCCAGAAGCACCCCTCAAGTCGGTCCCTGTCACCCCAGCACTCTCCCTGGAGATGCGCCCCTTCTTCTTGCCAAGGTTAACTCCACTGCCTGCCCTCTGTCCCTGATCCTCAGTTCTGGTCTGTGACCTTGCTCCATCAACCACCCTCTCTTTCACTCATATTTTCCTCCTTCAACTGGTTCCTTCCTCTGCAAAAACAGACAAACAAATGTACTTAATGCTCCCTCATACTAAACACTTTTTCTCAACCCTGCTATTTCCTTAAACTATTGCCCTATTGTCACTTCTCTTTCTGCCAAAGGTCTTGAAAGGTTACTTTGCACTGCCTTTCTTCACTTCCTTACTGCCAATCACTACTTTAAATAAGTAAAAAATTAAACATAAGAACAATACCTTCAGGGGCACCTGGGTGGCTCAGTTGGTTGAGCGTCGGACTTCGGCTCAGGTCATGATCTCGCAGTCTGTGAGTTCGAGCCCCGCATCGGGCTCTGTGCTGGCCGCTCAGAGCCTGGAGCCTGCTTTCGATTCTGTGTCTCCCTCTCTCTCTGCCCCTCCCCTGCTCATGCTCTGTCTCTCTGTCAAAAATAAATAAACATTAAAAATTTTTTTTTTAATAAAAAAAAAAGAACAATACCTTCATACAGTAAAGATTCAATGAAGAAGGTATGGAATGGAAAATAAACAGCCTTTGCCCGGGAGGGAGATGAATAAGCAGAGCATAGAGGATTCTCTGGGCAATGAAACTTCTCTGCATGGTAGACATAAGCGATTATACACCTGTTAAACCACATTCAATGGGTTGAATGTGCAGTACCAAGAGAGAGGCCTAATGTGAACTATGGGCTTTAGGTGATCATAATGTGTTTATGTAGGTTCATCAATTGTAAGAAATGTATTCATCACTCTGGTGGGGGATGTTGATAATGGGGAGGTTATGCATGTGGAAGGGCAGGGAGCATATAAGAAATTTCTGTATCTTCTACCCATTTTTTTTCTGTGGAATTAAAACTGCTCTAAAAAATAAAATATATTTTTAAAAAACATACACTTGAAACTTATATAATGTTACATGTCAATTATCCCTAAAAAATAAACAAACAAACCTGAGGAGGTGTCATAAATAAAGTAGGGTTCATGGTTACCGTGGAGGCAAAAGGCAGAGAAAACAGGCCTTTTTTCCCTTATGGAGGACACAAGGAAACAGCATGAATTCACATACCCACATATACACACTCCACGTGTATGTGTACACACACACATACTGCCCCATCTCTTCCCCGCTGTATGCGCTGAGGATCTTTAGGCTGAATGTTGACCAAACCCTAGGTTAATCCCATGTGAGCAGCTTAGCAGAAGACTTACCCTGACCTGAAAATGATGCTGGAGTCATCTTGGAGACATATTGATGCTGTCCAGTCCCACTCTGGTATGTGGGGTGGGGTGCCTAGACCTCTGTGTTAGTTCTCCATTTCAGTGCAAAAATTCCCCCAAATTTATCCACCTAAAACAACAAACATTTTTTCTTTTATTTCATATAGTTTTTGAGAAGCCAGAAACACTGGGTGGCTCAGAGTCTGTCATGAGATTGCAGTTAAGATGTTGGCTGAGATTTAAGTCATCTGAAGGCTTGACTGGGGCTGGAGGATCTACTTTCAAGATGGCCTCCTCAGTGGTTATTGACTAGAGACCTTGGCTTTACTAGAGACTTATGACCTACTCTCAGAAGTCACATACCTCATCTCCACAACATTCTGTTGGTTCATAAATGTCAACCCTATTCAATGCAAGAGGGAGCCACACAGGACACCCATTCCAGGACCCCAGTATCACTGAGGGCCAGCTTGATAATGGGGAGGTTATACATGTGGAAGGGCAGGGAGTATATAAGAAATTTCTGTATCTTATACCCGTTTTTTTTTCCTGTTCTAAAAAATAAAATCTGTTATTAAAACTGTTCTAAAAAATAAAATCCCTCCCTCAGCTTTACAACTGTACTTCTGTATGGTTCCTAGTGTTCCACCAGTCCTTGCTGATTCTTGGGTGGCATCCTTGCTCTCTCTAGTGGACCTCAAACTGCCAACTCAACAGTCATCACTTGAGACTTTAAATAGTCTTCACACCTCCCTAAGTCTGCTTTCCTACCCGCAAGTGGCAGATACCTACCATAGGGGGATACTCATTGGTTAAATTGTTTTGATAACCTACCTTGGGAAAGGCATAAATGACAGATATGAAACTGCTAAAAACAGTTAGGCCTGGAAGGCATTGCACTCAATCAAAGAAGTAGATAAAACAATCTGTGGAACAAGAGAGACAGCCATGTTTTCTTTCAGTGTTTGACTAAGCAAGATAGTTCCTACTGGTGACTCACTGCTTTTAAGAAGTTTGCCCTGAGAGTTGGTCATGAATACTGTTTGTTGCCTCCCTGACATGCCTTTTCTCCTTCCTTCTTCTAGAGAACTCCAGCTTTCCTAGGGAATCTACTCCTCCTCAACATAGCCCATTCCCTCAGGAGAAGCTAAAACCATCTCCACTCCAGGTGTGGACCAGATCTTCTCCAAAAGTAGAGTTATCCCATTCCTTTTCATAATCTTCAAGTCAGGAGTGATCCTGTGAAGAATTTGGACCAGTAGCACAAGGTGAGGTTTACTGTGGGAACACTTCAGAAGTGACCCTCACTAGCTTCCTCGGAACATTTTTGTTCAGAGATGAGGCATCCCACCATCAGGCTGAGGGCGAACCCATCACATGGATAAGGGCAGCGAAATGGAGAATGGATCAGGGAAAAGCAGACCCCTGCTCTTGGTGGTGAAAGGGGATAGTAGACAATAAAATCAGAGTGCCACATGTGGTACAGAATAAGGTTGACTGACTATCCAACAACCTTACAACCAACTGTGCTGTCTCGTCTTGCTGGCCAAGAGAACTCAGCTATCAAGCACACAGCAATGTGCTTAGGCAAGAGAGACCCTGACTTTGGGGTGGGCATTTGAACCAGTCCCAGCTCAGGAGATATAAGGGAAGTCTGCTGGGGGAAAAGCATGAAAGGAGGAATGCCCTGCCTGTGCCACCCTCTGCCTTCCACCTTCGAACACAGCTGTGTAAAGATGGGTGCTTGCACCTGCTACAGCATGTTCACATGATTCTCTGAAATATCAATCTATGTGCTTTTTCTCAAACTACCCTAGAATTCCTTAGAGGAAATCCAAGTCACAGCCTGAGGGGAGTCCTCAACCTTCCATCCCCTTCCAGCCACATCCATCCCAAAGGAAATAGGCATAATGCTCTATGAGATATCCTACCTTGGTACCAAGGGCTGGGAAAGAAAGAAACCTAATATCACTTCCTTATTGGTTCCCCTAATAAAGAGATTCCTAATAAAAAGCTTGGTGTGGTTTGACATGATTAGGTTGAAGAGATCAGAGGAATAGGGCTTATTCCTTCCCATGAAGCCAATAGCCAGAGTAAGATTACCTGTGGTAAAACACCTGCAAAGGTCAAAGAACCAGTTTTGAACTTAAATGATAATAATAAACCTCAGTGGGACAAGGGGACTCTTCAGTCACCAGTATTAATAGATGATACACTATTAATACTATACAGAGACTGGGCCTGGATCTTAGAAAAAGTGGCAACAAGGGAGACTTTCCAAATATAATATGGTGGAGCCTGTTGGAAAGCAGCCTAGTCTTCTGACCTTGGTTGAACTTCAAGTCCTCCAAGTTGGGGACCATCTCCTTATTCCTCTAGTCATTTGGGATCCAAAAGTATCCAAAGTATCTGCCTTTAAAAGTTGCTGTGAAGATTAGAGATGATGTATGTACAGCCCCTAATGCTGAGCCTGGCACACAGTAGGTACAAAGTAAGTGGTAGCTATCTGTGCTACTGAGTTCAGCACTGAGCAGCCCTGCATAGAGGTGGAAGGTGAAGAAACAATCCAACCAAAGGGACTACAGTTAGAATCAAAGTCAGTGGTCCTTTGTGGTCAAATCTAGAGAGTCCAGAGAGAGAACACCAAACAGGATCAGACTAGACTCTGATAAGGGACACAGCTTCACACCGGAATTTGGATGTGTCTGAGTTTGGAAAGGGCTGCTGGTAACATGGCTCATTCACCTGAACTGCTACAGTGGCACATCACAAGGGCTGAGAGCAGCCATGATTAACCTGGGAAGTCTTGAGAGCAGCTCAGAACCATGGTAGCCTGCTAAGCTGCCCCTTTTCACCACCTCAAGCCCTGGAGAAGCCAGGACTGGTCCCAGGGTGAGCTCTGAGAGACCCTAGAAGGTTTGACTGCTTCAAAGCATTCCTTGGAGCTTTTCTGTAGTCAAACTGCATTCAGGTACCCACTGTGTTACTTGGGAGATATGATATAGTCATTAATTGATCATTTAACTGCAAATCTAGCCATGCTTAAAATACACCTATCATGGCTCTTCACTGCCCATGTGTAAAGTCCTCAATATTTAGCTTGGTAAAGGACACCCATCATCTGCCCATCATCAGCTGCTCTGCAGCTGTCTCCCTCCCTTTCCCCCACCTCACAATCCTTATGCTCTATCCACACACAACTACATTCAATACCAAATGCTATTTATGTCTTTTTTTGCTTTTCCTGCTTCCTCTGCTTGCAACACCCTTTCCTCCCTTGTAGACTCACAAACACCTCATCTCTCAAGATTCAGCCTAGCTCACCTTTGTCAACATTTCCCTAAGCACACTCAAGGCAGGAATAACCACTCTCTTTTGGTCAGTCTCATGCCCATACATACTTCTATTACACAACCTAGAATACTTTACAATACTTGTGTCCATTTATTGTGTCTGTATTCCCTACTGGACTATAAACTCCTAGGGACTGGGGCTGTATGAAATGGATGCTTGTGTCTGGCCCAGAGTAGTTGATTTAAAACATTTGTTGGATGGAGGCATGGGTGAATGGATAAGGGCCAGTGTGGATCTGTTAATCTTCTCAATTAGGGTAATACAAGGATGAAAGCCCTTTCCCTACCCTCAAAGAGCTCACTGCAGATGGTAGAAAAGGGGAACAAAGGACAATGAGAGGAAATTAAGTCAGGGCACAGCATGAGAGCCCAGCTCTGGGGGTTACCAGCTCAGGCTGCGGTAAAGAGGTGGGTGCTCATGGATACTTCCTAACGAAGATAACACATCATCTGGATCCTGTTGGACCAGGGGAGTCAGCCATATAGGGGAGGAGGAGCACTTTAGGCAGAGAGATTAGCAGGTCCAAAGCAATGTGGGTGTGTGCAGCAGAAGTGTGGAAATGGCTCAGTTTCCACAGAGCTTGAATAAAGGAGAAATGTGGGGGAAAGGCAGGGATACAGCTAAAGAGGCAGGGAGGACCAATCACACGGGTCCATAACCCCACTAGGGAATCTGGAGTCTTTCCTAAAGAAAAATGTAAAGCTTCTAAGAAAAAGAGAGAACATGGTAGGATTTGCAAATACAAAGAGCACCCCAGGATCTGTGTGGGGCCAGGCCTTGAGTCGAAGATGGAAATTCTAATAAGATATAGCTGAGAACTGATGAGGGCTGGTCCAAGACAGGGCAGTCAGGATGAAAAGGGTGCTCAGACCAGAGGGGTACAGAGGATGCAAAATTTGTTAGCATTTGGACACTCGGCATAAACAAAAGCAGGAGGTTGGGGGGAAGTAGCAGCACAAATGCCCACGGTTTTCTGCCCTGGTCGACACGGCAGATGATGGTACTCATGGGAGCATGCACAGGTATGGAAAAGAGGAGGGTGGCTCCAATTTTGTTCACACTGAGGCTGACATGCCTTAGGAGCCCCTGGATGGGTCTTCTCAGTAGGCAATGAGCTATCCATTTCTGAGGTTTAGGAGAGGAGTCTGGACAAGAAAAATAAATACAGTACTCATCAGCAAACAAGTAACAGCTGAAGCCACATGGACAGATGAAATCTTTCAAGGAGATTCACTAGTGTGTACCTAGTGAGAAGAGGATCAAGCCCCAGGATACATCACATGAGTGGGCAAAATTCTTGAGAAAGAGTCTGAGACAGAATACCCAGGGATACACGAAGAATTAAAAAAAAAAAAAAAAGAGCAAGCTGCAAATGACCTTTTGAAGCGGAGAGCTTCAAGACAGGGCAGTTTCTTGTGTGGTCAAGTTCTCCAAAGCGGGCAAGTCATGAAAAAGCCTGAAAAATGTTCATTTGTGGCCAAATTTTCCCAGCCCTCATCAGCCTGTGGGTACACATGAAGCCACACTAATAGAACTAGCCACTGTTTCACACACATCACTAGCTTCTTGCCAACCATCTGCATTAGCAGGACTTCTACTCCCTGAATAAAAGTCCTCACTTCCCATTATTTCTGGGAGTGCCTGGGAGTGTGGCGCCCAAGCCCAAGAAACGTGCTCACGTGCTCTTCCATACACACCGCCTCTTGATGTCCAGAGCACTCGAGGACAGGCCTCCCCAGAGCCCCGACACCCACCGCCGAGATGGCCCCGAGGTCCACAGGTTCCATCTCTTCACGTGCCAAAGCTACACACCTTCATGATGCCAACACACAGAGTATTCTATGCTCTTCTTCCCTGAGCTGAAGCCACAGAATTTTCTGAGGAATTAAGAGGACACCCACTCTTTGCCATCTGTTTGTGTTCCATGTCTCACATAGTTCCTCGTGAAAATACCTTCTCCAGCTAGGGGGGCCGTCTGTCCTAAGGCTTCAGACACCAGCTGCTGGGACTGAGCTATGGAGCAGATGACAGAGTCCTCCCCCACCCCACGTACCCCAGTCTCTGCCCTAGGTACCCAACCCCCAGGGGACCCTGTGTACACAGATCTTTGGGAAGATCACTCCACCAATTAACAAAAATTCCACACCCACATTTTTGAGTTAGTCGGTCAGGACACCTGGCCACACAGTGACTTAGCAAAGGAGTTTGAGCAGAATGTCTGATAAGAGTTTGATAAGGAGGTCAGATTGCAAGGACATGAGGAAGGAGTGGGAGGTGGGGAAACTAAAGACAGCAAACATAACAGCAAGTTTCATACAACTTGGCTGTTGAGAAAGGGCAGACGCAAGAGAGTAGGGTCAAAGGAGATGAAAGGTGGTGGTGGTGGTTTTTAACAAGGAGGGACTTGAACAGAATCACACACTGGCGAAAAAGAGCCAGAAGCGAGGGCCAGGCGAATCCCAGACACTGAGAAGACACAGGCTCTGAGGGAATAGCCAGGTACAAGGCCTGCTGATGAACCTTGGGCCCAGGGAACAGAAGGTGGCTGCCCTGAGGTCCCTGAAGAGACCCAGGACCTGAGGGAGGAGGGAGGCCACAGGAGTGGGAGCTAAAGGAAGGGGAAAAACAGAGGTAACCAATTCTGGGTTCTGCCCCTTGCTTATGCAGGAGGGAAGTGAAGGGCTGGGCTGGGCAGTTCCAAGCCCAGAGCAGGACAAGTTCCCTCAGGCCTCTGGAGCCTAAACACATTCTTTTTGTTGACAGAGATCTCACTTATCAGCTCCCTGTCTGTGACTCAAAATCTGGGTTCTTCATTTTGCCATTTAACCTTAGTGATATTTAGAACTGCTTCTAGGAGCCCATCTTCTTCCCTCTGTCAGTCACACGATGTTGGGGATCCCACCAACAAAACAATCAGTGGAGGTGTCCAGCACAGGCCCCAGTCCCACCTCTTGGAAAAACATTTCAGTATAAAACTTCCTAGGGGCACTGGGTGGCTCAGTCAATTGAGCATCTGACTTCGACTTCGGCACGATCTCCCGGTTTGTGAGTTCGAGCCCCACATTGGGCTCACTGAAGTCAGCCTGTCCGCATAGAGCCTACTTCCCATCCTCTGTCCCCCTCTTCCTCCCTCTCCCCAACTTGTGCTCTTCCAAAAGTGAATAAGTATTTTAAAAATAAATAAAATAAGATAATAAATAAATAACTTACTTCCCGGGGAAAAGGATGATTCACCTTCAAAGGTGGCTTTTCCTTGATTTATGTATTTAACTTACTGCACACAGAGGGGTCAGAACTGAACCTAGAACAGAAGACTCCACTCCCCCCCACTAGGGACTGTGGGGTGTGCAAAGAACATCACAACTTCCTGTCTTACAGCCCTTGCTTCATATCTTCGTGTCTTCATATGCTTCAGGTGAAGGTGGTAGGAAGGGTCACAAACAGAGGGTTAAACAGAGAAATACACCCTCATTAAGCCTGCAGTTGAAATCAGGGCGGATGTTGGAATTTGCTTTCATGGAAAACTGATGTTCAAGGGTCACAAAAGCAAATGCTTCTGGCGGTCAAGGAGCTAGCCGTCGGTAGTAAACCAGAGTCCCTATCTGCCCTGTGGGGATGGAACGCAGTTACTCAGCCCCAGCAGCTGCCACAGGTCACTGAGACCAGACTTTTCAGAGAAAGGTTGCAAGTCCAGACTCTTTTGTGAAATCTCTGGATTTCTATGTGTTGGGAACTAATAACCATCAACCAGACCAAGCAAAATGCCCAGGGGAGCAACCTCAAGATGGATGCAATTCACAATTTCAGTTTCACTTCCTCTAAAGTGATTTCACTGTGTTCTGTTTCATGAAAGATTCTGTCTCTGTGTGAGTTTTTGCCATCTCTGGGAGGGAAAACAATGATTTGACTCTAAGGAGTCACTGCTGGCTCGGCCCCCTCCCTGGGGCTGGTCTGCATACTTTATATGCTTCTCCAAAGGGTAATTTGACTGTGCTCTCTGCCAAAGGGCAGGTGCTCCTGAAAGAGCTGAGGTCACACTGCCACCCTGGGCACAGCCACTGATTAAACAGAAGTATGCATTCTTCTCTGCATCTCTAGCTGATGAATCATACGAGACTGACATGACATTGGATCTGTCCCTTTAAAAATCCAGCACGCTGCTGGGCAAACTCCTCCTCCAGGGAGGTTCCTTTAAATAAGCGCCAGCTGGCCAGGCCACCGGTTTACACTCGGAGCATTACCTGCCATTGAGGATTCCTCCCCTGGAGGCGGCTGCCTGTCAGCATGGCTGAAGAGTTTGTGAACTGCAAAATCCAGCCCGGGAAGGTGGTTGTGTTCATCAAGCCCTCCTGCCCCTACTGCAAGAGGACCCAAGAGCTCCTCAGCCAATTGCCCTTCAAACAAGGGGCTTTGGAATTTGTCGATATCACAGCCACCAGTGACACTAGCAAGATTCAAGATTATTTGCAACAGCTCACTGGAGCCAGAACAGTGAGTTCTCAAAGGCTGGGCGAAAGCTCTCAGATTCCTTTATCTTGTGGGGGCTGTGCACAGGATATGCCTGCCTGTGCCTTTCTCTAGGACACCGCTAGGGCTCCGTCACTCAGTCGTCACTCAAGGCGCGGGAGGGCTCTGCGGGGTGGGGGAGGGCGCCAGAGAGAAGACACTGCTCCAGGGACCAGGCAGCTGGACTGCAGCCAAAGGTCCTCGCAGACCCTGTGCTGTGCGTCTGGGAGCGCGGGTCCAGCAGCTGTCTGGGGAGTTGTTGAGCCATCCCGAGTCTTTGTTTCAAGCACTGCCGGGGAAATGACAGTTTTCAGCTTGCAGGGCTGGGGCTAGAAGGTGGGGTGGAGGGGCCGAGTGTGATCCGTACGGTTCTTTTATGAACATGGGAATCGTGTGCGCTCTTTGTTCTGTGTTCACTTGGCCAAGTGGGATTTGCTGTCCTTCAATCTTTTCTCTAAGCTCTCTTTATTACCCAATTAGCTCATTCTTCCATATCTTCTCTAACTCCTCCCACTGGAAAAATCTAAAGGCTCATTATTTGTCCCTTCTTCTGAACTACAGAAGTTTCCAGGCCTGTCCTGGTAGGAAGTTCAGGGGCCAGAGTTTCAGGCTGGCTCTCACAATGGCTTGCTGCGTGACCCTGGGCAAGACCCCACCTCGATGATCCTCAAGGACCTCCCTGGCTGCAAGATCAGTCTAGCGCAAGGCACCTCCAAGTCCCCTTTGCTCTTAGACCGTGAGCCCCACTAAGAACTGCTGTTCTCTACCTCAAAAGGTTTCCTCTTCCTCAGCACCCATGGCTTCTGGTGGGATGGACAGCCAACCAGGTAGCTTCTACCAGTTGTGGTACTGGGTGTGGTAACTGCCTGTCCACCAGCTCACGCCAGCCCTTCTCGGGATGCACGTTCTCAGACACAGCATTTGCAGAAGCACGTACCCTAGTTCCGTTCTAGTTTGACTCAGGATTTTCTCTGGGTTCTGAGTATAAAGCGTTAGAGGCTGTTTCTCCTTTCCTCTCCTGTCAGAAATCAGTATTTTGGTACAGAGGGAGGCTAAACATGTTAGCCTATTGCTTTCAGGGTGCCAGTTGTGAGCTGAGAACTCTTGTCTCTGCAGCGGGAGGGCTCAGTGGTCAGAGACTCTTGCTGCTAGGCTGGACCTCCAGCTGTGCAGGCTGCCTGGAGTCCGAAGAGAAAGTGGTGCCCAGGACCCCGCAGCGATGGGTGGATCCCTCTCAGCCAGTGGTTCCCAAATGTTGCTGCACATGAGAATCACATGAGGAGCTTTTTACAAAATCTAGATGCCCGAGTCGTTCCTCATACATGTTAAATCACATGTCAGAAGAAGCAGCCAGCAATAGTTTTAAATCCCCAGATGAAAGGGTATAAACTCTCGGTCTTAAGACGGGTAAGTTCTGAGGATCTCGTGGACAGCATGCTGACTGCAGTTAAGAATACTGTACTGTGCTCTTGCAATCTGCTGTGGGAGGAGATCTAAAGTGTTTTCACCACACGGATGCAAAAGTTAACTATGTGAGGTGATGGATGTGTTCATCAACTTGATTGTGGTAATCATTGCACAGTGTATATGTATATCAAAACATAATATTGGAGACCTTAAATATGTACACATTTATTTTTCAATCACACCTCAATAAGGCCGGGAGGGGAAAATGTTTGTGATCCTCAGGTAATTCCAAAGTCCAGCAAATCTTGGGAGCTACTTCTCAGCCTGGCATCCTCTATTCTTTAGCAGGAGAAACCTCTTCATTCAACACATTTTTTTTTTCCATTTCTTCATAGAGCAACACTTTTTCATGTGGTCTTAAGTCTATTTTTGAAGTTTTAAAAATACTTCTCACAGGTTCTTGAGTCCTGAATGCATTCCTCCAAGGTAAAGAACAGATCCTTTTAAGGCGTATGCTTCCTGTTCCCTAAGAGTGAAGGGTTTATATGCGAAGAGGCTGGAGACCTGGAAATAGTTGCTATCTTACTTACCCTGTAATGACCTGTAGTGACTGCCCACAGTAAGAGCCGAGCAGGACTTGACTGATGACAGAAACCTAGGTCTTCAATCAGGCCCTGTACCTGAGCAATTGTTTTGGTCTTACTCTGGCCAAAGCTCCTAGATCGGCATCTTGGCTTATTCTTTCTCTAATGCCCTTCTTTACTTTAAGTAGATCCAAGTTCATGAAGTTGATCATTTTCCTTCTCTCTGAAGAACTTCTTTGAACATTTCTTGCAAGGCAGATCTATTGGCAACGCATTTCCTTAATTTTTGCTTGTGTGACCAAGTATCTCTCCGTCACTTTTGAAGGAGAGTTTTGTTGGGTACAGCAATTTTGAAACCACCAACCACATACTAGACACTCTACTAGACATTGGAAAACTGTTGTGAACAGAACAAACGAAAACTGTTGCCTTTGTGGAACTGACATTCTAGTATACGTGAGAAGTAAAACAGTATGGCAGAGGGTGGTCAGTGATAAGTGCTATGGGGAAAAACTAGGTAAGAAAGGGAGATAGACAGTAGGCAGCAAGGGACAGCTTTCAATGGAGTCATCAGGGCCTCACTGATGTTAGTAGATCTCAAAAGGAGGTGAGAGAGCAAGGCATGCAGAAATTCAGCAGTAGAGTATTCCGGGCAGTGGGAACAGCACATGCAGAGGTCCTGTGGTGGCTGCATGCCTGGCAAGCAGGTCTGTGTGTCTGGAGCAGTGTTGAGTTAGTAGGAAAGTAGGAGGAGATGAGGTTGGAGAGGTAATGAGCGACAGGCTGGGAAGGCCTTTTCAAGCTATCATAAGGACTGTGGCTTTTAAAGTGCAATGAGATTCCACTGAAGAGTTGTCAGCAGAAGAATAACCTAATGTTCGTTTTGAAAGGGTCACTGGTGGCTGGGGGGGAAAAGTGACTGTAGGAAGGCCAGCATGAAGGCTGAAGCTGGGAGACATCTGGAGGCTAGAGCAGTTCCTCAGATGAGAAATAATGGTGGCTTGTCCCAGGGACTTAGCCAAGGAGGTGGTGACGAGTTTCGGCAGTTGCCGAGCTGGGTCTGAGCAGCCTGGAGCACAGAGGAGGAGCCGAGCTGGGGCTGGGGCCCCTAGAAAGGTGTGCCAGGAGAGTACAGGCCCCAGTAACAGCAAGCTTGCTTTCATGGTGGCAGTTTACTTTCTGCTCCTTGACGGTAAGAGACTCTCAGGTTCCTGGAAGAGGCGGCTGGGGCCAGGAGGGGTGCGCACAGAGCACGTGCTTCTCCTTCCTCAACTGAATCAACAGATTGTGGTTCTGTCACCACTGCCCCCCACGCTGTCACATGCAGCCTGCAGTCAGCTCTGCGTGTGGGTTCCAGTCAGTCACTGCTGTGCCTCAGGTGGTTTTGTTCTTGCCTAGACGGTGGGTGTAAGGGCAGAGGGGCCTCTCAGCTCTCGGGCAAACCCCCGTCTTTGCCAGATGGTGTGCAAAAACTCCACCCTGGAGACAGCCCGATCATATTTCAGAACCTGTCTCAGGTGGCTGGGGGCTGTTGCTGAGCTTTGGGTTTTCAAAGCCTCACTTACTGGGGAGGAATAAACTGCTCAGTGTCTACCAGTCATTTGCAAATATGATCCCTGAAGCAGAGGAGTCCACATTACCTGGGAACTTGTCAGAAATGCAAATTCTTGCACCCTACCCTAGACCTTCTGTATGAGAAATTTGGGCAGGTGGGGGAAAGGTAGTAGAAACCTATGTTTTAACCAACCCTTCGTCAGTTATGATGCCTTCGATAACTCATATGTGTCAGAGGGATACCAAAACAGGTGAGCTACAGCATTTAAACATCTTATGATAGGCCAGGAATGAAGGGAGAGTCAGATATCACCACCCCTTCACCAGCTGAGGACAGAGCACACAACAGAGAGAAATGACTCTAATATACTGTGAATCTGAACATCAGGGACAGAGATCTAATGCAAATACTTGTCTGGCTGTATTTAGAAAAAACTCCTTCCTGGTTGTCCTGGCTCAGTCTGCATAAGGGCTCAGGTGTGGCGCCAACTGCAGAGAAACCAGCATTCAATCAGGGTGGTCTCCCTGCAGCCAGCTGAAATTCGTTTCCTGAAATGTGTTTATGTGGAGTGAAATTTTTAGGTCATGGGGACGAGCTAGACAAACCTGTGCACAGCATTCTCCAGCTGACAGACTTGTTGGCTTGAAAATAATTGTTTAGTGAATAATTTCATGCTTCTAACCAAGTTCTAACCGGAAAGAATATACATGAGGAGGTTGTAAAGTGATTTTAAAAGCTTTGGGTCATGGGAAATGTTAGAGGAAGGATAAGATGCCATTCTTTCTAACCTAATGATGAAGGGCCTTACCTATCTTGGTTCGTTTGCTTTCTTTAGGTACCTCGGGTCTTTATCGGTAAAGACTGTATAGGTGGATGCACTGACCTAATGGATATGCATCAGAGTGGGGAGCTGCTGAAGCGGCTAAAACAGATTGGAGCTCTACAGTAATTACAGGTGAGTGAAGGGCAGCACGCCCGGCCAGGAACAGTGAGAGATGGTGTAATTCTGCTGTGGTTTTTTTTGAAGTTTATTTATTTATTTTGAGAGAGAGAGAACACCTGTGCATAAGTGGGGAAGGGGCGAAGAGAAGGAAGGACAGAATCCCAAGCAGGCTCTGCACCCTCAGCGCAGATCCCGCCATGCAGCTCAAAGGGACTCAGACCCACAAACCTGGAGATCATGAGCAGAGCCAAGATCTAGAGTCCAATGCTTAACTGACTGAGCTACCCAGGTGCCCCTGCTATGTTTTATTATAATCCAGAAAGACACTTTGGCTAGAGAAAGAGTGATGTGGGGTGATCTCAACAACTGTGATGTTGGGGCACCTGGGTGGCTCCGTCGGTTGAGTATCTGACTTCGGCTCAGGTCATGATCTCACAGTTCCTGGGTTCGAGTCCTATGTCGGGCTCTGTGCTGATAGCTCAGAGCCTGGAGACTGCTTCAGATTCTGTGTCTCCCTTTCTCTCTCTGCCCCTTCCCTGCTTACACTGTCTGTCTCTCTCTCAGAAATAAATAAGCATTAAAAAAAATTAATTAAAAAAAAAGAACTGTGATGTCATTTATGAGCTTCCCATTTTACAAAGAGATTGTGTCAGTGGGAGGAAATGCTTTCACTCGCTCTTCATTTAACAAATACTTATTGAGCACTTACTACATGCCAGACACTGTACTAGGCCCTGGGAATATGGTGACAAACAAAAAGGTAACATGGAACTTACATTCTAGAGAGGTAAACCAACCAAAAACAAGTAAGTAAATAATTCCTGAAACAAATTAATAGAATAATGTGATAGAATGAGGCAGGGGGTAGGGAGCCAATTTAGCTAATAAGCTAAGGGAAGGCCTTTCTCAGCTGGTGGAGCTGAGACCTGGTTGACCAGAAGGGGACAGCCATGTAAATATAAAGCCAAAAAGGTTTTCAGGCAGAGGGAAGAGCAAGTGCAAAGGCCCCTGGGTGACAAGTATGGAATATTCAAGGAGCAGAAAGCAAGCAAGAACAGATTGAGTGAAGTGCATGAGAATGAGTAGCAGCAAGAAATGTGGGTGGGGGCAGGGTGCACAGGCCCTGGTAAGTAATTTGATTATTTTACATGCAATGTGAAAGCAAGGTTGTTTTGCATTGCGTATGTTCGCACTGAAAATCAATTCAATTTAATTGGCTTCCCAAACATCGAAACAAAGCTTTCTACAGCTGTCACCCAAAGGAAATCATTGGCTGAATGGAAAGCCAGAGGGTGATGACCTCCTGAAAAAGGAACCCGGGTACTTGTGGGGTCTGACAAGCTCCTCTTTCCCCCAGCTCTTGTTACTGTTAGCTAGCTGTTAGGTAGGCCACACAGAGAGACTCGGTGGTTTTGATCAGTCAAAGGAGACTTTGACTAATGTATAGTTCTTAGACCAAATATTCTTTGAGGGGTGTTTATTAAAAACTTACATTTGAGCAATGCACATATGTAATTTGTGGTGGTTACTCAAAATAGAAACAATTTTTAAAAAAAAGTCTGAAAAAGTGTAATTGAATACCTTGAAATAAAGTGGCCAATATCAGAAAGCTCCTAATCACAATTCTACTGCATCACCACAGCCAATGAACACTACGTCTGTTTGTGTTAGCCTTCTGGCCTCACCCCGTGTACCAAAGCACTTAAAAGCCAACTAACTGTGGTGCCAAATGTTTCCTACTCCGGAACACTTTTTAGCAATGTAGGCTTAGATTAAAAATAGAAGAAAACTAATGACTTACCTGGAGAGATATGAAAGACCACTGCCCCCACTACGTCTGTGTAGGGGTGGGGATTCGAGTCCCTTTTATTCACAAGGTCTCTTTATTTGCATTGTCCTTCAGCATTATATGATCTCAGCATTTTGGTGCCAACTGTATCTCAAGGCTATCTGTAACAGATGTGCTTAAATAGCAAGAGTAATTGTTCTGGTAATGAAAGAAAAATGAAGGGAATTTACCTTTCCAAGAAAATCCACTTCTTTGTATTTTGTTTTCCCGGCAGGGCAGACGCCAGGATGATACCCCCTTGAGAGCTGGATGGCATTTCAAAGGAGGACCACACTTCCTGGCAGATGGATCTGGGGCTAACGGCCACAGCAACTGTTTACTTAAAATTCTGAAATGTGTTCACCCAAAAAAAGGGGGGGGTGGATTTTTTGGCAAAAACAGCTTTTCCTTCTTTTGACTCAGTATTAAAAGTGGACCAACTTGCCCCAAACCACAGGTTGGAGAAGGTTGATAGACATTTTGGGTTTCTTCTCCATTGGCACTTTGGGTTCCAAAAGACCATGACAAGTTATAGCTTAGGATTGACTCAGTGACCCAAAAGACGTTCTTTCTCTTGGGCACATGTCTCTTATGTTCTCCATATGCTAGGACCCCTCTACCTCTAAGCCAGTGTTTCTCAACCAAGATTACTCCAATCCTCTTTAGGATTAATCTATAATTGGTTTCCTGCTATTGCCTGAAAGTTACTTGGTTGAGTTTAGCTTGATAGAATTTGCATTACAAAAACAATAGGTATTTTGAATGTGCTTTTTCAAGTTATATGTGTCTCCCAGTCATTATCCCCAACCCACCCCATCCTATCTTGGGAATCACTGCTCTGAATCCGTGTTCTAACCTTGACAACTCACAGATCTCATAGGACATGTTCAACAATTCTGTTGAACCAGTACAGAGACTCTGTACTGGGTCTTAAGGACCCAACTTGGGAAACACCACATGAAACGTTAAGCACTGTTGGTCTTCACTTGGTGCCACAGGGATCAGAGGTATCAGTGTAGCTGCTGCAATCACAGGTCTCCTCTGTTATGGAAGATGGTCATCCAGGCAATCCGGAAGAAGAGTGTATTGTTTAGATTATGAACAGAAGTGAAATGCAACATTTAAAATGTTACCACAGGAAATTTACAAACCCCTTCCCCAAAAGTATGTCTGTAAAAGGGGCCAAATTTGAGAAACATGGTCCTAAATGATTGTCTCTCCCTCCTTTGTCCTTCACTCTGAAAACTTAAGAGTTCTTCATTGTGAAGTTTGATCTAGAACTGCAATATTAAGTTAATTTCCTTCTGTGGTCTCTAGTGGGAATGGTTAATTTCTTTTCTAATATCCAGAGATGACAGTGATTTTTGCCTAATTCTTTTCTATGTTCCCAGTATCTTAAGGAATGGTATTGTGAAATACACCAAATTAAAACTTTATTCATGTTTGTTCTCAATCATTATAAATAAAGGCACATGCTATTATCCTTCACTAAGTACAGATGGTTGATGTGATTTTTAGATTTCATATTGAAATGACAAATAGTTTGAATATGTCAACACTAACCTATTGAATAATGTTTAGAATTCAAAAACAGTCTTTTTCATTTCACATTCTATTTTTCCATTTCTTACCTAATACCCTTCAACCAGATTGCTGTCCATGATTGTGCAAGTTACACACTGCACAACACTGTGCCCTCCAGAGGTTGTGCAGTATTCAACCTGCAGTCTGTGATCCACTCCAGACCATTTGCTAACACTTTCTTTCACACTTCATCCTAAGATGCCCTTTCTTCCCCTTTGATTTACTTTCAAACTTCTCCTTCAAGGCCTGATTAACAGACCATCTCCCCTGTACATACCCTCTCTTCTCACTGCCTTTTGACTATAAAAAACTATTGCTCTCTCTTCTGTATCCCAAAGCACTCTGCATATAGGTACTTCAAAATTCTCACTGGGTTGAATTGAAGTTAATCCTCTGTACTGGTCTTGCCACATTCAGAAATACTCAAAGGGAGGAGTCCCAACTTAAATATCTTTGTCCAGACTCTAGCACAGAAGATCTATTTTATCAAAGCAATATATGCATGAGGTTTAAAATCTCAAACAATACTGAAACACTTAGGTGGCTCAGTCGGTTAAGTACCTGACTCTCGATTTCAACTCAGGTCATGATCTCACGGTTCAGGGGATCAAGCCCCACATTGGGCTCTGCACTGACAGTGAGGAGCCGGGTTGGGATTCTCTGTCTCTCTCTCTCTCAAAATAAATAAACTTAAAACAATGTCAATACCTAAAGTACTCCTGACTCCACCCATCACAAAAACCCCTGTCTGACCACATATTTATCTGTTTCATTTAAGCCTATCTAGAAATACTGTAAGACATATTAGACATATATAAGAGTGTATAGAATGCATAGCTCTATTTAAATTACAGCCATGTATCTGCCTCCTAGGTAAAGAAATAAAGCACCTATATAACAGAGTATTTCTAAGGTACTGATAAAGCACCAGAGAGGCCCATGTGCCCCTTCCTAACATATCCCCTTCCTCTCTCCACAGAGGTAATCACTAGCTCACTCTTGTTGTAATCATTCTGATATTTCCCTATGGTTTTACTCCCTAAATATCCCTAAGCGACACATTTTAGTTTTGAAAAGCAGTAACAAACACCAACCCAGCTGAGTAAGGCAAGGACAACATTATCATAATCAGGTGAATGGCCCCAGGAGAAGATAAGCTGAATAGAGGCTCTGGGTCCTAGACTGGCTTCAGCTTCCCTAGGAGTTTACCAAAGGGGCAGCCCCTGAATACTGGGCACCCCATGGTTGGGAAAGCTAGTGTGTGAACAAATACTGGGCATCCTCTAGAAATAGAGTCAATGGAAGGGGGCTGCTCTGCCTTCTCTCCTTCCATGGCCCAACTCCATTTGTCAGGAGCAGGTCAAAGCACACCACTTCTATGTGAGTGTGGCACGCCTGTGCCCTCTCCTAGTCAAGTGTGTGGTCTGAAGAAATGTCATCAGCACAAGGCAAGCTAAGTACAGTTAAGGATCTACTTCAGGCTCATTTGGGTACTCTGTGCTCAAGTTAGGGGAAAAAAAAAGGATACAAACTGGAGAACCACCAAATGGATAATTACACTGCTCTGGTCTGGGCTGGTTGCCCTCTATGTCTGGGCACACCTCTCTTCCCTGTGAAGGAAGGATCTCCTTTGCTGTCATTCTGGGTACTCTGTTTCTCTCCTGGGATGGATCTCCTATTTCCCACTCTCCGTACATATTTGTTACAGCTAAACTGCTTTAACAACGATGTAGTATTATTATAGATAGAAGCTTGTTTCTCTCTCTCATGACACTCAAGAGACAGGCAGGTGGCTTTACTCCACAAAGTCACAATCAGCCAAGGGTTGAATGCACCATTTCTCCTCACATCCCATTGGCCAGAATTGATCTATGGTCCCTGTTAGCTGCAAGGGAGGCCAAACAATGGTGTCCCCAATGGGAACCCCTTGCTCCGCTATAATTCAGAGGTGTCTACACCAAAAGAAAGAAGGGGAGAATGGTTATAAAAAGCAAGTTATCAGATTGTGACTTTCTCTTTTTTCAGTCTTTTTTATTTGGGAAGGCCGAATATCCTCCATGGTTTTTAAGAAAGAGAATGGGAAGTAAAGTTGTAAAACCTTGCTTGGCTAAAAATGCTTTTATCCTACGCTTATATTTGATTGATAGTTCATCTGGCTATAGCTGCTAGTTGGAAATCATTTTCCTCCAAAAGTTTGAAGACACTGATCATTGTCTATTGTTTTCAGTGCTGCTGTTTAGAAGTCTGTTAGGAATCATTTTGATTCCTAAACCTTTATAGATGACCTGCTTGGTTTTCTTACTTGTTTTGTACTGTGGAAGCTTATAGAATCTTCCTTTTAAGACCTGTGCTCTGAAATATTACGGTGATATGCTTTGGTAAGGGTCTATTTATCTTCATTCATTTTGGGGGCTCCTTGAAGGTTTGAAGGGTCCATCCACAGTTTTATTGGATTATTTCATAGATACTTTCCTCCCCTCCATTTTCTCTGTATACTCTTTCTGGAACTCCTAGCAGTCAAACATTGGCTTTCCTGGACTCGTCCTTTAATTTTTGTTATATTTTCTCTTATTCTTTCCCTGAGGGATTTACTCATCTTCATCTTACTTTTCTATTGAGTTTTTAATTTCTAATATTATGTTTTTAATTGCCAACAGCTCTTCAGTATTGTCTGAATGTTTCTTTTTTGTAGAAATGTTTTTGTTTCATGAATGCGATATCTTATCTCTCTGAGGTTATTGTGTTTTTTTTTTTTAACTTTTACTGAACTTTTTCCAACTATGATTTTTTCTTATTTCCCAGAGTTCTTTCTTGTTCTTAGTTGTTTTCATTTTTTCTTTTTCCTCTTGTTCTTGTTTATGAATGCAAATTTTTTTTTTAATCTCTCAAAGATACTAATTATAGTTGTGACTTATTTATTTACTTATTGACAGAGAGTGTGAGCCAGGGAGGAGCAGAAGAAGAGAGAGAGAGAGAGAGAGAGAGAGAGAGAGAGAGAGAGAGAGAGAGAGAATCTTAAGCAGGCTCCATACCCAGAATGGAGCCCGATGTGGGGCTCCATCTTACAACCATGAAATCATGACCTGAGCTGAAATCGAGTTGGACTCTTAATCAACTGAGCCACCCAGGTGCCCCCAGTTAGGGTTTTTTTAAAAAGCTCTCTCCTGATTCTTACATTTTCTCTTTTCCCTCTGAGTCCCTATTTTCCATTTCTGCTTTACATTTGAAGGCCATTCAATGTTCTGCTCTGAACAGGTGACATCTGGCCATCTGTGCATATTTAAGAATGAGGCACCAAAACCTGGTTAGACGATTTGTGTGCACAGATTGGGCTCATCAACTGGTGGCCTTCACCACAGTCTTAGTTCAAATGCTACCTTCTCAACAAGGCCTCCCACAACACCTGACTTAAAATTTCACGTGGCATTCCCTATGCCTCTTCCTTGTTTTGTTTTTCTTTACAGCATTCATCCCCTAATACAATGCATAATTTATTTTGTTTACAGTCTGTATTCACTAAAATATAAGCCCCTTGAGACCAGGATATTGTGTCTGTTGATTTACTGCTCTATCTACAGCATCGAGAAAACTGGCTGCACGTAGTGGGCATTTTGATAAATATCTGTCAGATGTTAGGATAAATACATCAATGAATAAATGACTCAATCAATGAATGAACGATCATGTGCAGATCCCTCAATGGTGAGTTCCTGGGTGTTTTTCTTTTAAGCTGTTCGGTTTCCCCAGTGTCAAAGCTGGGGCATTGGGTCTTGCTGCCAGGTGCTGGCTGCCGAGCAGGGGAAAGGGATTTGGCAGCTTCTGGGCCAGGGTGCAGTCTCTCATGTCCTTTCCTGGTTTCTGTCAGCTCCTGGCCAAATAATTCTCTGTGATACTCAGGGAGAAAAAGGAGTATCATCCAAAGGACACCAAGACATTGGCACAAGGGGTTTGCAAAGAAGGCAACAAGAATAACCAGGCAAAAAAAAAAAAAATCTTAGCCAAAGCTCTACTCCTTCTGTTTACTTTAAAAAGAAAGCGATTCAATCTTCTGCGGGTGTCTCATTTTCATAACGGCCTGCGGTCTGCTGCTTCCAGCCTGGGCCCTGGAGTGGGACACCTAACAGCCATTCCTCCAAATTCCAGGGCTGTCCAAAGATGGTCCTTATGGGGAGACAACTCGCAGGGTGACAGTGTGGTCTGTATGGCCCAGACCACACTATTTATATCCCCAGTGACTATTTTTAGGCCATTATCTTAATATTTGGTTGTAAGAGAAAGCCACACGCCCTAATGCACTGTACCATAGCAATTGTTAGTAGGTCCTGGGATGTATGTTACAGAACCTGGCTCCTGAAATGTTTTAAGTAAAATTTCTTTCTTTTCTTAATAGTCTTTTCTTATTAAATACATTAAACATTTGAAAGAGTAGAATTTAATCTTGCCAATTAATGGGAGAGAATTCTAGCCTGGTCGCTTTAAACACAGATGATATTTAAATTCAGGTCTATATTTATACACAGATTTCTATTTTCTGTCCCCAGGGGACTTTTCTGGTGAGCTGTGCAGAGCTGAGGGGGGAGAGGAGAAGAAGGGGTGTTAGGAGAGCCAATGAAAGTGCGGAGCTTCGTGTCACCCTCTGGGGTTGCCCCTAGTGCACCTGGGGTTTGATTCTTTATGGCTCTTCCTGCCCAGTCAAGGCCCCCTCCCTGCTAGCAGGGCTGACGTAGCCTCCGGGTGCCTGCAGCTGAGCTCACTCAGGGAGAGAGAACTGCCTTCTCGATTTTCTCTTGTGTGCCTCATAAGACTTCAACTACTTTATACATAAAATTACAAGTTGTTTTTAAGGTGGGGTATGAAGGTATTTATTTTTGAGAGAGAGGGAGAGAGCACACAGGCAGGTGAGGGGCAGAGAGACAGGGAGGTACAGAATCTGAATCTGAAGCAGGCTCCAGGCTCTGAGCTATCAGGACAGAGCCTGACGTAGGGCTTGAACCTGTGAGCTGTGAGATCATGACCAGAGCTGAAGTCGGATGCTTAAGCAACTGAGCCATCCAGGCGCACCCCCCCCACCCCGCCCCTTATTCTTTGTTAAAAAAAAAAAATTAATGTTTATTTTTGAGAGAGAGAACGCAAGCAGAGGAGGGGGCAGAGAGAGAGGAAGATAGAAAATCCAAAACAGGCTCCAGGCTCTTTGCTGTCAGCACAGACAGCCCCAACATGGGGCTCGAACCCACAGAGGTGAGATTATGACCCGAGCCAAGCCAGATGTCCAACTGACTTAGCCACCCAGGCACTCTATTTGTCTTTTGCTATTATTCTTCCAAGTCATTCTAAGGATCGGGTATGAATGTTCTTTAAGACAATCTGCCCTGCCTTCTAACCAGAGGTGTCAGACACAGACCAGATGATCCACTCTGGGAAGGAAAAACCAACAACTCCTGGGAAGACCAAATCAGAGACTCTGGCTGGAAGCTGTGGCCACAAGGCCTGTCCCCTAGCATCTAGAATGCAATCCCCCTCTGTGGCAAGAGTGTGCACACAGGGTTGACTCTGATTGCCTTTAACCAGTCACCTGAGTGGAAGATGTCACTCACAAACACAGTCATTGGATGACCAGAGAGTGCAGAGTGTGAGGGAAGAAAAGGATGGATTACAGGCTGCCCTCTCAAAAGAGAAGAATGTGAGTAGCCTGAGACAGAAAAAATGTAAGCTAACCTGAAAGTTGCTGTGGTTCTTTTCCCAACCCAGAAAGCCTGAGACAGGCAGCACCAGAGAAGGGATAAATGTGGCTCTGGGCCATTTTTGATGACAACTTATCCCACTCAGGTATGTCCCAATAGACTGTCCTTAATATAACAAGGAAAACTCCCCTTGTCCAAGTGAGGGTTGGAGGAATGAACATAAAGTGCCCCTTCACGCACACCTGAGCTGGCATAAGAGAAATATCCCTTTGTGAGAATCTGGGGAGTGAGGGCTATGTGCTCCCCATAATGAGATGATCTTTAGTGTGAGGCCTCTTCTCTCCACTGATTATTCTTTGGCTTGTGGAGAGTGGACCCTGTGACCTACAGAAACCTGGCATGGTCTCAGGGCTGTTGACAGGGTCAGAACATCCACAGATGTTCCCATTTTCCACAGGTATATACAAAGACGTACCTTTCTATGTATCTTTTACTACATCTATTTTTTTCTAGTATTTCAAAAAAGGTGAACAATTGGTCTACCTAGTTAGAAGTTTTTCTTGGTTTATTTTCTTGTATGGCAACAGCAGCAGGGAATAAAAGCTAAATTCATTTAAAGGATCACTGCATGTACATAGAATTATCTCTTCAAAATAGTTAATTTACTTAAAAAGAAAAAAAGCATCTCAGCAGTTATAGTAGCTTTTGACCATTACTGTTTTCTCAGTGGCTAAAGCATAACCACTATATGTGGAGAGGCTGTGGTCTGTCCCATCTTTTAATATCGAAAAAATGGGGAGGGGAGTATCCAGAAGTTTGGAAATATCAGAAGCTATTGTCCTATACCAAAGAGATGGCTAACACCTGGTTCTCAACCTTCCTATTTGCACAGATCAGAATCTAGAAAACAGCCACAGACTAAAGGTAGTAGCAAATAATGGTTAACTCCTATCAAAGTCAGTGTATAATGAATTTTATCCCATGTTTCCCAGGCATGGGAAGAGCGTGGGGCAAGCTGAGGGCAAAGTACAGGCTAACAGCACCCCCAACCCCAAGGTGTTATATGTGATGTTCCTCGGACACTCCTGGCTACCCAAGAACATAGGAAAGAGCTTTAAGTGCTTGCCATGGTGATGCAAGAAACAAAAGCAAATGAAAAATTAAATTCCCTTACTGCGAACAGCCCACTGACAAGTCCTTGAAACCAGCAGAGTGACCTCCCTCTAGGAGCTCGTTGTCTTGATAACATTTTGCTAGGGGCAAAAGAGCATCTTGGCTTCACATTATCCCAACCTTGAGCATACTGTAAGTCTACTTTAACATATAAAAATTCCACTGGAAACTTCCTTTATCTCAACTCCCCCAGGGTATATGCTGGCAATCACACTCCAAGCCTATGGCCCCCTGATATACATCTGAAAGTCTCATGACTGAGGTTTTACCAAACTGTAATAAATGGTGCTTCCCTAGCAACAGCTCACCCCCCTCAAGATCCTGGAAACCTCGTTTCCAAAATAGCTTAGAGACCTACTCTATCCCTGACCCCCTCCCAACCTGAGGGCACATAATCAGTTACCCATCATGACCCCAGTGCAGCTCTTTCTGGCCACGGGTCCTGTCCCCATGCTTTAATAAAATCACCTTTTTGGATGTAAAATATCTGCATGCTGAAAACTATAGAAAGCTTATGAAGGAAATTGAAGAAGATATAAAGAAATGGAAAAACATTCCATGCTCACGGATTGGAAGAATAAATATTGTTAAAATGTCAATACTACCCAAAGCTATCTACACATTCAATGCAATCCCAATAAAAATTGCACCAGCATTCTTCTCAAAGCTAGAACAAGCAATCCTAAAATTTGTATAGAACCACAAAAGACCCCGAATAGCCAAAGTAATTTTGAAGAAGAGGACCAAAGCGGGAGGCATCACAATCCCAGACTTTAGCCTCTACTACAAAGCTGTCATCATCAAGACAGCATGGTATTGGCACAAAAACAGACACATAGACCAATGGAATAGAATAGAGACTCCAGAGTTGGACCCACAAAAGTACGGCCAACTGATCTTTGACAAAGCAGGAAAGAATATCCCATGGAAGAAAGACAGTCTGTTTAACAAATGGTGCTGGGAGAACTGGACAGCAACATGCAGAAGATTGAAACTAGACCACTTTCTCACACCATTCACAAAAACAAACTCAAAATGGATAAAGGACCTGAATGTGACACAGGAAACCATCAAAACCCTAGAAGAGAAAGCAGGAAAAAGCCTCTCTGACCTCAGCCGCAGCAATTTCGTACTTGACACATCCCCAAAGGCAAGGGAATTAAAAGCAAAGATGAACTATTGGGACCTCATGAAGATAAAAAGCTTCTGTACTGCAAAGGAAACAATCAACAAAACTAAAAGGCAACCAACGGAATGGGAAAAGATATTTGCAAATGACATATCGGACAAAGGGCTAGTATCCAAAATCTATAAAGAACTCCTCAAACTCCACACCCAAAAAACAAGAAATCCAGTGAAGAAATGGGCAGAAAACATGAATAGACACTTCTCTAAAGAAGACATCTGGATGGCCAACAGGCACATGAAAAGATGCTCAACGTCGCTCCTCATCAGGGAAATACAAATCAAAACCACACTCACATATCACCTCACGCCAGTCAGAGTGGCCAAAATGAACAAATCAGGAGACTATAGATGCTGGAGAGGATGTGGAGAAACGGGAACCCTCTTGCACTGTTGGTGGGAATGCAAATTGTTGCAGCCACGCTGGAACACAGTGTAGAGGTTCCTCAAAAAATTAAAAATAGACCTACCCTATGACCCAGCAATAGCACTGCTAGGAATTTACCCAAGGGATACAGGAGTACTGATGCATAGGGGCACTTGTACCCCAATGTTTATAGCAGCACTCTCAACAATAGCCAAATTATGGAAAGAGCCTAAATGTCCATCAACTGATAAATGGATAAAGAAATTGTGGTTTATATACACAATGGAATACTATGTGACAATGAGAAAGAATGAAATATGGCCTTTTGCAGCAACGTAGATGGAACTGGAGAGTGTGATGCTAAGTGAAATAAGTCATACAGAGAAAGACAGATACCATATGTTTTCACTCTTATGTGGATCCTGAGAAACTTAACAGAAGACTATAGGGGAGGGGAAGGAAAAAAAAAAAGTTAGAGAGGGAGGGAGCCAAAGCATAAGAGACTCTTAAAAACTGAGAACAAACTGAGGGTTGATGGGGGGTGGGAGGGAGGGGAGGGTGGGTGATGGGCATTGAGGAGGGCACCTGTTGGGATGAGCACTGGGTGTTGTATGGAAACCAATTTGACAATAAATTTCATATTAAAATAAAATAAAATCACCTTTTTGTACCAAAGACATCTTCAAGAATTCTTTCTTGGCCATCGGCTCCAGACCACTCCACCATCACCCCAAAACTTCATCACTATCACCATCATTTCTGTTCTAAAGATGCAACACACAGAGAGGTTAAGTAGATTACCCAGGATCTCTCAGCAGAGCCAGGATTTGAGTCCAGCAGGCTTCCAGGAGCACATGTGCACATACTTAGAACCACACTGTCCTTCACTAGGCCTTTCACCGTGAGGAAGACCTACAGGTATTTCCTGGTCCAAAGGAATGACTGAAGGGCCTTCGCAGGCCTCTGGGTGCTGAGCCACAACCACAAGAAATGATCTGATACTTCTCCAGCATGACTGTCTCTTAGCTCAGGGTTTCCCAGAATAGATTCTTCAGAACACTGGCTCCATGCCACATTGATAAATGTTACATGAAAAACTGGGTCTGATGGTCAAATTAGTTTGGGGAATGCTGGGCTGCACAACTGGCTGGCTGCAGGAGTTGCACTCATTTTCAAAGTCTATGCATTTTATCTGATAAACATTAAGAATTTACGCACTTGAGGACTTCCAGCGTCCAATTCAATATGTAAGAAGCCTAGAAGTTGACACTCCACTTTAACAAGTGAAAAGCTGAATAAACCGAAACATTAACGGTGTTTCTTAGATCCGTAAGAGAAATGAAGTCACAGGTTAAACCACTGCCCTCCACATTGGAGAGACTGACAGGCAGATACAGAGAATCACAACTGACCAGAGCAGGGAGCTCCATGAGGATTAGTGTCGGTGCAGGGAGACCTGAACTATAATCGGTGATTTGCTGGAGGCCTAGTGTGGACAATCTAAGAGTTAAAAACTCCAGGGAGCCCCCACTTTTTGTGAGGTATGCTTCCTATTTTTCTAAAGAGATTCTCACAGTGAATATTGGAGAAAAGTCCCCTCATGCTTCCAGCAGGGGGAGGGGAGAAAAACAAAAACAAAAACAAAAACAACTTTGACACGTGCCACTGTCAGTGCCACATGAACACTGTTTTTCTTAACAAGGTCTATTCTCTCGGGAGTTAACTCTTTAATTTGGGCCTAAACTGCTGGGCTTTTATCAGAAACTAACTGACCTGGGGGAGGCGAAAACCCACCTGTACTCCCTGTAGTCTTCGACAAAGGAAAAAGGAAATGCCTATCTCCATCCTAGCCGTCCTATTGTACCCGGCTAGGGGAGGGGGGATGACGTGTGAACCTTACAGTCCAGAAGCACAGGCTCACTAAAAACTGACACCTACCAAAAGGACTGTGGAAGGCTTCCCCTCCCCCCACACATCATATAACCACATTATTGAAGTCTCATTTACAACATTTACCCAGGACCTCGTGAAAAATGATAAGGTGTATTAAAAGGCAAAAAGCACAGCTGGAAGAGAGAGAGAGAAATCCTCAGAACCAGATTTAGATATGGCAGGGATGTGGGATTATCAGGCTGGGAATTTGGAACAACTATGATTAATATGCTAAGGGTTTTAGTAGATAAAGTAGACAGCACACAAGAACAAATGGCAATGTACACAATGAGTTGGAAATTCCAAGAAAGAAACAAAAAGAAATGCTAGAGATAAAAAACACTGTAACAAAAATAAAGAATGCCTTTGATGGGCTCATTAGTAGACTGACATTTGCTATGGTCTCAATGACCCTATCCCCCAAATGTACATGTAGGAATTCTTGTACCCAATGTGAAGGTGTTAGAAGGTGGGGCTTTGGGGAGGTTATTAGGTCATGGGAGTGGAGTCCTCATGAGTGGGATTAGTGCTCTTATAAAAGAACCCACAGAGCTCACTAACCCCTTCCACCATGTAAGGACACAGTGAGAAGCCAGGACCAAGGAACAAGGCATCTTGACCTTTCTAGCCTCCAGAAATGTGAGATACAAATCTCACTGTTATTGATAAGATACTCAGTCTATGGTAATTTGTTAAGCAGTTCAAACAAACTAAGATGGAGGAAAGAATCTCTGAGTTTGAGAATATCTCAAAGGGAACTTCCCAAGCTGAAAAGCAAAGAAATAAAAGACAGGGGGAAAAAAATAGAGAGCAGGATATCAAAAAACTATGGGACAATTATAAAAAATGAAATATATGCAAAATGGGAACAACAGAAAGAGAAGAAAAAGGAACAAAAGAAATACTGGAAACAATAAGGACTAAGAATTTCCCAAAATTAATATCAGACACCAAGCCACAGATCCAGGAAGCTCAGAGAACATCAAGCAAGGTAAATGCCAAAAAACTGTCTCTAGGCGTATAATTTCGAACTACAGAAATATAAGATAAAGAGAAAACCCTGTAAGAAGGCAGAGGAAAAAAATATCTAACCTATAGAAGAACAAACATAAAAATTACATCTGACTTCTTTTCATAACCCATGCAAAGCAGTAGGCTGAAATACTTAAAATGTTGAGAGAAAAATCCCACCAAGTTAGAATTCTGTGCCCTGTAAAGTTACCTTTCAAAAGTGAAAGAGAAATAAAGATTTCCTCAGACACACAAAAATGGAAGGAATTTGTTGCCAGTATTCATAACTGAACCAAGAGATAGCAATTTATCCAAAATAAAAATAGCAACAATGTATTTGATTGCACGTGCTTAGGTATATAGTATATGGACATACGTAGGCTTATGTGTAAGTGAAACAAGTGACAGCAATGATACAAGGGAGGGAAGGGAGAATGAGGATTTGTTTGTTACTTATGTGTGAAGCAATACAGTGTTCTTTGAAAGTGGATTTGGATTAGTTGTGAAATGCATACTCAAACTCTAACACAACCACTAGAAAAGGTAAGAAAAAAAATTGATATGCTATGAAAGGAGAAAAAACTAAATCTTATAAAATGCTCAATTAAAACTACAACAAACAAACAAAACAACAACAGAAAAAGAATGGAAGACAAAAAAATAGTAACAAAGAACTGGGCAAAAAATAAAAAGTAGTAACAAATCCAAGTATACCAGTAATCACTTTGAATGTCGATGGTCAAAATGCACTGATTTAAAGACATTGTCAAAGTGGATCAAAAAACAAGGCATATATTTAAAATGTAAAGATACATACGTTAAAACTAAATGGATGGAGAAAGATATGTCATGCTAACACTAATCAAAAGAAAACAGATAAAAGCTATACTAATTTTAGGCAGAGCAGACTTCAAAGACAAGAAAGTTACCAAGGATAAAAAAGGGCATTACATAAGTATAAGGGGTCAATTCTCCAAGAAGACACAACAGTCTTTAACATATAGATAGATAGAACAACAATTAGATAAAGCTACCATTATTTTTTTAAGTTTATTTATTTAGATAGAGAGGGAGAGCACGAGTGGGAGAGCAGCAGAGAGAGAGGGAGAGAGAGAGAATTTCAAGCAGGCTCCACGCTCTGTGCTGAGCCCAATTTGGGGTTCAGTCTCATAACCATAAGATCATGATCTGAGCCGAAATCAAGAGTCAGACACTTAACCAACTTAACCATGCAGAAACCCCAATAAATCTACTACTATAATTGAAGAATTCAATACCCCTCTACCAGAAATAGATCCAGTTGGCAAAAAGTCAGTAAGGACATAGTTTAACTCAAATCACATTCAAGCAACTGGATATAATCAACATCTATAGACTACATTCAAAACAGCAGAATACATATTCTTCTCAAGTTTACATGAAGCATTCATGAAGATAAACCATAAAACACACTTTAACAAACTTAAAAGAATAGAAATCATAAAATATCTGCTCTCATACCAAAGTGGAATTAAATTAGAAATCAATAACAGAGGGGTACCTGGGTGGTTTAGTCAGTTGAGTGTCCGACTTTGGCTCTGATAATGATCTCACGGTTCATGAGTTTGAGCCCCAAGTCGGGCTCTGTGCTGGCAGCTCAGGGCCTAGAGCCTGCTTCAGATTCTGTGTCTCCCTCTCTCTCTGCCCCTCTCCTGCTCACACTCTGTCTCTCTTTCCCTCAAAATAAATAAACATTAAAAAAAAAAAAGAAATCAATAAAAGATACCTAGATAATTTCAAAATACATGGGGATTAAACAACACACTTCCCAATAACACATCATTCAAAGAAGAAATCTCAAGAGAAACTTAAAATATTTTTGACATATATAAAAATAAAAAAGAAAAATGATTCATCAAAACTTGTGGGATGCAGCAAAAATGGTATTTAGAGGCAAATTTATAGCATTGAATATATATGTATATATATATATATATATATATATATATATATATATATATATATAAAGAGGCAAAGATCTAAAACCCATCATCTAAGCTTCTATCTTAGGAAACTAGAAAAGATGAGGAAATTAAAGCCAAATAAAGCAGAAGATAAGAACAATACAAATAAGAGCAGAAACCAATGACACTGAAAATAAAATCAATAGACAAAATCAACAAAATCAGAAGTCTGTTCTGTGAAAGATTTGTAAAATCAGTAAGCCTCTAGCCAATCTGCCCATGAAAAAGAGAGGACACAAATTACTAATATCAGAAATGAAAGACAGTACATTACTACAGAGCCCATAAATGAATACTATGAGCAACTCTATGCCTGCACCTTTGATAATCTAGATGAAATGGGCCAATTCCTTAAAAGACACAATTTGCCAAAATTGACACAAGAAGAAATGGACAATCTGAATAGGCCTATATCTGTTTCAGAAACTGAATCAATAATTAATAACCTTCAAAACAGAAAGCATCAGGCCCACATGGGTTCACTGGTGAATTCTACCAAACAAGTTTCTACAATCTCTTTGAGCATAAAAACTGAGGGAATATACTTCCTAACTCATTCTATGAGGCCAGAATTACCCTAATAACAACAAATACATCATAAGAAAACTACAGGTCAATATCATTCATGAACACAAATGCAAAAGTCCTCAACAAATTATTGGCAAATCAAGTCCAACAGCGCATAAAAAGAATTATATACTTTGACCAAGTGGATTTATCTATCCCAGGTATGCAAGGCTGATTCAACATCTGAAAGTCAATTAACATAATCAATCACATTTACAAGCTAAAAGAGAAATCACATGATCATATCAATAAATTCAGAAAAAGCATCTGGCAAAATCCAGCATCAATTCATGATAAAAACTCTCAGTAAACTAAGGATACAGGTGAACCTCCTCAACTTGATAAAGTATATGCACAAAAAGCCCACAGTTAACATCATACTTAATGGTGACAAACTTGAAACTTTCCCACTAAGATCAAGTACAAGACAAGGATGTCCCCTCTCACTACTCCTTTTCAACATCTTCCTAGAAATTCAATAAGACATGAAAAGAAATTGAAAGTATACACATTGGGAGACCCAAAAAGTCCTGAAATTAATAAGCAATTATAGCAAATTTGCAGGATACAAGATTAAAATACAAAAGTCAATCACTTTCCTATATACCAGCGATGAACAAAAGGAATTTGAAATTAAAAACACAATACTATTTATATTAGCACCCCTCAAAAATACTTATGTATACGTGTCACAAAATATGTAAAAATCTACATGAGGAAAACTATAAAAGTCTGATTAAAAAAAAAAAACAAGAAGAACTAAACAAATGGAGAGATATTCTATGTTCATGGATAGAAAGATTCAATATTGTCAAGGTGTCATTTCTTCCCAACTTCATATATGGATTCAATGCAATCCAGTCAAAATCCCAGCAAATTTCTTCTTGGATATCAACAAACTCATTCTAAAAGTTTATGCAGAGAGGCAAAAGATTCAGAATACTGAATAAAATATTGAAGAACAAAGCTGGAGGACTGACACCATTTGACTTCAAGGCTTACTTACAAAGCAATAGTAATCAAGATGGTATTGTTAAAAGAATAGACAAATAGATTAATGGAACACAACAGACAGCCCAGAAATTGACCCACATAAATGTAGACAACTGATTTTTGACAAAGGAGCAAAGGCAATGAAATGGAACAAAAACTGTCTTTTAAGCAGATGGTTATGGGACAACTGGACCTTGTTTTGCACATGCAAAACAAAGAATCTCGACACAAACTTTGTAATCCTCACAAAACTTAACTCAGAATGGCTCACAGGCCTAGATGCAAAATACAAAATTATAAAACTCCTAGAAGATAACATGGTAGAAAACTAGATGACCCTGGGTTTGGGTATGACTTTTTATTTTTTTATTTTTTCATCTTTGTGATGGGAGGAGATGACTTCAGATACAACACCAAAGGCACAACCTATAGGGGAAAAAGTGATAAGCAGGACTTAATTAAAATTAAAAATTCTGTTCTGTGAAAGACACTGTCAAAAGAATGAAAAAGCAAGCCACAGACTGGGAGAAAATATTAGCAAACAATGTATCTGATAAAAGATTGTTACCCAAAATATATAAAGAACTCTTAAAACTCAATGTTCAGAAAACAATCTGATTTTTAAATGTTCCAAAGAACTTAACAAATACCTCACCAAAGAAAATATACAAATGGGAAATATGCATATGAAATGCTTCTTCACATCATCTGTGATCAGGACAATACAAATCAAAATTAGATACAACTACACACCCATTAGAATGGCCCAAATCCAGAAAGCCGATACCACCAAATGCAGGTAAGGATATGGAGCAAGAACCCTCATTCATTGCTGGTGGGAATGCAAAATGGCCTAGTCACTTTGGAAGACAGTTTGGTGGCATCTGACAAAACTAAATATACTTGTAACATATAATCCAGTAATTGCACTCCTTGGTATTTACCCAAAGAAGTTGAAAACTGATGTCCACACAAAACCTGCACATGAATGTTTATGGCAGCTTTATTCATAACTGCCAAAATTTGAAAGCAATCAAGATGTCCTTCAGTAGGTGGTAGTGAAACTAAACTGTGGTATATATAGACAATGGAATATTACTCATTGCTAAAAAGAAACGAGCTATCAAGTCATGAAAAGACAGAGGAACTTTAGAAGCATAATACTAAGGAAAAGAAGCCAATATGAAAAGGCTACATACTATAGGATTCCAAATATATGACATTCTGGAAAAGGTAAAACTATGAGGCAGTAAAAATATCAGTAGTTGCCAGGGGTTGCAAAAGAGGGATGAATAGGCAAAGTGCAGAGAACTTTTAGAGCAGTGAAACGATTCTGTATGATACTATAATAATGGATGCATATTATATTTGTACCAACCCACAGCAAGTACAATACCAAGAGTGAGCCCTAATATAAACTATGGACTTTGCGTGATTATAACATATCAATGTAGGTTCATCAACTGTAACAAATGCACCACTCTGGTGAGGGATATTGATAATGGGGAAGGTTGTCTATGTGTGAAAGCAGGAGTATATGGGAAATCTCTGTCCCTTCTGCTCAATTTTACTGTGAACCTAAAACTGCTCTAAAAAATAAAGTGTATTTAAAAAAAATATGCTCTTAGCCTCACCAAATCCTACCTACATACAAACTTACAACGTCTCTCCCTTTGCCAAGCTATAGGAAGGGGACAACAAAGGATAAATGGTAGGGAAACAGCCTCCCTGAAAGGCATCTCCAGCTTGGAGGATATGGGGTAGGTCACTTAGGGTCCTAAGTAGGTGGGCTCAACCACACTCTAAACCCAGTCTGACACCCTGGACCATCCAGATGTACTAGATCAGCATCTGTGACGTGTTAGATGTGGAAGTTTGATTTGTCCTGCGCATTAGCAGCAGAGCAGCGGCAATAACATGGAAAGAAAGGCTCTCAGGCTATCAAATCTCTCCAAGAGACACCCATACAGACACCCATACAGACTCTGCCAGCCCTTAAGGCCTGGCAGTTTTACCTCAGAACTTGTCAGAGCCTTTAATATACCAATGTACATTTTGAATTTCCAAAGTAATAATAAAGTACTCATTACTTCTCAAAGCTTTTAACCAGCAGTCCTTTCCTCAAGAAGCACCTCTCAGAATTTAAGTCACAAGCATTGAGAATGCTGATTTATTACCCTTTCACTTATCCTCCCCTGATTTTGCCAATTCTCATGTGCTTTTCTGTGCATTGCACGTAAAGGATGCTCAACTGGTACATCACGTCAATGATATCTTCCATGTTAGTGTCCTCTAACCTATTTATGCCTTTACGGATAAATGGCATAAATCCTGAAGTTCTCAATAGTGAAACAAAATCCATCAAAATCCTCATCTGCTAGAGCAATTCAAGCATCATTGTAACTCAGTCTGTGCCGAGAGTTGTTAGACCCTATGATAGCTGATTTATCAACATAGTCTTAGGCATTAGCAACTGTATAAATGGCATCGTTAAGGCTGAAATCTTTCAGATTTCTGTTAACTGCAGCAAGCATGCCACTACCAAACATACACACACACACACACACACACACACACACACACACACAGGTGTTTATGATTTTTCTTCATGGAATGTAAAACACCCTGGTCACAAGGCTGTGTTGCAGGTATGACATGGAAGGGAGGGTTAATAACTTCACTAGGGGCATGGAAATCATTTCTCCAGAAACAAAATTTTTCTGTTTTTATCCAGTTTTGCTGCTCTTCACTGAACTCATGTCACAGGTTTACAGTGGTTACTGAACCAGTTGGAAAACATTTTTCTAGCTACTCATGTTTTATTTTCTTTCCTTCCTTCCTTCTTCCTCCCCTCTCTCCATTCCCAACTTAACTTCTTTTCTGCCTTTCTTTCTATCTTTCTTCCTTCCTTTCTTGTTTTTTATTTATATGACTTTATTCAGGCATATATTATAGGCCATGTAATTCATCCACTTCACTTGTATAGTTCAGTAAAAGATTGTTCATCAAAGCTGTATAGCTCCTGGGGCACCAGGGTGGCTCAGTTGGTTAAACGTCCGACTCTATATTGGCTAAGGTCATGATCTCTAACTTGTGGCATACAGCCCCACATGGGGCTCTGCACTGACATCTCTGAGAACGGCTTGGGGTTCTCTCTCTTCTTCTCTCTCTGTCCCTCTACCATTCGTTCTCTCTCTCTCTCTCTCCCTCAAAATGAATACACATTTTTAAAAAATGCTATAAATTTTATGAAAACTGACTGAGAAAACTGGTTATTTTTATCCAGCTTTAAACTTATTAAAGTAAAAGTAAAAATAAGACTTCCAATCAGGAGGAGGAAGGGAAAAGCATGAAGTCCAAAGTAAGCCCACGTGAAGGGGACAGTTGGTTACTCAGTAACTCCCTGCCACCTGTGGTAAAAATTCCTGAGGCCCATAAAACTGGTTTAACCAAACTTTGTCCTTCTAGGACCTTCAGTTTAAAGTAGATTATTTGTGATTATGCTCTAATGCTGTTTCCAATTCTTACAGGACAACTGAATTTTTTTTTTTTAAATCAGAAGATAACAAAAAGGTAGGTAATTTTCAGGAAAAAATGCATACTGTGAGACTAGCAAAATCTGTCATTGTAAACAAAATAGATCTAGGGACTCACATTTCCTACTTAAACTCTCTCAAGAGTACACATACAGACTGTCTAAGGCTTTCTGAAAGTTAATTTTACTTTAAATCATTGAGAAGTCAGAGCCCTGCATCACCTCTTGGGCAAGAGAGTCAAAGGTCCAGCACACAGCATCAGCCCAGGGAAACCTCAAGCTCAAGAGGAGACTGGAAGGCCAACAGTCGTGTGAAATGAGGCCTGCAGGAGGCTTAGTGGGTGACCCTGAGTGTCTGAGTCCAGCCTCCCTCCCCTGACTCACCACCCTCAAACTCTCCCACCCGCACTAGGCAGAAATAGTCCTAGGAGTCTCTGCTCTGCCTGGCTGCCCCATAGGCCGAGGCTTAGGGGGAAACTCTTGGCTTTTGGACAAACTCTTGTGAAGCAAAAACAGAAAATGAGGAAATGGTGAAAGAGCTAGAAAAACTATCAAGGAGACAGGGGAGGGACTTGGGTCTAGAGGTCAACGTTCAAACTGAAAAAGGAAGGGGAGGGGATAGGCTCTCAAGTAGTCAGGTGCTTCAGATCCAAGAGAAATGAATTGTTTAATGGGTTCTCAAAGCATGTTCTGTGGACCAGCAGTATCAGCATCACCTAGGAACTTGTTTCAGATGGAAATTCTCAGGCCCCAACCAAGACCAGCAAAGTCAGAACTTTGGGGCTGAGGCCTAGCATTTTGCTTTTAAAAGCCCTTCAGGTAATTCTGGTAACTGCTACAGTTTGAGAACAACTGGTTTAATGAACTACTGAGTTAAAGGTACTGGACTCTACTCAACCCCCCCCTTAAATGGTTTTGAGAACAAAGGATGTAATTCATGACACCTTTGTATGAAGGAAAAGGGTATATTAGTTTCCTACTGCTGCTGTAACAAATGAGCACAAACTTAGTGGCTTAAAGTGACACAAATTTATTTTCTTATAGTTCTGGAGGTCAGAAGTTCAAAATCAGTCTGACGGGGCTGAAGTTGTCAGCAGGGCTGTTGCCCTCTGAAGGCTCAGGGGAAAATCCATTTCCTTGCCTTTTTCAGCTTCTAGCGACTACCCTTCTTCCTTGGCGCGTGACCCCTTCATCTTCAAATCCTTCCTCTCTACCTTGCCTCCTGTTGTAACTCTTACTGTACTGCCTCCCTCTCATAAGGGCACTTGAGGTTATAAGGGACCCATTCAGGGTAATCTTTCCATCTCAAGATCTTTAACTTAATCATTACCTGCAAAATCCCTTTGCTGTGGAAAGTAACATTCTCAGGTTCTAGGGATAAGAATGTGGATATTTTGGAGGCAGGGGGGCATTATTCTGTCTACCACAGGAGGAAAATGAGAATGTACATTTTCATTGCTCATATTCACATAAGTAAACACTGTAATGACACCTAAGAAACTAATGTAAATGATTACCTATGGGGAATGTGGGAAATAGGGCAAAGGGAAAGAGATGGGAGCAAGGCCTCTTTTCCCAGAGTATACTCTATGTTGTTTTGAACTTTCAGCCCCACAGACATATTACCTATTAGAAAAAGTTAACACTAAACAACAAAAAGAATGAGAAACTTTTTAAAAACTCTTGGCCGTTGAAATGTTCTACTTGAACATGGGACATCAGAGACTAAACCATGGCAACTCTGTAATCACAGAAGTTGTAAGTATTAAAAGAAAAGTGTTCTAATGGTGATGTGGTTACTAGAGGAAAAGGAATTAAGATATCAGAACACCCATTCTTGGGAACAAAAACAAGACAGGCATGAAGAAATAGATGAGGGGCTAAGCTCAGCCTTTAAGAACATCAAGCTCTGACAGTTAAGCAGGGCAACCAAGAGTTTGAGAACACAGCTTCACATGCCAGGAAAATCACTTACATGCAGTTATAGGATCATTCGCATACAAACATGCGCAACACTGGGAGCTGCTTCCCCTCTGTTATTCACAACAGAAACCCTTTCTGCTGACCTCCAATGGCAACTCCCGGGCAGGACCATTGTGTGTATGTTCTGCATCCCCCTCAATGGTCCAGTACTTCTCTCTCTTCCATTTTGTTCATCAAGTCCCCAGAGAGTCAACCACCATGGTCACTCCAAGTCCCACATGCCAGCTGACTCTGCCTACTCCTGGACAAACAAAGCCTCAAGTGTGAGGGTACTACTCACTTGCAATAACAAGTTTTTGATTATTGTTCCAACAGAAGCAATTTGGCCTTCTCAAGGGCCATTTATTATATAGAGTCTATGTCAGTCCCATGCTTGTTGGAGGGTTTGGGAAGGGGTCACAAAGATAAATCAAGACATGGTCCTTGTTCTTAAGTTCTAGCCAAGTTTAAGCCACCAATATATTAATATCTAAAATGCAATAAGTGCCATAAAAAAGGTATGAGTAAAGAGCTATGGAAAGACACATGTAGAAGCAATTACTTCTTACTCACATGCAGAAGCAATTCTCAAGTCCTAGAAAGCAAAAGAGATATGATGTGTAAGTGGGGTTTTACAGGATCTGCAGAAGTCTGCACAATAGGGAATGGCAACCCAATCCAAGCCATGAGAAGAGTATGAGCTGTGTAAGTACACAGGTGATGTGGATGGATTCCACGTGTCCAGGCAGGACAATGGGGCTGGTTATGAAAGGCCATGATGGCAGTAAAAACTGTGGAAGTTCTTCTATAGGTAGTACGGGTCCTCTGGAAGAGAGTGTTGCCAGGTCAGGTTTGTGGTAGGACCATAATTCCAAGGGAATTGTAGAAGCCTTTATTTGTTTAGACTTCACTGGCAATTTAGTAACCTGGGGAGGGACTGTATTATATAACACACACTCCATTTTCATGTTATGATTGCCTCATCTTTCTCCTCCTCCTATCTGACCTCCTCAGCCCTGAAAAGTTCCACACTCTTTTTCTTTTTCATTTTTTTTTTAATTTACATCGAAATTAGCATATTGTGCAACAATGATTTCAGGAGATTCCTTAATGCCCCTTACCCATTTGGCCCATCCTCCCCCACAACCCCTCCAGTAACCCTCAGTTTGTTCTCCATATTTATGAGTCTCTTCTGTTTTGTCCCCCTCCCTGTTTTTATATTATTTTTGTTTCCCTTCCCTTATGTTCATCTGTTTTGTCTCTTAAAGTCCTCATATAAGTGAAGTTATGATTTTTGTCTTTCTCTAATTGCACTTAGCATAATACCCTCCAGTTCCATCCACGTAGTTGCAAATGGCAAGACTTCATTCTTTTGAATTGCTGAGTAATACTCCATTGTGTGTGTGTGTGTGTGTGTGTGTGTGTGTGTGTGTGTGTGTGTATATATATATATATATATATATATATATATATATACCACAACTTCTTTATCCATTCATCCATCAATGGACATTTGGGCTCTTTCCATACTTTGGCTATTGTTGATAGTGCTGCTATCAACATGGGGGTGCACGTGTCCCTTCGAAACATCACACCTGTATCCCTTGGATAAATGCCTAGTAGTGCAACTGCTGGGTCATAGGGTAGTTATATTTTTAGTTTTTTTGAGGAACCTCCATACCGTTTTCCAGAGTGGCTGAACCAGCTTGCATTCCCATCTTTTTCTTTTTTAAATTGAGATATAGCTGACATGTAACATCCTGTTAGTGTCAGGTATACAAATAACGATTCAGTATTTGTATACATTATGAAATGATCACCACAGTAAGTCTAGTTACCATGCATCACCACATAGTCGTAATTTTTTTTCTTATGATGAGACCTTTTAAGATCTATTCTCTTAGTAACTTTCAGAGAATACAGTATTAACTAGCCACCATACTGTGCATTACATCTGATGATGACATGTTATAACTAGAAGTTTATATCTTTGGGCTTCCCTTTACCCATTTCACCCATCCCCAGTCCCCAACCTCCCTCTGGTAAACACCAGTCTGTTATATGTATCTACGAGCTTGGTGGCTTCTGTTGTTAAGATTCAACATATAAGTGAGATCGCGTCATATTTGTCCTTCTCAGTCCGACTTGTTTCGATTAATGTAATGCCCTTAAGGTCTATCCATATTGTCACAAATGGCAAGATTTCATACTTTTTATGGCTGAATAATATTCCACTGTGTATATACAACATTATTTTCTTTATCCATTCATTCACTGACACTTAGGTTGTTTCCATGTCTTGGCTGTTGTAAATAATGCTGCAGTGAACATGGAGGTACAGATATCTTTTCAAGTTGCTATTTTCCTTCTTTTCTTTCAGATAAATACCCAAATATGGAATTGCAACATCATATGGTAGTTCTATTTTTAATTTTTTTAGGAACCTCTACACTGTTTTCCACAGTGGCCGCACCAATCTACATTCCCACCAGCACCACATGAGGGTTACCTTTTCTCCACATCCTCACCAATATTAGTTATCTCATCTTTTTGATAATAGTCATTCTGACAGGTGTGAGGTGATACTTCATTGTGGTTTTGTTTGCATTTCTCTGATGATGAGTGATGCTGAGCATCTTATCATGTTCCTGTTGACCATCTCTATGTCTTCTTTGGAAAAAAAAATCTCTATTTAGATTCTCTGCCCATTTTTCAATCACATTGTTTTATTTTGTTTTGTTGCTATTAAGACATAGGAGTTCTTTACATATTTTGGATATTAACTCATAAGATAAATGATTTGCAAATATTTTCTCCCATTCAGTGGCTTGCCTTTTCATTTTGTTGGAAAGTTCCAATTTCTTAACCCTATATTATGCAGAACGGCTTCATATTTCTCAAAAGTATTGGCCTCAGCCAACACTCAAGCCACAGGGCTTACTTCTATGCTAAATAATTATCAAAGCATTTTTCTAAATAAAGGCAGTTATTTTGGTAAGAGAAATGCCAGTAGCAGCTGTTAAAGGGAAATATAAATTTCTTTATCTCATCATAGGCATCAGCAACATCAGCAATATTCTAAGTATCTTCTATGTAATGGAAATTATCTGTGAAACATAATTATGCGTGAGAAACACAGGCAGTATTCCCAAATTTATTTCAGCATTTCAACATCCAAGGTAAAATAATTGCAGGACGCTATGTTAAACTTGTTTTAAAAAAAGTTTATTTGTTACAAAATGTTAAATACTAAAACTAAAAACATATAAATCCAGGTCAGGCTATATTAAAATACACACATACCCTTCTTAGCAAAATTATTAAAGATTGAATTAAACAGATGCTTTAAATAAAATAAAGTACTCTTGAGGAAATTTTTTTTCTAATTAACTATGTCAGTGTAGTGTAGTTTTTAAAATTACAATTGAAAAGTTCAGCTGTCTTAGAAGTTAAATTTATCCAATTCTTCAGTTTTCTGTTACTGTCCAATATGAAGCCACCATGCTGGCTTGGACAGGGTGAATTTCAGTTATGTTACTGAAACGTCTATTTTACAAGCCTACTCTCTTATAATATGAACAGAGAGTGGTCAGAAGTATACAAAGGGTTATATAAGGTGAAAACTTGGCCCATAAAGAAAAGGCCTTAGTTCTACCACACAGTATCTTCTCTAATTAAAATGATTGGTAAATATACTGAAGCAGAGATGTGCACAAAGCATACATTCATCTAGAAATAATCTTTCAATTTAAAAAAAATTCAAAAAGAGCACTCATTTCTCCAAGATAGTTGATATTTTTAAATTTCCTGTTATTTTAAATTGAGTTAATTCAAAGGTATTGAAGAGTCTAGGTTTAAAAACTAATTTGATTACTGTTCTGACTAGTTCTGAAGAGCCATGACATCAGTGTGTCTGAGTCACTCACACAGGTGGTAAAGCACTTTCATAATAAAAACTACATGCTCAACACTAACAGAGCACCAGCTTCCAAACCTAACTTCCACTCAGGTCAAACAACCTAAAATAGTATCTATGGTCTAGGTAAATGTTAGATTTACAAGTATTTTCAAGAAATACTTTCTTTTGCTTTAGAACTTAATGTTTTTTCAATTTCCTAGATTAAAAGTTACTGATTTAGAACATTAAGTGCTGTAATTCACACAGGGTAAGACTACGCTTAGGAAGAACATAAGACTATTGTGTTTTAAAAGACCTTAAATATGATGAATTTCTAGAAATCTACTGTAGTATTTATTCTTTACAATGCTTATCCTTGTCAAGTGGGATTTGCCAATAGTTGATGAACCCAAGTGATTAACATACAAAAAACATAAAATGCATTCCAGTAACCTTCATCAATACAATCTAATTAAAAATATATATAGGGCATTTTTACTGTCTTACTCTAACAGTGCTGATATACCTCCAAGGACTAACTATATAGTACTTTGTCTAATACTATGGTATAAAACCATTTAATTAAACCTTTGAATAGCTGGAAAAATTAGGTGTCCTCGAAAGTCCTTAGAAATTAAAAGAAAATTATATCCCAATACTGAATTACAAATGAAAATGATGTTAACAATAAATAGTAATCTGATCTTCCATCGCTCGGCTTGTGAGCTTCTAATGTAATTATTTCTGTTGACATTTGATACAAGAGACACTATAATTCTATCCTAGTACCATTTTCTCTACATGTAATGAGTCTCTGATTTATATCCTTTCTTTTAACTTACTGGGTTATCTTGAAGGTCAAAATTCATGCTACTCCTCATTAAATAACCTTGCGGTCCTCAGAATTCAAACAATTCAAGCTGCTGACATCCTAAGCTTAGTAAGTTACTAAACAAAAAACTCTTGAGCCTTTGCTTACAAATTCTCCAGAAAGCATCTCTTCCTATGAACATCTTTATAAATGATGCATTAAAGTCACACTGGTCAGTCACTTTTATTAACATCCTGGTCTCACAATGATCAAGAAAGCATTTGTTCACCTGTTATGGAACCAGAGCTATGAGCGTCCTAATGCTGAGACACCACAAGGCACATCTCCCTTGCCTGAGGAGGTGGCAGCAGAGGCAGGAGAGACTTCCCCAAGGATGGGAAACCCCATGTGATTTCTTCCTTCCAGCATGCCTCCTTCTCTTCCCTTGATGTCAATGACTCTTTTTTGCTTTCAGAGAGAATGATGTTTGAGCGATGAAATACAGTACATATCCTGCCAGGAGATACACATAATTTGGGGGCCCCAGTACAAAGTGAAAATGCAGGGCCTTTCTTTAAATATTATGAAGAATATCAAGATGGCAATGGCAGAGCATTGAACCAAGCATGGGCCCCTGTGTTAACACACGTTACATGGCCTTAAAGCCAGCTCTGTTTAGATCTCCTGCCCAGTCAGAATCCAGAGAAGAGACAAGGTGGCACAGTTGGGTTGTCCACATAAAAAAATAATTTTTTTTCATGATGGTTTAAACATTGTCACTGATTTGAATCCATGTGGCATTTCACTTTCAAAATTCCATGCAAATTTCTATTCCTTAAAATTTCAGACTGATCAGCTCTACCTTAGATTTTTTCATTATTGAAATAGTCATACCAGGTCTTTAAAATGCCCATTATTTTAATAGAGCAATTAATCAGACATGATGAAATTTTAAAATTAATCCTACATGATTTTTTTCTTAATTTAAACATTTCTTAACTGGGAGGGGTACTAGTATCACTAAAGCAACAGGGCATCTTAAAGGGAAAAAATAGCTGTATAACAACTTTATATATTAGGATGGTGACGCCTTAGTTTTAGCCTATGGTATATTTTGTTCCCTTTTAAGATCACAATAGTAGTTTTTTGTTTGTTTGTTTGTTTGGTTTGTTTGTTTTCCAAAGGACTAACAAACACATTAAGCTGTATGATAATTCTTTTTAACGCCCATATTGGTTTCAGTCACAGAATTTTACTGGAACACAGAGGTATCCCATTCTTCATAATAATAATAATAATAACAATAATAATAATAATAATAATAATAAAAAGTGTATGTATATAAAAGCTCTGGGTTACATTACTAAGCAACGACACTTCCGGGAGTGAATATACTTCCTGTATTCTGCAAGCTGCTTCAAGTACATATTCGATGGCCATCTGTGCTTTTCAACAAAACTGCGTTCTTCCACTAAAATTTTTAGAAAAAACAATGTTAATTGCAAATATTTTATTTTGGATCAAGTTTAGACATTAACTATTGATTCCTTATTTAACAGATGGGATCCAAGCTCTGCTCTGTATCCTCGGCCCTTCACTCAATGCTTCCAAAATTGTTTAACATAATTTTGGTCAAATCAGTCATCAGGATTTATATTACATAATTTACGATAATATACATCTTGCCCACTTCTTCATCAAGTAGTATTTATGTTCTTTTTGTTTTTCTCCCAAATAAGACTTATTTTTCTTGGAGATGACAACAGACTTGCTTTTCATTTAATTAGTTTTCTTTATAGCTGACTTATTCTTCCAAACTCTTTAACATCCTCTCAATTCCATTCTCCACCCAACCACAGTCACCGGATAATCTAACTACTCTGGTAGCAGCTGCCGGTCTTGTCATGGCCCTGGAGACGTCCCTTCCTCAGAGCCCTGTACCCTCTTGCTTTCTAGGCCTGCTTCATTCTTTTGTGTTGGATCCCTCCACTTGTAGACTCTAGGTCCTTCACTCAGTTTCTTTTCTAGTTTTAGTGAAGCACAACCTTTATTAGCTCCCTGAAAAAGGGGGTACATATGAAGTACTTTTGAGACCATGCTTGTGATGAAACATCTTTATCCTCTTTACACACAATTGTAATTTGGTTTGGTACCAAATTCGAGGTTGAAAACTTCCCTCAAGATGTCGAAGACAGAATTCCACTGCATTCTAGTTTCCAAAGTTATTGAAAACTCTGTTACCATTAAGATTCATAGTTCTTGGCAAGTGATCTGTGTTCTTTTAAAACTTTTAGATTTTTCTATTTGTAGTCAGTGTTCTTGCATGTCCCAGTGATGGACCTTGTTCATTCATAAAGCTGAGCACTTAGTAGATCCTTTCAATCTGAAGACTTGGGTCCACTGGTACTAGGAAAACTTCGTGTATTACTTCTTTGCTAATTTCCTCTCTCCAATTTTATTCTGTATTAACTTCTATTACTCAGATACTTCATCTCCTGGACTGAGCCCCCAGTTTTTTAAAAATCTTTCTCTCTTGTCTCTTTAGCTGTTTGTCTTCCTTTTTATGAGATGTCCTTATCTTTATTTTTCAACTCTTATGTAGTTGTTTCAACTCCTTTATTTACTTAGGGTTTTTTGTTTTGTTTTTACTATCATATTTGTAATTTCCAAGAACTATTTCTTGTTCCTGTATTGTTTTAAATTTATGGTAAAACACAGCATAAAATTTATTATCTTAACGATTTTTAGGTATATAGTTAAGCACATTCACATTGTTGTGCAACCAATCTCCAGAACTCTTTTCATCTTGCAAAACTAAAACTCTATTAACTATTGTTTTTTTTTATAACTATCCTGCTTTATAGGATATGGATATATATATGGATTTATATCTCTTATTCTTTCAAGATATTAATTTACAATTTTTAAAGTTTTTTCCCTATTTTTTGTGCCTCTAAATTCTTTCTCTTGTGTGTTTATTAATTTTATTTTGGTTTTGGTTTCTGTCTTCCATGTTGGACACTGCCTCAAGTAATTGCAGATCCCTGGTTATCTCCTTACATTTAAGAGTGAGACACTAGAAAGTTACTTGGATATCTTGTGGTCATGGGTAGGACTTACTGACTGGTAGAATAACTGAGCAGATACTTGTTGGGTTCACTGAAAGAATTCCCAAATGAATGCACCTATATATTTTTTTTTCTCTGAGGCCAGAGAAAGATGCTTCAATTTCATGCCCAGAGTATGGGAGCCAGGCAAACACCTGGCTGCCACAAATCCTAGAAGGAGCCTGGAGGCTAAATATACAACATGCACAATTTCACATGACCCCTAAGTTTTCAGTCCAGCTCCTTAACCCATTCTCAGCTATACCTGGAGTTTGTGCTTCTATAACATTTTTGGTTTAATTTCTCCAGTAATAAACCTCCCATTCCAGGATGATGAGGGAGAAGGAGTTGTCTGCCTGGGTGGGATGGAGTGCAGCAAAAGCTTCTTCATCAACTTTCAACTAAGTACTGCTTTCAGCCCCAACCCTTATTCTGCTTTCTGAAATACCTGGTCCCTCAGGTTTCTAAGGCTTCTTGGTATTCTGCTGGCTGAATCAGCTTGTTTCTCATAGTACTCCCTTCTGTGGGTACTTAGGTTTCTTTCTGCTAAGTCAGTTCCCACTTCTCCATCTACTGTTTGACCTCATATATTATAATTCAGATTAATGAGGACCTGATCCAGGCTGCAGGACACAGATATAAAGAAACAATCTAGCAGCTCAAGGAAGTTAGCTGTAGTTTCATTAGGAAGAAAAGGTGACCTAAGACTACTCCCTTGGTTAAGATTTAAAAAAATAGAAAAGTTATCACAGGTGAGCTCTGGCAGCCAACAAAAACCAAAACAAGACAAAAAAAAACTTCGCAGTATATAATATGTAACACAATATTGGGCCAAATTAAACTGTGGGAATAATGAATCCATAAATGCCAAGGGTAACTCATATTCCTGTGTAGTGCTATTTGTTTTCAAAACAGTCCAGCATATAAAATGTATCTAACATTTAAAAGCTATTTAACTAAGTTCTGTTGCATCAATGCCAGCATTAACATGACATCTTGTCTATTCTCACCTTTCAATTTCTTTTTTTTTAATGTTTATTTACTTTTGAAGGAGAGAGAGACAGTGTTGAGTGGGGGAGGGGCAGAGAGAGAAACACACGCACGCGCACACACACACACACACACACACACACACACAGAATCTGAAGCAGGGTCCAGGCTCTGAGCTGTCAGCACAGAGCCCAACGCCGATGTGGGGCTCGAACTCATGAACCGCGAGATCATAAGCTGAGCCAAAGTTGGATGCTCAACCAACTGAGCCACCCAGGCGCCCCTCACCTTTCAATTTCTAAACACGCTCAAAGAAGAATTTTTAGTCGAGAGAAAACAGTTCACATAATTCCAATAATAATTTGATAATATCTGAAACCGAAAATGGGAAATTATTTAAGGGAGCTGTAAATTGATGGTGACAAGAACCCTTCCAACTTCAAGTGACACTGTGAAGTACGTCCAGTATAAGGCAACAGGGAGGAGGAGAGGTGACTAGGATACTCTGGAGGGGACACGGTCCTTTAAAAGGGCAGCTACTTGCTCAGTTCCAGGTTGCTGCCATGTGGGAAGAGGGGCTGAGAGTAACCAGGTCTTCCAACTTTTCAAAAGAAGACAGAAATGGAAACTGTTACAATTTTTACATGATGACCACTAAAAAAAAGTAATACCACGTGGTCCAAATAAGACACTTGGCAGACTATATTCAGCTACATTCAACCCACAGATTTCCAGTTTGTGACTACTAAGTTAGATTAGCAAATTCTCCCTTATCCACCAGGGGCTTTTTTCACTGCCTACAATGACACACCACAGCAGGTCCTAAACATAAACAGGTACCAGTGAATCAGAACATTCGTGATACCTTAACTCCCATCCAAGGAACATAAGACAGTCACTGACATTGCCTCATCTTCTCACCTGCCTTCTTAAAGCACACCCTGGAGTCCTGCTTCTCACTCTGCCAGGCAGTCATAACATACTTCACAGTCAATTGTATAAGTGATAAAATAAAATAAAAATTTATAACCCAACAGATTTATAGAGCACCTTTCTCCTAAGGTTGTTAATAGTACTCCCTTGTGTGGCATACTTCTATACAAGATAGTAAGTGGAAAATAATCTTATCCTTTTTTTTTTTTTTTACAAATGAAGGGGACCTAAGGCAGAATAATGAAGATGGTTCTAAAATCACAATGTTCACTCGTTTCATTTTGAAAGAACTTCTTAAAGAATAACTATAAGAATGTCCCCACTAACAGCAAGAAGCAGGCTTTATCTTTATGAATGGAAGGGGTTTCTTTTTTGCACAAAGTATATGGTTAGTAAATCTCTATATTCTGCTTTAATTTATTATGTTGCCCCACTGCACTAATAGTTAAATTACATGTAAGAAGGCTCCCAATAGGTATACAGTGTTTGTCACCTAACTGAATACAGCTGCCAAAAATAGACTATGTGTTTCCTAGTTTCCTATACTGTGCAAGAAGCTGAAAGAAACCAGAGATTTTCAAACCTGTTAGCAGCAAATTATCTTTTACAAGTAAAACTTTATGGAAAACTCTAAGATATAAAAGCAGGGGCATCCAAGAAGTACAAATTCCAGCCTTCTCTTCTTCCTTCCCTCTTCCCTCAGCTACTTCCAGGTCTCTGCCCCCACTTCAGGAAACCTTCAGGCATCTCAAGGACACGTCCCTGTTTAGAGTTTGAAACTACTTAACTAGGTGATCTTTAATTCCCTTTGCCTTTTAACTTGATTATTCCTTGAGCCTATTCTAGGTAACATGAGCAAACCATTGGATCTAAACTGTCTACTCTGATGACTGTTCTGTTCTCATTTTCTTTTTTCTTATGCAGTACTCAGAAACTCACACTGTGATTGGTTTTAAAGTTTATAATTTATCTTACAGATCACATTATGTATACTCTCTGTTCAGTAAGTTTTGCAACATTTATCAACAAAAAACCCTGTTATTCCCAAGTAATATAATGGATTCCTATATAGATATACTTAAATATAGATATCAGAACAATAGAACTGATATAAACAGTAAATGATAGTTTCAATTCTTTCACAAGAAAAATTTTTGAAATCTGTACTATTTAAATTTTGCTTCTGACTTAGGTGATTAAAACCAAGATCTCGTTTATCACAACCAAATACCACCTGAGGTCACCTTATCTCTCTACTTCAGGAAAAAAGGTGCATTTAAAAATGGATGGAGCTATAAAACAATCATTAGAGTGAAACCATATAACAGGAACCGATGGGGGAGGGGAAGGAAAAAAAAAAAAAAAGAGGTTAGAGTGGGAGAGAGCCAAAGCATAAGAGACTGTTAAAAACTGAGAACAAACTGAGGATTGATGGGGGGTGGGAGGGAGGGGAGGGTGGGTGATGGGTATTGAGGAGGGCACCTTTTGGGATGAGCACTGGGTGTTGTATGGAAACCAATTTGTCAATAAATTTCATAAAAAAAAAAAAAAAAAAAAACAATCATTAGAAAACTTCTTGTGTAACACAGGTCAAGCTACTTATATAGCCAGCTGATTCTAAGTTAGAGAGTCCTCAATTACCACACTGTGTTTTTGTTTTGTTTTTTTTTTCTAAATAGGCTTACACCCAGCGCAGAGCCCAACATGTGGCTTGAACCCACCGCCCTGTGATCAAGACCTGAGCTGAGATCAAGAGTCAGACGCTTTACCAACTGAGCCACCCAGGAGCCCCTGCACCGCATATTTAGAGGACTATATGAGGCTGACTTATTTTTTTTAACTTTTTGTTTTTTAACAGCTACAATTCCTACACGTTATGTCTCAAATCTAAGAACAAAAACAGTTTTCTTTTCAAAACAGTAATTAGCAACCTACCTGAAAGATCCTGAAACTCAGGCTTTTGGCTGAAGATGAGGTAGTTCGTGGCGATGAAATGGAGCAGCCAGGTTGAGAGGCACTCGGAGTGGTGAAACTGCAAGAGAAATGGAGCGTGAAACCATGCAGGGACCATGCACGGACACCAGGCGGGGAGCGCAGTCTGCGACGAGAACCCCACTGGGAGCTCACTGTGTCCATGTTTCCGCCTACTCTGAGAGCAGAAAGGAAAGGGGGGGAATTGCCAACGTGTAACCATAAAGTTATAGCAGTGAAGACACCAAATCAAATGAACAACAAGCTCCAGTTGCTGGAGCGGCTAAACGTCTGAAGCAGGGGCACCTGCACCAGGAGTTAACAAGACTGGCTGAGGTTCCTGAGGATTTGGTTTAAGCTTTTAATCTAAGGTCACGGCCTTCACCAATTGCACTTCTGTCTGGGTTGCAGAGATAAGATTCTGGTTAGCAAAGGTACACACTTGGCCAAATATGAACCCGTGCACCTGAGGAGCAAACCAAAAAATAGTTTGTGAAGGAAATGTCATCAACCTAAAGTATGAGTTTCAACGTGTACATATGTCTCTGAGAAGGTTCTATCTGAACAGTTGCTTCAAACTAGGATATACTGTAACAGTGAGCAGGATTTCCAGCATATTTCTCACTCTGAGTTTCAACAGCTAATGGAAGGGAAACTCGGAGCAACACAGCTATGACATCATCACCTTTGTGCCAGTCCAGTGAGATCCATCTAACCACTCAATTCAGATTACAGTAACTTGCTGGCAGACAGCTTCGATACAGGAGTATAGTTCTGTTTGTTATTACTGCAGTAAAATATACGTAACATAAAATTTACCATTTTAACCTTCTTTAAGGAAACCAGAGGCATTAAGTGCATTCATGTTACTCTGCAACCGTCACCACTATCTGTTTCCAGAATGTTTTTACCATCCCAAACTGAAACTCTGTACTCAGTAAATAGTAACTCCCCTTTTACCCCTGCCCCTAGTCCCTGGTAACCACTACTCTATTTTCTATGAATTTGACTATTCTAGGTACCTCATAAGCACTGAATTAGACAGTAGTTATGCTTTCTCTGTTTATTTTACTTAGAATAATGTCCTCAAGGTTCATCTATGTTGCAGCATGGATTAAAATTTCATACCTTTTTAAAGCTGAGTAATATTCCACCGTATGTCCATGCCACATTTTATTTATTCACTCATCTATTGATGGGCATTTAGGTTGTTCCCACCTTTATGCTAAATATAGCTCTTAAAAGGGAAGCTCAGGGGCGCCTGGGTGGCTCAGTCGGTTGAGCTTCCGACTTCGGCTCAGGTCATGATCTCACCGTCTGTGAGTTTGAGCCCCGCGTCGGGCTCTGTGCTAACAGCTCAGAGCCTGGAGCCTGCTTCAGATTCTGTATCTCCCTCTCTCTCTAACCCTCCCCTGCTCATGCTCTGTCTCTCTCTGTCTCAAAAATAAAATAAAAAACATAAAAAAAAAATAAAAAAAAGGGAAGCTCAAAAATATAAGCAATAAGTAATGAGAAATTGAAGAAAAATTTATAATCTCAAATCTTAAGGAGGAAACTCCAGTATTGCTCTTCTAAAAAGTTATAACGTGGGAATATTTTCACATGTAAACCCACAGGTCCCTCTGATTTTCATTATACAAAATCACAAATTCTGACACTTTGTGCAAGACACTTTAATTCATCTATGATGTCACATTTTAACAATTTTTATTCACCTTATCTTTTAGCAAATGTGAGTGATCTCAAGGAGATAGAATAAGAATGTGCAGCTATTTTAACAGAAGCCAGCAGACTATCAGATGATTAACCCTGAGAAGATAACTCACAAATAAAGGTTCAGAAAATGACCTAAGGGCTATGACTTTAATTTTTTTTTTTTAACGTTTATTTATTTTTGGGACAGAGAGAGACAGAGCATGAACGGGGGAGGGGCAGAGAGAGAGGGAGACACAGAATTGGAAACAGGCTCCAGGCTCCAAGCCATCAGCCCAGAGCCTGACGCGGGGCTCGAACTCACGGACCGCGAGATCGTGACCTGGCTGAAGTCGGACGCTTAACCGACTGCGCCACCCAGGCGCCCCAGGGCTGTGACTTTAAATAGAATGAAGATCACTGAAATGAATAGCTGGCTATAAAAACATGGTTATAATGCAGAATTTTATTTTTGACCAAGATTTAAGATGTCACAATTGTAGGCTTTTAGCCAGAGACAGAATGCATTTCACTGTAAGAACTACTTTTCTGGAAAAATATGTGCTAGGTTTAAACTGAAATAAATAACAGAATAAAAATACTATAAATCAAATGCTATAGCATTTAATAGTTCTGTGAAGAATAATAATGGTGGAGAAAACACCCAGAAACTCACAAGGAAAAGGCCAGAAACCAAACTGGTGGCCTAAAGCAGCCGAATATTAATGCATAGATCATAAGTAAGATAAGGAGTTTAAAACTTTAAGATGAGAGTTAACAGGACTTCACAGGAATCACCAATGTTTGGCTAGATAGGATTTCCTTCAACGTTTATTTATTTTTGGGACAGAGAGAGACAGAGCGTGAACGGGGGAGGGGCAGAGAGAGAGGGAGACACAGAATCGGAAACAGGCTCCAGGCTCTGAGCCATCAGCCCAGAGCCTGACGCGGGGCTCGAACTCACGGACCGCGAGATCGTGACCTGGCTGAAGTCGGACGCTTAACCGACTGCGCCACCCAGGCGCCCCTGGCTAGATAGGATTTAAAAGGGAGTAGGGCTAAGGAGATCTTTACTTCAATTCAGAGAAATTAATCTGATTTAGGGAAAGAAGCTTCTTTTGTATTTTAGAGTCCAACTTGATGGACAGATACTAACCTGAAGGTAGAATCATGGTAACGAACCCAGAAAGGTTAGAGAAGGCCAAGTAACAGAACACCAAACTGCTCCACCACATGGAAGGTATGAAGGACGCTTTCCTGATAAACACTACAAAACTAGCAGAGAGGATAACAGAGTGATCGGAAACCTTGCTTATTCAGAAAGCTACTCAAAGTCTAATTCTGCTAAAAGACAGTTTCCCCTTCTATTAGAGAAACAATGAAGCAAAGTTTAACTAAATTTTGACCAACAGTATGAACTGGTTGGTGAACTAAAGCCTCAAACTAGGAACTTCAAAGACAACTGAGCAAGAAAATTATCCTATTACCTTGGATTTGTAAATCGCCAAGTTAGGGACCAGAATAGAATAGACTAGAATAAAGGAAGACTGGTAAATGGAGACTTAATCCTAGAAAATAGAATAGTCTTCAGAAACAAAGAATAGAATTCCAAAGGAGTTGGTATCTTACACTTTTATTTTTATTTTCATTCTTTTTAACGTTTATTCATTTTTGAGAGACAGAGAGACAGTGTGAGTTGGGGAAGGGCAGAGAGAGGGAGACACAGAATCCAAATCGGGCTCCAGACTCTGGGCAGTCAGCTCAGCGCCTGATGAGGGGCTCGAACCCACAAACTGTGAGATCATGGCCTGAGCTGAAGTCAGACGCTTAACCGACTGAGCCACTCAGGCACCTCTGGTATCTTACACTTTTAAAACTGAAGAGAAATAAGTAAAGATAATTACATAATCAAAACCACACAGTCAGGGAAAAAATGTCTGACAAAACAATCATCAATGACACTGGTGAGGAAACATATACGTATGTGCATGTGTGCATGTGTTTGTGTGTGTTTGGGGGACGGAGGCACCTAAAAAATCCATGCAAGCATACAAGAAGTTCTTTGAACTAACAGGATACTACAAGATAAGGAAAGAGAAGCTCATGAGCATGTTTTTTGTCTCACAGACTTCTTAGAATAGTATGAAAATGACACACCAGAAATGAACTGAGGTTGTGAAAATACTAAAAAGGACAAAAGAGAATTTTTAAACTAAATCTAGAGGGTAGCTATTTATCCCACACTCAGTGTAAAGATTATTACAAAGATCAAAGTTACTCGGTGTTGTGGGGTTTTTTTCTTTTCTTTTTGTTTTGTTCTCTTTTACTTGCAATAGGAATTACTACCGAAGTCTACTCACTGGGCTAGAGACCCTTGCGGTGTTGGCAAGACTTGCCCTCACGCAGCATACAGCACTTGTGCATGCATCGGCCAGCCAACAGCCTCGGCCCCAAGCTCCAACCATGTGCAAAAGGTTACTCGGTTTCGTAAATTCGTTTTTATTTTTAAAATTAACTACATACAATGTTGAGATTTGATTATGAAAGAAATGAACCCCCAAATCATTAAGGAGACAGTAAGATGCTTTAAATGAATTCCATCTATACCCAGAAATATATACGTTGCTTAAATGAATTCATCCCAACCTGGAGGCAAGCGTTTAGCTGTCAGTCTGTCCTTGGCCCCATTATGTGGCTCCATTTTAGCAACCTGAAAACAAAGTGATTATATTTTTCTAATTTTGGATATCAAAACTGATAGGGATAGCCAATATGTTGTATGCCAGATAATATTTTACAAAGTCCTGATAGTCTCCAAAGATGGGTCAGATATATTCCTGTAAAAGAGACCAGAAGGTTCAGCTCACTGTAAGTTCAATATATACCATTATATCCCATGACTGCTGTAAGCCCTAAAAATCTCATAAAACAGGGGATAGAATGGTAGAATAACCAAGGGTAGGTTGACATGTCTGGATACATTTCTTACTCCTAGGAATAAAAGAGTTGCAATGAGGAAACAGCAGATTTCTGACTGTAACAGTATCTCCAAGTTCCAGAAGGAGATTTCAAAAAGGCAGACTGAGTTTATTTATAGATCTGAGTTTATTTATAGATCACATTGTAGGATCTTTGTACCTGCAGTTATTCATAATTAGCTTAACTATGTAAACTCTGTTCCCTAGAATGTGTAGGAATACAGTCCTTAAAAACAAAATGGCTCTAAGCTTAGAAGAAGCCAGAAAGTACAGTGTGCTGGAGTGACTGTCAACTGAAACATTTTTACTGAATATATTCATGATACCACGAGCCAGATCAACAAAAGGCATTTGCAAAGATTAATGAAGTAAACCAATACTTCCTACAAACAACTGGGAACTTCAAAACATGTCCATGAAGTGGAAGGATGGATGAATGAACAAATAAATGAGTTTAGCCTAACTATCTCTATCAGTGTGTACAGACCAATTCTATCATTTGTCTTTCATGAACCCTAAGATGTGATTGGGGGAAATGCAATGTAAATTCCATTTCCTATAATGCCTATATGGCATAGTAAAGCAACACATTTAAATGACTCTAATAGAGGCTGCCATTCAGTTGAAACATTTCCTATCAGCAAATTCGACCTCCTTAGAAAAGGACTGTGCAAAAATCGTATGCTTCAAAATTGTCTAGCCACAGAAACTGCTGTGAGGGCACTTTACCCTCATTTCACCAAACTTCCAGACTAAGACAAACACTAATAAATCTCTCCATAAGCAGAAACATTTTTTAAGTATAATTTTTAGAAGATTTTTTTTTTAAACCAACAACCAGATGCATAGGGCCAATTACCTTGGCTTTCTTGAGCAGGTCAACTATATCCAGGTTCATGGATGCCAGTTCCCTGCTTGGCATGCTCTGCAGCTGTGTGATGATGAACAGCTCACAGATGTGCTGCAGTCTGGACACCTGATACATCTCAGCACAGATCAGAAGACACATAGCCTGAAAAATGCCAGCTGATGTGGGAAGGGAAATAAGAGAAAATGGACAATAAAGCCATTTCTTTTATGACCTGAAACAAAATAACAACAACAGGCAAACCACCACCACCAACAAAAAAATGCTGACCGTATCATCCAATGCACAATAGAATGCACAGAAAAGCTTTGAGGGAGTGAGTCTGCATTATACACTATTATGCCATTTTATTTATTTATTTTTTTAATTTTAAGATTTTGTTTTTAAGTAATCTCTACGCCCAACACGGCTTGAACTCACAACACTGAGATCAAGAGTCCCACTCTCCACCCACTGAGAGCCAGGCACCCCTATTAGACTGTTTAAAAAAAAAAAAATTAATTTAAACCTTTACACTCCAGAGTGAATCTTTTCGATGTTTTTTTTGTTTGTTTTAAGTTTATTTATTTATTTTGAGAGAGAGCACAGGCAGGAGAAGGGCAGAGAGAGAGGGAGAGAGAGAATCCCAAACAGGCTTCACACTGTCAGCGCAGAGCCCCCACAGGGCTCTATCTCAAGAACTGTGAGATCATGATCTGAGCCGAAATCAAGAGTTAGAAGCTTAACTGAATGAGCCATCCAGGCGCCCCCATTGTTTTTTCGTTTTTTGTTTTTGTTTGTTTTTTTTTAATTCTTCAGAGAAGGGGAATCTACAATTGCCCTTAATAACCAATTCACAGGCTACTGTGTAATTCCTTCTGCTAGCTAAACTAAATCCTTGCAAATTTTTCCTCTCTTGCCTTTACTCCCAGGTTTGTTTGTTTATATTGTGGTAAAACAAACATATCATAAAATTTATCATTAACCATTTTAAAGTGTACGGCTCAGTGGCATTGAAGTACATCCACATTGTTATCTAACCATCATCATCATCCTTCTCTAGAACCTTGTTCTTCCCAAACCAAAACTCCACACCCATTAAGCAATAACTCCCCATTTCCCCCTTCCCTTAGCCCCTGGAAATCACTCAAGTTATGCTATTTTAATTAATTATTAAAAAAAATTTTTTAATGTTTTTTTTTTATTTTTGAGAGAGACACAGAGACAGAGTACGAGCAGGGGAGAGGCAGAGAGAGAAAGGGAAACAGAATCCAAAGCAGGCTCCAGGCCCTGAGCTGTCAGCACAGAGCCCGACATGGGGCTTGAACTCAGGAAAACAAACCATGAGACCATGACCCTAGGTGAAGTCAGCACTTAACCAACTGAGCCACCTAGGCGCCTCTTGTTATTATTGTTGTTTTTTAAACTCTTCCTTCTAAGTGATTTTTCAGGTAATTCTCTTTCTAATCCCTCCTTAAATTCCTCACATTGTTTTGTAGCTAGGAAACAAGAACACTGTGTATGATCAATACTTAACTTAGATTACCTTTCTTTCCCAATGCAAACATTTTAGTATCTGATCGACTTTTTGACTGTTCATTTTGACTCACTTTCTCCCCACACCTTTTACCGACTTTTAAAGTGCTTTGTCCTATAGTTATTCGCACTTCTCTGAGCATTTTTGTAATTAGTAAGAGAAAACCTAAAATTTGAAGCTTCAATTACTCTAGTGGGAGGATGGTTGAGAAACGAACTTTTCTTTTTTTTATTTATTTATTTTTAAATTTTTTCTTTTATAACGTTTATTTATTTTTGAGACAGAGAGAGACAGAGCATGAACGGGGGAGGGTCAGAGAGAGAGAGGGAGACACAGAATGTGAAACAGGCTCCAGGCTCTGGGCGGTCAGCACAAAGCCCGACGCAGGGCTAGAACTCACGGACCATGAGATCATGACCTGAGCCGAAGTCGGCCACGTAACCGACTGAGCCACCCAGGCGCCCCAAAACGAACTTTTCTTATTTTAAATGTGGGTCCAAGTTTTTATTTAATATACAAATTTGCCAGTACTAAAATAATGAAGTAAACAATAACACACATTCTGATGAGAGTTGATCTTTCCTTTTTATCAAGCAAAAATGCTAAGCCAGTCTTTAACACTGACAGTAGCAACTATAACTGGCTCCAAAGTACTGTACAGCTCGCTGCAAGACCAGAATTAATTCAGTTAAAAAAAGGAATTTTCTGGGGCGCCTGGGTGGCTCAGTCGGGTGAACACTGGACTTCGGCTCAGGTCATAGTCTCAAGGTTTGTGAGCTGGATTCCCGTGTCGGGTTCTGGCCTGACAGCTCAGAGCCTGGAGTCTGCCTCAGATTCTGTGTCTCCCTCTCTCTCTCTCTCTCTCTCTGCCCCTCCTCCACTTGTTCTCTCTAAAAAATAAACAAACATTAAAAAATTTTTTTTTCTTTTTAAAAAAGGAATTTTCTTTTTTTTTATCTTCTAAACCTTTCACTAGAGGGCTCATGACTTGTTTAAAACTTAAGAGATTTTAATAACACACTGGGAAATCTTCCCAAATCTAAAAATGAAAGCAATAAATCTGAAGAGAGGGATGGTCTGAAATGTGTGTTTTCTTTTTTTTTTTTTTTTTAATTTTTTTTTCAACGTTTTTATTTATTTTTGGGACAGAGAGAGACAGAGCATGAACGGGGGAGGGGCAGAGAGAGAGGGAGACACAGAATCGGAAACAGGCTGCAGGCTCCGAGCCATCCGCCCAGAGCCCGACGCGGGGCTCGAACTCACGGACCGCGAGATCATGACCTGGCTGAAGTCGGACGCTCAACCGACTGCGCCACCCAGGCGCCCCTGTGTTTTCTTTTTATCTTCGCTAGGCCAGGTTCTGTTATCAAGGTCACGGGCTCCTGAATGAAGTAAACCACCAGAGATTTACTCTAGTCCTGTTTGTGGTGGGAGCCATCTGGTGGCCAGAGGACGAAGACTAATTAAAGGGGCTTCCTGCATCCCAAGGCTCTAGGCTTTTTGAAAGGATTTTGCAATTTCTCCAAGGACCCCCTCCCCTCTGCTTCCCCACCACCACCACCACCACTGCAGCTGGAAAAAACCTACAAGATCTGTTCCAACCTGCAGCTGCCAAAGATGATTAGTTCTTAGACAAATATAGTCTTAAGTCAGTGAGTAGGGAAATAAATCCTATAGTCCACTAGGCATCCTAAACATCTTAGATAAAGTTTTTGGACAAGTTAGCTTAAGGAGAATATGACTTTAAAAGTCAGAAGAAGGCCTTAAAAAAAAACCCACATTCTCTGGGCCACAGATAACTAAGGGGGTGGGGGGGGGTCTCAGAATATCCAAAGTCCTTGAAAGTGCCTCAATCAGAAGTTAGAGCCATAAAAGCAACTACCTAACCCTCTTCTCTTTATGGAAGGACAGTCTCCAAGGAGCTCTCTGTCCCAATCTATAGAATTAGAGTGGTCACTGGGGACCATCAGACACCTCCATTTCTAGGGTGCCCACAGAATCACCACACTATTGGTGCTGGCTGGGACTTATGCCTGAGTCTGAAAGCCTGAAAGAGGTATCCAACCACTGCTCCTCCACCTGAGCTGACTGAAAACTCACTGTTATCCCAACACCACTTCCACCTGATTAGCACATGCCATGATGTCAACTCTGATAAGTCTTACACAAAAACAAATTTCACAGAATGCAATTTATCAAAATGAGTGACAAGGAAATAAAGAATTAGGAGATATGACTCAATATTTATACTGCTCACCTGGGCAACAGGAGTCTGTGTATAGATATTCTAAGAATGACAAGAAAGTCTCTTTGGAAACTCCATAAACTGGAATCAGAACACTCTTTGCTTCCATGTAATTCCCATTAAACATAGCTGCCATCACTTCACAACGGGCCACCAGGATAGCCCTGTGGGCTGGCACTGTTGTACCTGCAAGGTTCAAAGGGGAAACAAAGTTAAGTTACATAAACTTGCAGAATTCTTAGTCTAGCAATTGTCTTTTGATGACAGTGGTATTGCATTCAGCACAGCTAAGCTGATGTCAGAAAGCAAATTTTGGGGAGATGACCAGCATTAACCAGAAACGTTTTAGTTTTTATTTGAAAAACAAAGAGTTCAAAAATGACTTTGAAACCAACAATTAGAAGACAGGAAATTAAGACTGGCAATTATTTGCTACTTCGTTCATATTTTCTGAAGACAGAAACACTGACATGAAATATTTTGCTTCCTATTTTTATAATGAAACATGTATCCTTTGCAATTGGCTTGAAATACCATCACCCATTCTTACCCATGTGCCTCCCAAGAAAACACTGCCATTGCCCGTCTTGGACACACTCAAAGAGCAGGTCCTGGCCAGGCTTCCTCTTATCAGAAACAAGAAACTGTAGAAAGTGAACTATCCCTCGGCTTAAGCAGTCCATGTGTTACATACAGCAAATATGGTGAGGGCATCTTTTATGGAGTCAAGGGGAGCATTTCAGACCTTCTGGAAGATGGGAATGACCTAGTCCCCAGGTGTCTCCCCAGGGTACCACCTCCTCAGGGAAGAGTGCTGCTTCTGGGAGAACTGGAGCTCCTTTAACTTTTAAAGGCCCCTCAGCCCATACCCTTCACTGAAACTCAGGAGACTACACCGGCTCTCTAGCGAAAGCCTGCTAAGGTCTGCAGCTACTGTGCCACCACACCAAGGCAGCACCAGATGGCACGTGGGTGGAGAAGCACTTGTCACCACTCCCACCACCTTAGAAGACCACGAATCCACAGCAGCCTTCAGTTCAGTCTAGATCAGCTTCACACACCATTTCTGAGCAGCCACCATGAGCCAATCACCGTGTTAAGTATTAAAGATACAAAGATGAGGAAGACAAAACTACCCTGCTTTCAGGCAGTCAAGCTTTTAGTTTGGTGCAAGACACCACAGCCGGTGTGAATGAGAAAGACTTCGAAAAAGTATGAGCCAAACCACTCCACTCTGCCCAAGAGTTTTCGCCTATACGTCCTTAAAGTCTCCTACCTCTCAGGAGCATATATTCTTCTCTAAAATATTTATAATGATTGGATTACTCAGCCTCTTCAGGTCCAAGCAAAACACCTTCAGGTTCAGAAAAGAAGGGAAGAGTTCCACCTAAGCCCAGTGACTTTCTCCAAAGTCAGTACGATTCACAAACAATGAATGCCCACCATTGCCAATTCTGAGCTCAGTGCTTAGAGCTATGATTTGCACAAATGCACCTCCCACAGGAGCAGGGAGAAGAGGCTACATAATAGCGAGCATTGCTACCGGGCCATCACACACCTGCTAGCAGGCATCATCCCCTCTTTGCTCCTTCCCTTCCCTGCCCTTTTGCCATTAGGTGGCCTGTGTCCACCGATGGGTGGTTTCCATGATTAAACATGCTGGAGAGCTCTGTACACAGCAATTGACAAAGAATTCAAACAGGTAATACAATTGCACTTGTAATTCTAAGGTTTAAAAATATTAAGTAGTGAACTATTGAAGAAAAAGAGAAGGAAAATGAGAAGTATTGCTTAATTTTATAATATTTGGGTTGAGAGGAGGGATTTAAGATTGACCAAAAATGCCAAGTGGACAGGAGATGGGGAAAGAATTTGATAAGTAACCTTGTAATTTTAACAGAAATTTTCCATTGATAGTATAGTTCCAACAGAGTTACAAAACTAGCAACAAAACACTCATTAAAGCATTTTCAGCCCATTTCAAGCTTGGAATTTGGTTTGGAAAACTGTTATATCTCCAGTTAAGAAAACCACAACTTCTGTTTCTCACCTTTTCAAACTACTGTTCGGTATTATAAATTGTTCTACTGTGAAACTGTAACACTATACCTCAGTACAGTCACATTTTTCAACATAGTATATAAACTGTATAAATATAGAAACACTGTATAAAATATGCTGAATGAACACAATCCAGGGCTTTTATACCAACCAGCAGTAAGATAAAGCTGAACAATTAAAGGAGAAAAAAAGCATCAATTTTCTAGTTAAAAGATAAACATGTTCTTTGAAAATATCAAGGCCTAAAGTAACTTTCCTTTTGTAGTATTTAATTTCTGTTAGTTTTAGACTTAAAAAAACCTTTTTTTAATGTTTATTTATTTTGAGCACGAGTAGGGGAGGGGCAGAGAGAGAGGGAGACACAGAATCTGAAGAAGGCTCCAGGCTCTGAACTGTCAGCACAGAGCCGGACTCGGGGCTCAAATTCATGAACCGTCAGATCATGACCTGAGCCAAAGTAGGACACTCAATCAACTGAACCACCCAGGATCCCCAAAACTTTTTTTTAAGAAAGAATGTTTAAGACTGAAATAAAATTTAAAATCCCAAGTTTTCTAATAACGCAGATTATCAAAGATCTTTGTTTTTATTATTTATTAAAGTAAAATCCTACATTTGTCATACCTTCTTCACATTACTTTCCAGGTTTCAAAAATCAAATTTTTAGAATGTTTCTGTTTTACTATGAAAACACGAAACTTGCCTAGGACAAGAGAGACTTAGAGTATGTACCATCAGGCCTTTAAATATACCTTTATAATAATGCACCATCTCAATCCTCATGACTGCTGTACCAGGTAGAAATGAGTATCCCCATGTTATAGGCAAGGAAACAAGAGACCAGATATAAAGTAAAGCAGCCACACCAATATGGCAAATATGCACCCATGCAAGATCCCAACCGGGTCTTTCTAGTCCTGACCACTACCCCCTCCACAAGCTTAACACTAAAAATGACCTTTTAGAACCTTATGGTTTACCTTCATCACTCTGGAAACGAAAAGACTTAACGATGCAAGCCACGTTAAGTGACTGCCCTAAGAACACACTCTTGTGGGAATGCAGAGCCAAGGCTAAAGCTCGAGTTGCAGACCTCAGGTTCAGCCTTTCTCCAGAGGGGACAACACTGCTCCCTTCTGCATGCTAGAGCTCCCCTCCTCAAACTCTTCAGAAGCTAAGCTTGCCTCTCCTCCCACAGGTGGCCAGATGGCAGAGAAGCTGTTGCTAGACCCTGCTTCCACTCATGCCTGCTTGTTCTCAGCTCCTGACTCCTTGGGAGGCCTTGGTTTTTGAGCTGATGAGAGACAAAGGACAGCCCAGGAGCTGAGCATCAGCACAGCCCACAGTGGGCCCTCCTGCACCCAGCCTCCACATAGGCAGGGGCCATGGGCAGATGCCCACAAAAGGGTTAGGAGGTAGAATTGTGAGAGAAAAGCAAGAGACTATAAGCAGAAAGAATTCTCCACATCATTGCTTTTCTTTTCTCTTTTTTTAAATTTAAAAAAAAATTTTTTTTTTCAACGTTTATTTATTTTTGGGACAGAGAGAGACAGAGCATGAACGGGGGAGGGGCAGAGAGAGAGGGAGACACAGAATCAGAAACAGGCTCCAGGCTCTGAGCCGTCAGCCCAGAGCCTGACTCGGGGCTCGAACTCACGGACCGTGAGATCGTGACCTGGCTGAAGTCGGACGCTTAACCGACTGCGCCACCCAGGCGCCCCTTTTCTTTTCTCTTAACATATGTTTTCATATGTTGCATATTCCCTTCGAACATCTTTTCAGTGGGTTACATTAACATGATATTTGGTGTGAAGGCTTCCTAGGCAAATTATAAGTAAATGCGGTCTCTTGTTAGCTTCCTCCCCCCCAAATCATTCTTTATGTATTTCAAGGTCACTCTTATTGTCCCATTCTCAATGTCTCATCTCACATTTCAAACAGCACTGACTGTAGCTTATCTGAAGGCACTTGGGAAAGTTTCCAATTCTGTCTTGGCCAGTGGCCAAAGTTAAAATGAATCTTTCTGGGGGAAAATTTTAAAAGGCAAGTGACTATTAGCTGCCATCCATTTCTATCATAAAATTAGCATCATATCTTGCTTTTAGTAATAGCCCACCTGAAGTTCTATTTAATACATCTGGAAACAACCCCTAGCCTTCTTGCACAGTTAAAGGTACCTGACTCTTCATTTTTATGATTATGCTTTTAATCTACTCAAGTGGCAAAATCATCCAAGCGAATAATAATAATGGGCATTAAAACAGCTTACCGTTATTAAAATTAGGCAGCATTACTTTCCTACAGAGATAAAAAGCAACTCTCAGTTGCTCTGGTGATAATTCTCAGAGTACTGTGACGAATAAGTGTAGCAATATCTACCAATGCCTAATGTAAGCCGGGCATGACCCTCAATGCACAGTTAGTTCCTTTTGCTCAAATAAAAAGAACCGAACCAGTTACAGGTAATACAATGTAAAGGGGGCTGGTTTCAGGTGACTCAAGAAGTAGCATCTTAAAGAAATACACAGACAAAAATACACAATGAGGTGATATTACAATTCATTCCATTGCACACTGGTCCCTAAAAGTTAATGAAGCATATGTTAAGGGTAAAAAAAAGTAGGAAAATATAATTTTCTTTCACTTCCCTAGATTCTGCTGCAATTCAAACAGTACTAATCTATATCTGCATTACAGAATAGTCATTTCTTCATCTAAAATATTCAAAGCTGAAATAGAGAGTTAGGTAAGAAAATAAGGAATAAAAACAAGTAATGAACTTTGCAAAAAAATTAACCATACCTTGTATTTCAAAGACAACATCAGCAAGCATTGGTTTATTAAGGAAAAACTTCAGGGAAGTGTTATAAAACCACAGAGGTTTTCTGGCTTGATAAGTTTTGCAATTCCTTAGACAATTTATCTATAAAGGAAGACAAAAAAAAAAAAAAAGGAAATGTACAATATGCTTTGGTAATATATATAGGTTGGTTAGAGAGTCTGGAAAACTGTACTGAAATGTCTGAAGAAATAAGGATTACCTAGTCTACGGCATCTCTGATCATAGCTGTCAGGGGAACTTGCCCTCAAGTATGGCATGTGCTACATGAGAATAAGCCCTGTGCAGTATTCTCAGCAGTGAGTGAACCGGCTAAATGAAAACTCACTTCGCTGGCTGAGACACGTGGGGTCCCAAATCCATGCAGGCCTCTCTTACCTGGGAAACAGACAACAGTCCAACCTCCTATGAATGCCTAGTAAAATATGTTTACATACAACCTGTGTGTTTGTTCACTTTAAGAAGGTACATACACAAAAATTTGTTTGTAATTTAAAAGAATACACATTTCCCCCATCAAATCATGTCCTACTAGGATCAACATTAAAATACCTGAGAGTAATGAATAGGTTCATCTCCATCTTAATGTATAATCTTATAATCCTAAGTGTCTTTCTACCCACAGCTGGGACTCCTGGAATCTATAAAAGGTTGCCTGGATCTCCTATCCAGAGTTCCAGAGAACCTCTTCCATGACTACACCTATCTGCACTCTCACATCTGCTTGCTCTAGATGGTGGCCTCCAATAATAGTGGTCGTGTGACTTAGCAGTCTCCAACCCGTCTCTAGCCTCCACCTAGGATTTAGCACTTGGTTTATCCTTTCTGTAATCTTTCAGACATTTCTTTGTTCCAACCCCAGAATTCGAGAGCCAGCCCCTCTCCCCTCACCCTCCACCCATTTTCCTTGCTGAATCTCAGAACCTCTGCTTGGCTATCTAGGGAATACAGAAAGCTTTATCCCTAAGAAATAACCAAGCATACAACTGGAACAATAAGAATAAATGATACCTAGTCTCCATTCTGGATTAATCCACTATGGTGGGAAGTTAAAATCTTTGGTAAGAGGAAAACAAAAATATTATCCTTACTCACAAGGAGAAAGAAAACACACTCCAGAATGATTTCCACTAGCAAGGCAGAGAAGCAAAACAGGATCATACAAATCCTAGTCTTATAAAGTCTATTCTCAGATTCTACATACAACATACCTTAATACATATCTAAGGAATTGGTGGAGAGGATTCAGGGAGAGCCACACACAAAGCAGAGCAAGTCAGAGAGCATCAAAGAATTTGGTAACTAGCAAGGGCTTTAAAAATCATAATTTATCCCTCATTGTAAGAAAGTCCTGAGGAGACATGCTTAAAGCCAGGGACAATTTATGGCCAACTCACAATTTAAATGTACATTTCCTGATTCCTAATTCTGGAATATATTTCTGTGTTGTACTCAGTTAATAAGAGAGACCCTGACCCCGGGAAAGCACAAGAAGAAAGCATAGAACTCCTCTCTCCTCCTGTGCAAAGGAGAAAATTTAGCTCAATATCATGGAATCCCATAGTCCCCAGCCTCCTCTTCCCCAACAATTTTTTTTTTTTTTTTTTACCTCAATACTCAAAGCAATGACTGTGTTCAGAATCACACCCAAGGAAAGGCTTGGGTTTAGAACAAAAGGCAACACTTCTGTCCTAACCATTCATATAAAGATTATAAGTCTATATATCATAAATAATATGTAGATGTATATTATATATGGATGGATGGAGATAGATAACAGATAGATAGATAATCTTATAAACAGATTCCTGTGTGATCAATGCCTTGAATTTGAAGAAAAAAATATTGAAGGATAGTTGTTTGGACAGAACACTGATAAACGTATTATACATTTTCACTAGTCTATAAACAAGTAATCTAGAGAAATTTTGAAAAACAGAATATAGCTTTATGCGCACATTTCTACAAAAGCGTTAGTTGGGTTAGACTGCAAGAGCTACCACTCTGCCATACCCTTGTAGAATTGGACAGCTTCTGTATACCAGCTTCAGTGTGTTATTGAAACAAGAAAAGTCTTGCTCCTTAATTCCATGTTACTTCATTTACAAATTTTTTTCCCCAACTCAATAAGCCAGGAATCTTCATTAAAAGCTAGTACAGTTTTAAAATCTTAACTTAAAAAATAAAATATTAACTTAAAACATCATTAACTTAGGTTATAGAATTGACAGTCATCTGTATAAAAAAAATTAAAGGAATAATATTTTTTCTTACATTTTTTTCTTATATTTTCTTACATTTCTTACATTTACATGTCTATATTCTGCTAGGCATTGCACATACTTACCTTTTTATCTACTGTAGCCAATTTGTTTATCACAGAATCTGAAATAAGAATACACTGGCTAAATTGTATAATGTAGTTGTCTTAAAATAAATTTATTTTTGAAGCCCTTCAGACTCTTTACAGTCTAAGTGACTGGAGTTTTAACATGCACATGTTTATGACTTGTTACAAAGTCTCCATTTTACAACCTTTGACTTAACTTACAATTTTAAACCTGTACAAGATGAGAAACAAATCCCTAACTGTCCACCTGATGAAAGAGGTTTCTTAGGACTCTTGAAAAGGGTACACAAAGAAACAGCCTTGCTCCAGAAAACTATCTGGACTTAAATTCTGAGAAGTGAGAAAGCATTCCCTTTAACAAGCTTAACCGTAACCGGACAAATTCAACAGCGCTTCATTCTTGACATAGATTGCATATTCCTGGAGCTCTAGGGAAATGTTTCAGAGGATGGAATTCACAAGTCAACATTTTAAAGACATGACTCACACATATTCTAATTCTTATATGAATTAAAATCTGAGATAGTGAGAAATAATACAAGTTTGTGTTTAAAATATTTAATGGCAAAAACAGATTCAAGAAAAACTTATTTATAAGTTATTGACTCTTCTAATGACTCAATATTATATTATCATAGTATATCTGTTAAAATTCAGAGAACATCAAGGTAAACTGATTTGCAATAAAGTAGTTTTACCTTTCCTGGTGTTTTCAAAATGCATTTAACTTTCTCGATTACATTTGAAACATCCCCAGAATCTTTCAATTTCTTCCTGATATCTTCTTCCAATTCTTCCCACTGAAAAGCACCTATAAACAAATTAATATATGATGGATTTTTAGGTAAAAACAGGAAGTACAGAAAGTAAATCTCTTATTAGATATCAATATGCCTTCTTTATTTAGTATTTTCTTTTAATTTTTCTTTGCCAAATATATATCCTTGTAATTACACTAATACATTTAAACAGTTCTCACATTAAAAAAAAAAAAAAATCAGTTTGCCTTCCCCTAAAGTATTTCTCCAAACCTGAAGTCTTCCTTCCTAAACAGATGCCACCTCTTTGTAATAGACAGTCAGCTAAAAATGACAGTAATGGCCAGAATATCATTTTCCATCACAAGTAGTCCTTCCTACACTCAAATTATTTACTTGCTCTAAGTAAGAAAGCAGATGTGTTTTGTTTTTTTCCAAGATTGAATTAAATCATACTAATCATGGACAGCAGTGACTACCATCAGGTAGAAGAATAAGCAGTAGGAACAGAATGCATTCAAAAGGTCTCACACATTGTCAGGGTCAGATAAGGATGTTCTATAGCCAACTCTACAGAACCAACCTGAAGAAGGGAGGTAAATAATGACCTGATGAGCTATATGACCACGGCAATGGAGCAAAATCACTGCACTTGGTCCCTCCTCCCCTTGTCCTCATCCCAACCCACTTCCAAGCTATCTCTCCCTAGGCTCATTTCACATCTGTCTCACACTGTTAGCCCCTTTCCTCTGTATGTTACAAAACTCCTGTGTGATGGTCAGTGAAAGTTCACCTTTCTCTAAGCACCCTCTTGCTTGGCTTATAGCAGCCTCCTATCCAGCCTACCTACTCCTCCGTGGCTTTGTCCACATTGAATTGATCCCAATACTCAATGACCATAAGTTTCTAAAAGTATGATTCTGATGATGATATCTGAAGAGATTACTCCCATCTATCCCTGACTTACAGAAAGTCCTAACTCCTTAAAATATAGTTCACCCAGGTGTAGTGAGGGTGTGCATAGTTGGGAGACTCAGGCTCCGGTTCTCTCTCTGCCATTACTGGTGTGACTTTAAGCAACTCATTTCACATATAAGTAACTCAAAACCCTTTTCTATCAGTTCTCAATCTATTTCTTCTGATGTTTCCCTTTATGTATCCAGAACTTCTCCAGATGCCTTCATAGACATTAGGGATGGGGAGAGCACATGATAGACATTTATTGAAGCAGTGAGATTGGGCAATTGCAGCCAGCCTGAACAACCAGATCCAAGCTGCTCTGAAGAGTCAATTGGTAGTCTGGTGGCTCCCAGGTGTCACTGCAGTCGACCTCTGTGGCACTTGGCACTCTTGAGTATCTTTAAACTTCTCCTCACCTGACCCTCAGCATCACTACAGTGTATCCTGAGGAGAGGGGAAGGGGGAAGGAGAGCCCTGATCAGGGCCTTCCGCTACCTCTGTGGTGTAAAGACTCCTATCATGGCCACACTCAAGCCACCAACATGGAATCACAGAGCACGGAGCTGGGAATAAACATAATCGGCTCTCACGAGCTGGTGCCAGCCAGCTCCAGCTCATCACTGCTTCTTCCTACCTTTCATATTCTTTTTCTGACTTCACTGTCAGCTCCCCTTCCTCCTCAGATTCCCAAAGGTGTGCTGTCTAGAAAAGCCCATGTTTTTTTGTTTTAATTTTTCTGCACTAAGGATTTTTAAATTTAAGGTCACATACTCTTTCAAAATCTGATAAATTCTTTGGACTATCTCTCTAGAAAATTTCCCATGCACACATAAAAATTACAATCCACCTTAAAATGTTAGAAGAAGAAGAACCTGTGAGAAGCCAACGGACCCCACTTTAGAATGATTTACTCTATGCCAGTGATTCTCAACTATAGCTGTGTATTACATTTACCTGGAGATCTTTCATAAAATATCATTGAGGAAGTCTCATTCCCAGACCAATTAAATTAGAATTTCTGGGGCTGGGGCCCAGATATCTTAAGAGCGCCCCAGGTGATTTTAAGGTGCACTGAGCGCGGGCCGTCACTATCTCTTCCTTTAAACATTTCATTCATTACTAAAACCCAGGATCAGTGGTATGCAGAAACAGTGGGTAAGTTTTACTGTCTACACGCGTGCATGCTAAAGGAGAACACACATATTATCTCTTAAAAATAAACTGTATTAACTAATGAATACCTACACAGTGTCTCCATTCAGAATATTATCTGAGAGAAGGCAAGAATAAGTCTAACTATATGGGGTTATTAGTAGGTAAATCCCTATAGGCAACTCATTTGTCTAAGAATAGACACAGAAGGATCCAATAACTAAAAATGAAAGTAATAGTTCACAGGGCACTCTAAAGATTGGGCTGTTCTTACAATTAGAAATGCTAATCAAGTCACTTTTGACACGTTTTTGTTCAAATAAAGCAATAATCCTTATACTGGGAGTTTTCTTTGCTTTTTTTTAATTGTGGTGAAAACACTTAATGTATCTATCCTTTTGACAGAATTTTAAGTGTACAGTATTGTTAACAATAGCCATGATATTGTACAGCAGAGATCTAGAAACTATTCATCTTGCAGAACTGACTGGGATTTTCTATTTAGTTGACCTCTCAGAGCACTGATTGACTTAGGTTCTTAGAGAGCATGATCTACTCGTGCATACAAGCTGTGTTTTTAGGCAGTGCAGAAAAGAGCATACCACGGAAGAATTCCAAGAGCTAGGATACCAGGCAAACTGAAGATGAAAGCTTGTTTCCACACGTTCATTTTCTCTGGCAGCATTTCAGTAAGTGATGTGAAATTCTAAGGGCCATCTGTGGTACGAAGAGCTCAAAGCAAAATTCTTGAGGTCCTTACATATATTTCAATTCCTAACCACCTGAAACTGCGTGAGTCAGGACTTTGCAAGCATAAAGACTATCAAGTATTGTAAGAATGTCAGAACTGTATGCCAATACAGGATTCTGGGTCGATGAAGACCCAGAAACCGCTGACCTCGCTCCTTCTCTTTGAGTATTAGTCTTTCAGTACTTATCCAGAGTTAGCTGTTATCCAACAAAAAATTAACATCTGCAAAACACATACTTTTACTGTGTCTATTTATTTAAAAATCTGATTAGAATAAACCGAAGCCTTCTGTTAACCAGACTATTAAACAGATCCCTCCTAAATAGAGGACCCAAATGTCCGTGGTGACACAACACATACAAAATTTCAAATTCCTAAAGATTAAAAAGAAGTGTGTCATTTAGAGAAAAGGCATTCTTTGTAATTTTGTTTCTTAAAAACAAAAGAAGCAGGAGATAGATTTAATACGGTTTTTCAGTCCTTGTTTACTCAGGGCAAATATTCCTGAGCTGTCTGTGTCACGGAGTTCTGCCTCTGTGTTAGCAACCCAACAGACACACGTACAAACGGCTGCTGTCTTCACTGTCCACCCAACAGAACTAGCGGGTAGGCCAGGGCTTCTGTGAGGAAACCATTGCCTAACTGGGTCATAAAACTTGTGATCGGTTCCAAAGTTTTAAAATGCTCAACAACAGGGGCGCCTGGGTGGCTCAGTCGGTCGAGCGGCCGACTTCGGCTCAGGTCATGATTTCGCGGTCTGTGAGTTCAAGCCCCGCATCAGGCTCTGTGCTGACAGCTCAGAGCCTGGAGCCTGTTTCGGATTCTGTGTCTCCCTCTCTCTGACCCTCCCCCGTTCATGCTCTGTCTCTCTCTGTCTCAAAAATAAATAAACGTTTAAAAAAAATTTTAAAAAAATGCTCAACAACAGCAAGAAAAACAAGCAAAACAAAAAACCCCATAAGCCTGTCCTCTTTACTGAAGTCTCAAAAAAAAAAAAAAAAAGTAGTCTTAAACTTTTTCTTTGATTTGCTAAAAAATATTTTCTAGGGGCGCCTGGGTGGCTCAGTTGGTTGAGAGACCGACTTTGGCTCAGGTCGTGATCTCATGGTTTGTGACTTCGAGCCCCGCGTCGGGCTCTGTGCTGACAGCTCAGAGCCTGGAGCCTGCTTCTGATTCTGTGTCTCCCTCTCTCTCTGCCCCTCCCTCACTCATGCTCTGTCTCTCTCTGTCTCAGAAATAAACATTAAAAAAAAAAATTTTTTTTAAATAAAAATAAAAAAAATATTTTCTAAATAAACGGTAAAATATGCACAAAGGCCAGAGGATGAAACAAAACACCAGGGTTTAGACATTTGAAATAGGAATTTGGTTGATTTTTTTCTCTTAACAAGTGTTCTCCATTTTTCAAAATTGTCTTTACAAATACAGCCTTAATGTCTTTTTAAACATAATTTAAACATAATGTAACTTTTGCTTGAGTCGGAGGTTATATTCTATAAATAAAGAATAGGTCACAGGCACCTGCTGAAGCATTTAGTTTTGCTTCTCCTCAAAGCATCAGGATCTCCCTGCAGCCCCAGGTCAATGGTCTGTGGCCCAGCTCTTACCTGACAGCACCTCTTCTCTGAGCCTTGACATACAAGGAGAGAACAGAGCAGAAATGCAACATGTTGGTGTCAGGTTAGGAGGCCTGTGCACTGACTGGGTCGAGGGCTTCTAGCTTAGCAAGCTCTCCCCGCCACAGCTAAGGGCAAGGGCTACAACACGGCACTGACAGCTCCAGCTCTGAAGAGCTCACATCAGTCAGTGCGCCTGACCCCATTTTGACTTGGTGCCCTCAGACTGATAACTGGGCTCCTCCCCTGGGCCCTGGACTGAATGCCAGGCTCTTAGCCCCTGGCTGTGGCCGGCACTCAGTTCTTCCAAGAGCAGGTGTTGCAGCTGCTTAGAGTCCAAAGCACTAGCACTACCTGGGAGACTGTGTGAAACGCAGAATCTCATGCCTCACCCTCTGGGCCTACTGAATCAGAATAGACGCATGAACAAGATCCCCAGCTGACCTGCATGCATATTAAGTTTGAAAAGCACTGTTCAAGTGATAGATAGGCACCAACCACATAATATCAGAGTTAATGACCTTCCTGAGGTTGATCTCCAGAGCAATGGAGCTTCTTTACTAAACTCCTGTCTAGCCTGCTCTATTCCATCTCTATCACCAGAGATGAGTTTGCCCAAACCCACTCTGATCATGCTTAAAATTCTAGAACAGCTTCTACAGGCAGCTTCCACCTAGCTTGCCAGCCTCGTCTCCTGCAAACCTTCACCTCGTACGCTATGCTCCAGCCATAGGAAACTGTGTGTGGTTCCTGGAAAATAGCAGTTTCTAAAGATTACATTTTCCTTAATGCGTATTTCCCAACACATTAATTTATCTCAAACAGCATCAGAGTGAATACATAAGGGGACTGAGGGATGGAAGAAACTTTTTTCTTTCCCTTTTTTTTTTCATCTTCATGTATTAATTTTGCAATTTAAAAAAACAAGTAGGTTCTGTCACTGGAGACACAACAAGCCCTCTTACTGCTACCTTATCAAAGAGGATATAACTGACTTCAAAGTATTAATGTGCCTTCAAAAGTATTCCATAGATACTGTAGTAAACTTGCTGAATAATTCAACAGTAACATCATCGAAAAGCAAAGCCAAACACTTCCTTCATAGTTTTCTAAACATCATTAAAGACATTTTTTTTTTCTTTTACCATGTAAACATTTTGGATTTTCAGAATTAGCCTTAAATTCTGAACTGTGAGACTCAAAGTTTAAACATAAAAGTCTGTAGTAGTAAATGACATCTTTAGTCTGGTTTATCCATGTGATGCTTCACAAGCCACTAGAGTCTACTCATTAATTCACCCAACACATACCCCGCCACACTGAAGGCACTGGGCTCTGTAGGAGTGGTTATTTACACCTTTGCCAAGCCAATATTCACTAAACAATGGATTTAATTAAGACCTATCATTACCATTCTACTCCTAGGTAGTATATGCATATACATATATGAAGATTTTTAAAAACTTTTATATTATTTTTTTTAAGTTTATTTTTGAGAGAGAGAGAGAGAGAGAGAGAGAGAGAGAGAGAGAGAGAGAGAAAGAGCATGAGTGGAGAAGGGGCAGAGAAAGAGAGGGAGACACGGAATCTGAAGCAGGCTCCAGGCTCCAAGCTGTCACCACAGAGCCCAATGCAGGGCTCTAATTCACAAACTGTGCAATCATGACCTGAGCCTAAGTCAGACACTTAACCTACTGAGGCACCCAGGTGCCCCAAAACTTTTTAAAACAGTAATCTCTACACCCAACGTGGGACTTAAACTCGTGACCCTAAGATCAAGAGTCACATACTCTACTGACATTCAGCCAGCCAGCCACCACCATATATGTACATTTTAATCCACTTAAATCTTCATGCTACAACTGTACTTTTCAAAACCATTGATTTTTATTTTAACTTAGAAAATTATACAACCACAGCCCAAATGAAAAAAGTAAAATCTTATTTTAACATCAATTATTTTACATCAATTCTTTTCCATTCTTATATGGGATATTTAGATACGACACCTTCAATTCATTGACTAAAATGACTCAAATAAAACTTCTATTTTTTAAAAATATAGTTGCTACAGCATTTAAGAGGAGAAGAAAAATAATTGATAAGCTCAATCCTAAAAAGATTAAGTGCACAGAAGAAAAAGTAAAACCTAACATAGTCAAAGTTGGGGCTCCTGGCTGGCTCAGTCGGTGAAGGATGTGACTTTTGATGTTGGGGTTGTGAGTTCAAGCCCCACATTGGGTGTAGAGATTACTTAAAAATAAAATAGTTAAAGTTGATCAGATCTCAGCTTTAACTTTAGATACTGTTTCCAGTTCCTAAACTGAATGTAAGGACCTTGCTAATTTCTCTCAGTGCCCTCCAAAATCTAACAGTAAAACAGAAAAGGGAATTAACAGTCAGGTTTTAAGATGCTGAGATTTATTTCCATTCATACTTTGAAAATTTTATTTCTTTAAATTTAAACTAGATAAAAAACTCTTGTATTTTCACATTTTAGATATTAAAAAAAAATACTACCATACCTGCTCAGTAGGAAAAGAAATTACTATTTTCACAAGTAGATTTAAAACCAAGGCAAGTAAACTTATAAGGAAGATGGAAAGTGTGGACCAATTCCTGTATATAAAGTAGATACTCTTTTATGTATAATCCTTACCTCAGATGGTAGAAAGAAGAGAAATGTGAAACTAACCAATACACCTGAGGACCACAGGCACACTTCATTTCAAATCTTACAAGAATGTACCAGAACCACTTAACAAGGTACCTGAATAAATGAAGCGCAGAATGTCCGATAAACAAGAACAGAAGAGGGCGTCTTTAACGATGACACGTAATGGTGGGTTGCCTGGAGAATCCTGGCTAGCACCTGGAAATGCAGTATCTCTGTTTATGGCAAAGAGGTCCTGGGTGGTACGGATGATACTGGAATCCTGAATGTCAGCGGGACTCTTCACATTGAAAAGCAGCATGAAAACATGGCTTACGGCACAGAGAACAATCTTGTGGGCCTCGGCAACTTCCTTTAAATCTGGGTTGTAAAATACCACGTCCACACACTGGCAGCAGAACAGCAAATTATTTAAATCAGAGTTATAATGCGATGCTTCAGCCTTTAAGACAGGCATTTTTTCTATTTCAAAAAAGAAAACAAATATGATAAATTATTCTTTAGGTCTATAGACCCAAACATCTCAGGTTCCTTTTAAACACAACAAAAGAATTCTTTTTAATATTATTAAGTTGAACCATATGAAATTGCCAACATATGGCCATTTTTGACCTATGAAAACAGCAATTGTATTTAACTTAACCTAATTATAAATATATATAAATTAATTATTCTGAGTTAATAGTCACAGAAATATCGTAATTTTTATAGTGCAAGTGAAAATTGTACTAAATGCCATAAACAACAATAAAATAGTACTTCTCACTATTTGTGTGTCCCCAAATAAGCTATTTCAACAAATACTGAATTTTAGTATGTTGGTAGTTAATCTTTACTTTATCCAAATAAAAAATTCAAACAAATTACTGAGTAAGTTCTGAAGAACCTAACCCACATTTAAAGTCATTTTCCTCTCGTGGTTGGAAATGGAAGGAAAGGAAATTGTTCAACTTAAAATGTCAACCTCTCAAGGCCAAAGCTCAGAGTCTTAGACTCCATTGTCTGAAACTATCGTGACCATTTTATTTTGATCCTAAAATTAAATATTTTTTTCTTTCTGGTAAAACGAGAACCAGCTTTTTCCTCTCAGCACACCTGAGGTAAAGTGCTGGCTAGACTTCCCAATTTCCAAAAAAAAGGATGTAATCTTCCATTTCCTAGTCTGATCACTAACAAAGATTAGCCCTCAGTCAATTCAGAATACCCCTACAGAGGATCACACCCTAGGCCCTCATCACAGACTCAAACTATAGAATGTCTGCTGTCTAGCTTTTATCCAAAGCTGAGCCAAGGAAAGTGGTATCTGGAAAGTGTTGCCTGAAGGATATGCAGTCTTCTCAATCAGAATTCAAACTTCTTTAGTAATGAAAATTTTTTCCTCTAAAGCAAAGCTCCAGTCTATAAAACAGATAATAACAAGGTAATTTGGTGGCTAGGCTCTTCCTGAACTATACCCCACTCATCCTTCTCTCCACTGCCTAAGGCACCTTCACAGACCTTTCGTGGCTAAGAGCAATCTGAAAGCCACTTGCCCCAGAGCCCAGGATCAATCCTTAGAACAAGTCAGCATCAGAAGGAATGCTCACGGTGATTGATACCTAACAGAAGGGCACAGGGACAGCTGAGGCTGCATTTACAGACACTTCTGAAGGCCCTGTCTACTACGTCACCTACTGCCCCCAGCACTGCCCCCAGCGGAGACCCACATGAGAAATTTCTTTTAGTGCTAAATGGCATGAAATGCTTTGCTTTCTCAGAGGAACTTTGCTTTTCTCAGAGGATCTGCTTTGAATAATAAGAATGAAGAAATCATCTATCTATCTACATTGTTTATTTGGCTATTCCCCACCCATCCTCTCATCCAGAAAGTATTTAAAGCAGCAAGCTTGCTACATAACAATGTCTCCTCTCACTTTGCACACCAGGAAGTTCAAAGCAAATGTGTATCACTCATGATTTATATATCTGCATGTGTGTAAAAACCCAGAATTGACTTCCTGTACTAATTTATTATTTTCTTGATTTTTAATTTATATTGATTTATTTAACAAATACTTACCAAGTACCTGCTTTTTAAAACAATATCCATAACAAATTCATCTCACAGAGTACTATTATTTTATTTCTATCACAAAATTAGGCAAAAAATTTGGGGCATCTGGGTGGCTCAGGCAGTTAAGCATCTGACTCTTGATTTCAGCTGAGGTCATGGTCTCACAGTCTGTGAGTTTGAGCCCCACACTGAGTTCTGCACTGACAGTGGAGAGCCTGACTGGGATTCTCTCTCTCTACCTCTCACTCTCTCTCTGCCCCCCCCCCCACCCCTGCTTGGTGCTCATGCACACTCTCATGCCCGTGATCTCTCTCCTCTCAAAATAAATAAATAAACATTAAAAACAATAGGCAAACATTTTAATAAAACTTAATTTTGATAAAAACTGTATTTATTTATTTTTAACTGTATTTTCCTCTAACCTTGTGTTATTAACACTTTCAGACATTCAAAAGAGTTGAAAGAATGATACATAAGCACACACATGTCCTTCACTTAGAATCTGCAATTATTGATATTTTGTCATGTTTGGGGTGCCTGGGTGGCTCAGTCAGTTAAGCCTCTGACTCTTGGTTTTGATTCAGGTCATGATCTCACAGTTTTGTGAGTCCAAGCCCCGCATCAGGCTCTGCGCTGGCAGCATGGAGCCTGCTTGGGATTCTCTCTCCTTTCTCTACCCCTTTCCTGCTTGCGCTCTCTCTCAAATAAATAAACTTAAGGGAAAAATTTTTTTGTCATGTTTGCCTTATCTCTAGATAGGCACACACTTACACATTCCTATTGCTGAACCACTTAAGAGTAAGTCGTGATCATCAGGATACTCTAGCTCTAAATACTCTCATATTCATTTCCAAAAAATAAGGACATTCTTCCATTAATCACAGGACCATTACCTTACATATGAAAATTAACAATAATTCCATCATGTCATCTAATTTCTAGTCCATATTAAAATTTTACCCAACTGTCCAAAGAGTCTTTTAGAGGTTTCTATTGAACTAGTATCCAATCAAGGTTCATGCACTGCATTTGGTTGTTATTTCTCTTAGATTTTTTTTTTTAATTTTAATGTTTATTTATTTACTTTTGATAGAGCACAAGCGGTGGAAGGAAAGAGAGAGAGAGAGAGAGAGAGAGAGAGAGAGAGACACGGAATCTGAAGCAGGCTCCAGGCTCTGAGATGTCAGCGCAGAGCCCGACGTGGGGTTTGAACCCACAAACTCAGAGATCATGACCTGAGCTGAAGTCAGACAGTTAACCAACTGAGCCACCCAGGCGCCCCTCTTAGATTTTAATCTAGAACAGCTCTTCACCACATACATTATTTTTTAAAGAATCTACAGATTCAAGTTAAAGACTATTCCTCAAAATGTGGTCCAAGTGCCACCTGTTTCAGAATCACCTGGAAACTTATTTTAAAAGCAGATTCTAGGCCCCATCCCAGGTTTACTGAATAAGAATACCAGGTGAGTCATCAACATACTCAAATTTGGCAACAGTTGCTCTAAGACTTGTGAAGTGATCGATAATAAATATCAATCGAGGGGCGCCTGGGTGGCGCAGTCGGTTAAGCGTCCGACTTCAGCCAGGTCACGATCTCGCGGTCTGTGAGTTTGAGCCCCGCGTCGGGCTCTGGGCTGATGGCTCAGAGCCTGGAGCCTGTTTCTGATTCTGTGTCTCCCTCTCTCTCTGCCCCTCCCCCATTCATGCTCTGTCTCTCTCTGTCCCAAAAATAAATAAACGTTGAAAAAAAAAATTTTTTTTTAAATAAATAAATAAATAAATATCAATCGAATGTGCAGACATTGGTTAGTAAATGCACCTGGTTGTTCAAGCTGAGGTGGTCTAACTCCATGAAACGAGTTGCTCATTTTCCTTTTCTTCATTTTTTCACTTGTCTTCTGATTTAAGGCTTGAATCATAAAATACTCCAACTAAAACATGAACCAAATTTTAAGTAAAGCGTCAACAAAATTATGTATCTGACATGATTATTTGTACCCCAAATCACATTTGCCAAATGTTCAAATGCTGGTACCATGTACAAGTACGGTTTAGCAAACACTTGTAAACAAGTTTTTCATTTAAAGACAAAAAAATGTATCAAGTAGAACAGACTGTGCCTTGTCTAAGCATAAATAAACTATCCATTCAAGAAGGAACTGTTCATTCTCTTGAATAATCAAGAAGGCCCAGCAGTACAACTGTGGGACTGTGAATAACTGTCTCGTGCGCAACCACAGCAGTTAATACTAGAGCCATTCAAAGCAGGGCAGATCTGGCTCTATGTCACAGATGCTCATATCAGCTAGGGATGTTTTCATATGTTCTATTCTTTTCTTGAATAAATTACTTTGAAATACATCCTTTATATGGGAAATTACAAATCCTAAGCACATACACACGCACAGCTCCAGGCCTATGCCTTGACACTGTGAGACTTGGGGCAAAAATACAAACAGAGATCCATGTACCACATACACAAATATTTAAACGTCATAAATAAAGAACTATTACGTAGAAAATATTCTATCCTACTTTGACAGAGGTATCATCATAAAAGCCGAGAAGGCCAAGTTTAGATTTAAATTCTCAGACGACTCAGAGCTTCATGTAGCACAAGGAACTGTCCTGTAACTCCTGGGCCCGGAGGCTGTCCTTTCTTCTCACTCTCCGCTCCATCCCACACCTCGAGGAGCTTTATGTATGCAAGTAGACATCCATGACTACACCCCCAAAGTCTGCCTCCCCTCCCCCATTCCTCATAAGCAGTCACCCTTCGGCCACCTTTCAGAACTAAGGACATACACACTAGCAATGCAGTCCACCTTCAGGATGACGGACACAGGAAAAAGGCCTGCACAGGCCTTGGAAACAGACTGAGTGCACTGCTAAGAGAATTCTGGGGTCCTCGGTTTTGGAACATGGTCACAACACTGTATAACAGAACCTTCTGCTCTGTGTTGATGGAAATGCTCTGTAATATCTGTGCTATTCGACACAGTAGCCACTAGCTGTACTGAGGACCTGAAATGTGGACAGTACACCTGAGGAACTGAATTTTCTTTAATTAATTTAAATATAAATAGCCACATGTGGCTAGTGGCTACCATATTGGATGGTGCAGGTCTAGAAGGGGCTACTAGCTGCAGTGGGCAAATGAGCTTGGCTCCATCATCTCGTGCCATATGTGGGAGCAGGGATGGGGTGCAACTGGAGGAGGGTCAGATGGGGCTCCCTAAAGCTCAAGGGCATGTAGTCTTCTTCCCAGGTTTTCATCCTCGACTCTCAAACACAAGAGTTGCTCTTTTTTTTTCTTTTTTAATATAATTAATTATCAAGTTAGCTAACATATAGTGTATACAGTGTGCTCTTGGTTTTGGAGGTAGATTCCCATCATTCATCGCTTACATACAACACACAGTGCTCATCCCAACAAGTGCCCTCCTCAATGCCCATCACCCACTTACCCCTCCTTCCTGCCCCCCCATCAACCCTCAGTTTGTTCTCTGTATTGAAGAGTCTTTTATGGTTTGCTTCCCTCTCTGTTTGAAAGTATTTTTTCAAACACAAGATTTCACTCTGACATTATCATCTCCATCTATATTCCTGCAAATGCCACTATTTCTTACACTCAAGATCGCAGCTATACTTCACTACTCAAGAATCTGAAAAGGGTCACTCTGATCTTATTTCCATATTCTCACTAAGTCTTAGGGAAAAAAGAAACTGTCATGTCTTTTCTCCCAACCTTGACCACATCTTCAATCCTTATCATGCCTCCAACCCTAATTGCAACACTAGGTGTTAGGAACAAAGACAAACAAGGAGGAGGAAGAGAAAGAGAGCAGAGAACATGGGAGGTGGCAGGTGGGAAGTGTGACCATGAGAGTTTCAGGTTCGGGAGGTGGAGCAGAACACAAGGAGACCTACATACCCCAAGAGAACCAGGCCCCCCCCCCAACAAAAGAAACCAAACTATCATTTTCCCCCAGTTTCCTAGGTATTTCAGGGAAATACAAGATTCTTAGACTAAGACTTTTTTTAATCCACTACAATATTAGATTTGAGTCCTGTCTATCTTTCTAACCCTTTCTACTTTTTGTCACTGTAAATAAATTTAAAAAGTTTCTCACAGTCATTGATAATATGAATATTATGAGTATATCTTTCTTAATGCAGCCATATTATTGTTTCTCTACATTACTGAGTTAAAAATAGCCACTTACACGTGATAGAAATGAGGACCATTTATATTTGGTTCCAAGTTTAACATTGGTTGTTATTTGGAGTTTAGTAACTTCACAACAAATGAAATTTCTACAGTCATCTGTGGAGACCTCAACATTTGGACACAAATCTACATAATGAATAATCTGGCATACTGGAAAGAGTACTTGATGAAGAGCTGGGGAACTAACAGAGAAGTCTAAAGTGCTTCTGCTCAATGAAGGGTTTACACTGGTTTAAACCTCTTATCCGTGTTTACCAAATTTGTCTGCTGAAAGGAGTCACCTGTTGGGGAGTTGAAACGATAGTTTCAAAGGCAGTTTTAAATGGCATGACTCCACAGTATTCTCCAAGCACCATGCAGTCCTAATATTGTAGGGTAGATTCTGTGGGCTAAGAAGGGCCTCCAAATGCCTGCAAGACCCAACAAATGCCATTGCAACAGAGCAAACAAATCCCAACTTCTCACATATCCAACAACAAGCTATTTGTAGAAGTAGTTTCTATGGATATCTTTGAGCTGCATCACTTAGGAGTATGTGAAATATTGCCGAAGCACACACAGAGGAAGAAAAATCATTATTTTCAAATAGTAGATAGAAATAAAAACCTTTCAGAGCCCAGTGATCAGGTTCTGAGGCTCACTGAACTGTGTGAAGATTACTAATAAAATTGACGTAACAGGCTTGTGTGAGTAAACATGCTTTTGATATATACAACAAAAACCAATAAAGTGTCACCAAGTGGAAAATTCCAAAATATTTTATTAGATGATAGAAAATGTTTAATTTGGAGAGAAAAATAAAATTGTAATTTGACTCTGACAAAACCTTTCTTCTACTCTCATTTTATTTCTCAAAGTTAAAACCAATCATGTTTTTAAAACTAAAGTTCTAGGGGCGCCTGGGTGGCTCAGTCGGTTGGGCGGCCGACTTCGGCTCAGGTCATGATCTCGCTGTCCGTGAGTTCGAGCCCCGCGTCGGGCTCTGTGCTGACAGCTCAGAGCCTGGAGCCTGTTTCGGATTCTGTGTCTCCTTCTCTCTGACCCTCCCCCATTCATGCTCTGTCTCTCTCTATCTCAAAAATAAATAAACGTTAAAAAAAAAAACTAAAAAAAAAAAAAAAAAAAACTAAAGTTCTAACTGAGGTTCTAGAAAATACCTTCCCAGCCAACCTGACAAAGGACCTTAATTTACATAACAGGGATTACCACTTACCACTCCTCCAAAATACTTTCCTATGTAGAAGTCATCAAGGCTGTGTAGTTCAAGATAGGTGGCTCCTAGTTCTTTAGCAAGTTGGATCCCTTCGGTTGTACTGACACAGCTCCCTCTGTCTGAGGTACACAGTGGGCATGTACACGGTAATTCTTCTGAGAACATAAATACAAGTAACAAAGAGCTTTGAAATTAAATAGGAAAAAATATACACAGACAATCTGAACATTAAACAACAAAGTAAGAGCTCATACGAGAACCACAGTTCAGGGACAGTTAGTACACCCACCATCTATCCACTAGATTCTGAATAAAAAGCATCAATGTTAATATAAAGCTCCCCAAAGTAAACAAGCTTTAAGTGAAAGAAGAAACCATATTTTAGAAAAGAATTTAAAAATAAGTGAATATACATTACCAAGGCTATTATAGTAATTAAGCCAATCAGCTAGTAATGGAGGACATGTTTCCTTTTATACAATCCTGACATCCTGAGTATCAGTACAAATTTAACAATTTAATTGCCATGGGTTGAGTCTTTGTTCTTTTCTCTTTCTTTCTTTCTTTCTTTCTTTCTTTCTTTCTTTCTTTTTTTTTTGTGATAAACTTGAAATGTATTCACCAAGTTGACTAGATCTGAATCTTCAAGGCTACAAAACGGCCACTCTCTTTGGAGAGTTCACATAAAGTACATTCTTATTAATCCAAACATCTTAATTATTAGACTCTAAAGTATTCAACTACAAAGACCAAATTCAACCACTTATCTTTCTCTTCAAGATTAAAAAATCATAAACTAAAAGAATAAAAACGTTTTTATTAAAAATGTGAACTATCTCAAGAGTCATGGTTGCACCATGTACAGATCTATGACTGGGAAGGTGGTAGATCAAGCATCTATAAGAATACTTCTTAGTAAAGCTAAAAAGGTATGTTCATCTGTGAATTCATCAGCTAGCTTTGTTTTGTTTCATGACACATCAGATATGTCATTGTATAAAAGACAGCCAAGTCAAAGGGGGATAAATCCATTTCTAGAAATGCATTTTGTTATAGATTAGCTTCCCTAGAGAATCAGACTCTGAGATGGAGACTGGTGTGCAGGAGGTTTATTGGGGAGGGAGGTGCTCTTGGGAGCAAACGGTTTCAGGGGTGAGGGAAGTGGGGCTGGGCAGAGAAAAAATTTGAACTGCAATATAGCTACAACAAAGATCTCAGCAGATCCTACTGGGAAGTCTGAAGCTCAGATGGCCCTTTAGAATGAATGGTTCCTCATTTGGGGGAAAGAGAGCTGGGCCTTTGTGTCCCTGTATCAAATAAGATAATGAATAATTAGATGAGGGCTGCCATGGGTGAGGCAGAACCTTGGGTAGGCAGCTTCTACCAGCACAAGGTAATTCCCAGTCCCTGGGAGGAGATTCAGCTGTGAATCAGCAGCCAGCAGTTCAGTACCTGAGGGAGGAAGTATGGTGGCCCTCAAAGGGCATTTGGGCAACTTACCACAGCATACACAGCAAAGTCCTTACCAAGCACCTACATATAGATAGAGCATGTATATATACATATGGAGTATACTCTAAGGAGGTTTAGTGCATGTGCCTGCTATGTACATAACTATGTAATAATTTCAGCTTCACTGAAAGCATTTTAGAGCTCAGAGACCAGGAATTTACATTCTCCTTCTGCAGAGGAGGAAAGTGAGGGTCAGGGAAGATGAGTGCCCTGGACAAGTCTCCTGGTGTGTCAGAAATGGAAAACAATGATACAACTGTTACTTGCTCTATCTGGTAAGTAAAGTGAAACAAAAGATAGGATAAAAATTTAGTCTGAGTGAAGAATTACTGAGTAAAGATACAGTGATTTAAAAGTTAAGTGTGGGTTCTCAAAATTAAGCCATGAATTCTGAATTTTTGCTTTAATTTTAGTAAAAGATCATTTTAGTTCTGGAGCACATAAAGTTTTTATACAGAATTTAGCCTATCTTGAAAAATAACACAATGGTATTTCACATTCTTTACAAAGATTGATAAACAGTGCCTTTGATTTTCTGAAGACAGAAGCCTTCTTATGTCTACAAAGCTCTCCTTATATTGATGGAATGGGGTGAGTAGGCAGACCATCTTATTAAACTGTATTTCTGAACAAAAATAAAGCCAAGTGCTTCAAGTGGAAAATTAAGTGAATGTAATGTAAAAAATTTTTAACAAGTAATCTTGATTTGAAGGAAAATACAACTAATTTCAGGTTTAACCCAGCTGAGAAAGGTTTTCCGCTGTGTGTAGCCATTACCCTTACTGACACACATGCCTAGAAAACCCCTCTTCACATCTAATCTTCACAATCTCCGTGTGTCACAGAACACCTCTTTTTGTTCATATGCACCCGGAAGGAAAAAAATGTCTCATCGTTATGTGTTGGATATAGCAGGAAAGCCAGTAAAACATTTATGGAATAAATAAACCTATATTAAGCATTTCATTAGGAACAATCAGAGGACCCAAATAATTTTAAATTGTGGTGTTTTCTTCAGATCACTCTGTGAGCCTACCTCAGGGTCACAGGGACTCTGTGAATCAGTGTTAGACTTCTCATTAACACTGTAGTCTTTTTTACTCCTCTTACATGATAATCTTTAAGGTGTTATCAGAAATGTCTATTTTTTTTTTTTATTTTTTAAATTTTTTTTTTTTTCAACGTTTATTTATTTTTGGGACAGAGAGAGACAGAGCATGAATGGGGGAGGGGCAGAGAGAGAGGGAGATACAGAATCGGAAACAGGCTCCAGGCTCCGAGCCATCAGCCCAGAGCCCGACGCGGGGCTCGAACTGACGGACCGCGAGATCGTGACCTGGCTGAAGTCGGACGCTTAACCGACTGCGCCACCCAGGCGCCCCAGAAATGTCTATTTTTTAAAGCAAACACAAAGTAACTCTGGAATTCAAATGAACTGCGTCTCTTTCAAAGCAGCAGCTTTCAGAATCTGAAGGGTGATTCTTACAATGTTGCCAGTGCCTGAAAGCTTCAGAAAGAACTTTTAAGAACTCTAGCTTAGCGATGTACTCAGCTCTATCAGAACTTCAAAATGAAAAGAAGACAGGATGCCCATTTGGGGGAGCTCAAGGCTATGAATACCCTGAGGCATGTTCAGAAAAAAAAAAAAAATTCTCTTTCAGAGATAGATTCAATATTTAGTAAAAAGCCAAAAATTTTTTCAAAGCCAAATGTGATGAAGACATACATAGTCAAGCTTGTCAAAACACGTGTAACAAAGGAAAATAGTAAGACTGATTGTTTTTGCTGAACTATTTCTAAAAAGAACTCAAGAGAGGAATTACCAGAACACCCAACACAGCTACATGTATCGCAAGGGACTCGGGGAGGGAAGCAATACAAGTCCTTGGGTTGAATATCAGATTTAGCTTGGTAATTAATTATTTTGCAATCACATGTCTATGTGAAATTAATTTCATCTTAAGACCACTCATTCACTAATTGAACAAATGTTTACTGAACACCTACCACATATCAAACAAGAAATACAAAGATACACAGACAAAAGCTCAGAGTCAACTGGGCCAACAGAGACAGGACTGCACAGAATTATAATATAATAAATATAATAAATACTAAAATAAAGGTGTACAAAATCACCATGGGAACATAAGAGAGTAAATTAACTCTGCCTGAGGGATTGTGGAAGGCTTCACAAAGGAGGCACTGGTTTACTAGACAAGGATGAATTTGCCATACAGATGTCAGGAATTGTGCAGAAGGGCACTCCAGTCAGGGGTGGGGAGCATATGCAAGGTCTGGATGTGAGGAAAAAACACAACATGTTAGCTTCCAGTTTCAAAATGGAAAGCTAAGCTCACATTGCAATCTACTCTCCCAGAGAAATCACAGAAATGATTAAATAAAGGGGAGGGAGAGGAGAGGGGGACGAAGCGAGAAAGGAGGGAAGGAACAAAGGGAGGGGTTGGGGAAGGAGGAAGGGAGATGTGCATATACAGCCACACTCAAAAATTAAGAGGAGAGAATCTCATCAGCCCAGAAACTGGGAGCACCTGAAAGGCTGAAGGCAGACAGCATACGACCAAAGAGGGAAGCTGAGGCTCAGGGGACAGGTGGGAAGTCTTGCACTGGAGAACATTAAGAGTACTCAGTGCTCACTGATGGGGGCACAACAAGGAGGCCCAAGGGCAACTGAGTGGAGATTAGTTGGAGACCTCAGTGGAAGCAGCTAGGCTTGCAGATCTCATATGAGCTCTCACTCCTACCCTGACCCCAGAGAGCAACTGGACAGAGGAGGAGAAAGGCGTTAATCCAACAGAGAATCTAAACTGCAAAATGAGGCAAATTAAGAATTATCCAGGGGCGCTTGGGTTGCTCAGGTGGTTGAGCACCCGACTCTTGATTTTGGCTCAGGCCATCATCCCAGGGTCATGGGATCAAGCCCCCAGTCGGACTCCATGCTGAGTATGGAGACTGCTTGTGATTCTCTCTCCCTCTTCCTCTGCCCCTCCCCTCCTCATGTGTGTGCACACACATATCAGCCCACTCTCAAAGTCAATAAATAAACTTAAAAAAAAGAAAAAACTATCCAAAGTTTAAAGAGCATCCATACCATGAAATAAAATCTCATCAGATGAAAGGACTTAGAATGCCCCCCCTCAAAACAAGACTTAATAGAGCAATCAAAACAAAATCTTAAAGTAAATATAATTAATTGAGAGAGGTTTTCTTCTTAAAGTATTTACATTCTTAACACATGAAAAAGAAAATCAACCAATTAGAGATCTTGGATGTGAGAAACTGTTGAAATAAAAAAAAAAAAGTAATAATGTAAAAGAGCAGGAGAGACCCAGTAGAAGTAATTTGTGAGCTAGGAAAAAAGACCAAAGAATTCTCCCATAATACAACACAGAGAAATAAAGGGTTCGGAAATACAAAAGAAAGATAAAAGTAACAGAGGAGACATCCATAAGTCTCATCATCAGTCTAATAAGAGAACAAAAAGGACAGAGTAAAGAAAATGTAGGGAAGGTGGTATCTGAAGAAATCATGAAGTTGAGACTTTCCCAGATCTAAAGAAAGACCTTAAGTTCATCAAGCAGTTCTGTGCAACAGGTACATAAGACACAAAAGATTACACTCTACAAGGCTGAAGAAGCAGTCAGGAGCTATATCATGAAGGATCCTGCATTTTAGATAAGACTTTACAAGAGAAAATTATTGAAGTGAGATCCAAATACTGGATGAAAATAATGGAATCAGTAGGAACCCATGATTAAAAGAAATACATGGTTCTATCCAATGAAAGGGTCTTGAAGCAATGACACTTAAAGTTATGAGCACCCCTAAAGTCCAGATCTTGGTTTCTAAATATCATTGCTCACCAAATGGAACCCGGGCTCCCTGAAGAAATGACTGATTTCCAGGGCTGGAGCAGGCAGAATAAGGTGAGCCTAGAACATCTTATGTCAGAAAATAAGGAAGGACTCAAACATTAATCAGAACTAGCTTGAAAAGCCTTCCTTCATGCAAATTTGGGGTAATACAAACAACAGAAAGAATACGAAGAAAACATTATAAAATATGCAATTTAAAAAACAAAGCCATGAATCATAATGATTCTAAAAAATGTGGGAGCAGAGAGAAGGGAAAGCTCTATTTAGAGAAGAATACCAACTAATAAGTGTAGGAGGAATGACAGAAAATCACTATTTTGCAATCACGATCACAACTGAAGGAATTATGCAAAATAATGGGCTCAGATTCTCTAAAAATGTCAATGTTATGAAAGATAAAAAAAAAAAGGATGGGGAACTGTTCTGGATTTTAAAAGACTAGACAGACATAACAATTAAATGCAATGAGTAGTCCTTAATGACATTCTGGATTAAAAAAAAAAAAACAGCTTTGCAACAACGGAAAATGTGAATATGGATTGTATTTAAAATAATAATACAATAGATAATAGTATGTCACATTTCTTGAATGATGGTTGCATTATGGTTGATAGAAGAATGGCACTGTCTTACATAACACATGCTGAATTAATTAGGATTGAAGAAATCCCATAATTTTATAATTTACTCCCAAATGAAAAAGAAAGAGAGAGGATGTGTGTGCATGTGTGTATTTGTAATCTCTGGGATTCACTGTTCTATTCTGGTCAATTTTCTTAGGTTTGAAATTTTGCAAATAAAAGGAAAAAAGAAGAGAGTTTCTAAGGAACATTAAAGCAATGGCTATCATGATCTGACTTGTATTCTAGGATGATTATTCTGAGAGGATTTATTTCAGGAAGAAGCAAGGCAAGAACAGAAGGACCAGAGGCCAATTTACCATAAAGCCGATGAACCCTTATCTTGTGGGTCCCTTCCAAAGCCCTGGGAGAAACCTAAGCAATAGATGGTTAACATCATCATTTGCTTTTGTAAAATTTGCAAAATAAGATATTCTAACTATGCTTGGTTAAGACCACTGTCTCTTTTCCATTCCAACTCCCTTCACCTTCCGTCAGGCAGCTCTGAAGTAATGACAGGCATTTTGGGGATCCTGCTAATGGGACTTGAAATTTAGGTTTAGTGGGATATTATCTGTGGTTTGTAGTCACTTCCTTGTACAGTTAAATGTTTGAGAACTGTCTTGGTACACGAATAGCCTTCCGGAATGCTTCTGTCACCCAATGTGCAGACTTTTTTGGTGTCTTGAAGACAAAGATGCCAAGCTGAAAGAGGAACACAACACAAACTATAATGCCCAGCACCAAAAAGATGTGAAGAGCAAAGAAATACGCTGGAAGAAAAACTAATTCTCATATTCTTCTCTACATAGAAAATAACAAAAGCAGTTACCTTAGGAAAAAGTGATCAAAGACTACACAGCCAAAAAACATAAGGAAAATTAAAGAAATGTCAAGCTGTTAAATAGTAGAAATGTTTTTTAAATGTCTGTGGTATTTGACAGCTTTTTAGATTTGCAACTCACCATGCTTCCTTTTCTCATTCTAAATATTCATGAGTGTGCGTGTGTGTATTTGTAATGTTGTAGTTTTTTTCCCAACAAGGACCTCTGAAATTATTTAAGTTTCAGGTCCTACAAAATCAGGAACTACCCCTTGAGACCAAAAAGAAGGCCACTATGACAGATAATTACATGACTAAGATCTGAAATCCAATGAAGAAAAAGACAACGCGTGGAGTTTGAGGTTTATTTGAAATGTAAAACCAAAAGGGCTTCTTAGTCAACTGGATATGGGAAATGGGAGGAAAGCTGGGTTGGATGATTCTAGTTTGGGTGAATGAATGGGTTTGACATCATTCACCAAGGCAGCGAACTCAGCAGAAAGAGGAAGATTCTGTGGAGATACTGGCCAGGAGAGAAACTAGAGCCAGAGAAACAGACTGGGTATTCATCAGTGTCTATACAGGGAAAGGTAAAGCAACAGATTAACAAATTCAAGGTCAGAGTAAACAGCAAGAAGTGAAGCCAAAGGATGAAACCCTGGGAAACAACTAGTGCTGTGTTGGTTCAATATGTGTACAGGGGTGGGGGGTGGTGTTGACCAGTAAGAAGACAGAGAATTAAAACAACCAAGAAACAAAGAATAGCTTTTTTAATTGAAGGGAGAGATGTGTTTGAATAACTTCAAAGGATGAATTGTTATTAAAATATAAATCAAATTAAAGGGTAAATGTAAATGGATGTCAAATTTGTCAATAAGCATTCAACTGGTAACCATGGGTGAGAACAAATGCAGTATAATTGCGAAAGTCAAAGTCAGACTGTAGTGGACTGAAGAATAAATGGGAAGTCAGGAAGTGGACTCAGGAAGTGTGGATGACTCTTTCAAGAATTGAGGCCTGCAATAAAAAGAAACTTAGGGAAGTAGAGGGGATGTGCGGTCAAGGAAGGGTCAAACCTACTTTGTGTCTTCTAATGCTAAACATACACCTACCCTACCACTATGACCCCAAATCCTACTCCTAGGAAACTTAAGCATCATTAAAAGGAGAGTGAATAAATAAATCACAGCACATTCACACAACTGAAAATACACACCAAAATAACAAAATATAGTTAAGTGCAACATGGATATATGCCCAGAATATTAAGCTAACTGAAATTAGACACAAGGTACTACATACGGAATAATTCCTTTTGTATGAAGTTCTAGAATAAGTAGAACTAATCTATACTGTTAGAAGTCAGAATAGCAGTTATCTCCAGGGAGGGGTGCTACTAACTAGGAGGAGGCATAAGAGAGCCCTCCAAAGTGAGGCAAATGTTCTCAATCTTGACCTGTGAGGCGGCTGCATAGATATATGTACATGTAGGAAGGCATTAAGTTGCACTCTGGGATTAGGGAACTTTACATCCCTTACTTTGCTCTACCTTAATGAAAAGGAAAAATAATAAATGAATAAAATTTTAAAGCCAGCCTCACTGAGGAAATACCACTAAGATGGAACTATCAAAATACCACCAAATCAAAGTGAATTCCAAGTTGGCCCTAGGAGATCTGACAATGATATGCATAGCAGCGAATGCTGGCACGGCTGAACCAAAAGAATCCAGCAGCCTTGGAGTCAACGCTTCCTCTCCCTCAGGCGGTGTCGCCAGTGTATTCAGTTTGCTCCTTACTAGCTACCTGAAAACCCTGCACCTAAGCCCAATTCCTTCTGCGGACAATCTATCCTTCCCACTGGATAGACCTTCAGAATGTCAGAAAGAATTTTCCAGGGCTCAATGCCAGCCTCATACCTTTCCCGTATCAAAAGAACACAAGTACTGACTTCCTTCACTACTGTATAACAATTTAGAAGACAAATCTGTACCCATCAAAATCACAGCAGTAGTCCGTGACACTTTACTTTGATGTCTCACTATCATACCATGTGATGAAGAGATTAACAGCTGGCATTTGAATGCAGTGATTTTATTCCCAAAAAAAGCCCCATATTAATCATGAATAAACTTAGCACTATTTAAAATTAACATGGTACCTGCATTCTCATCATAAAAAAAATTAAATACTTACCATTTTGTCTGGTGCCAACAGCAGCAATGATTACTGGAACTGAATTTAATGCCCTTTTAATCACTGGAATATAATTATCCTTTACTTCGTGGAATGAAAACTTGTCATTTACGTTGTATTTGATCACAATGATGTCAGCACTCCCAATTAGATTTCTAGAGGTATACCAATCACTGTCAAAAATGTCCTAAACCAAAATGCAAAGAGCACTCTTTAGTCTACTTGTCTTCAAATGAATCATGAAATAAAACGTAACACATTAAATTTTTTCCTATAATTTTTGTAATTCATAAAAAGAATTTATTTTTAAATAAGTAACTATCTAAAATTAAAAATGTTTAAAGCCTACCAACTCTTCAATTTTTATGTATTCATTTAGCCTATTCAGCAGTGTAGTTGTTGTACTCTGAGACAGATCTAGGGAATCACTGTCTGTGTGATGAAATACGCAATTTCTTTCAATATGTGCACTTAAAAATAAGCACTTTGTTTTAAAATTATGCCATACTTTTATCACCTAATAAATTTGAAAATGTTAACACTACGGCAGTAGATGCCAGCCCATCAGTATGAGTAAAGAAGCTTCAGAGGATTTTCTGTGACCCAATTAGACACTGCAGGAGTGTTCAAGTGGTTTAAATGGCAATGCACTGTGAATTCTGTGGAGTTCCATGTATTTTATACATATTTTCAAAATTTATACATACCTTTCAACTTAATCCATCCTTTGGACGGTACAGTATAAATATATATAATGTATGTGTGTATATAGGGACGTATGACTTATAAAAAGATACTATGTATTATAAAGTGTCAACATGGTAAAGAATAGATTTTCAATTCCTGTTTTTAGCTTATATAAATTAAAAATTCAGGATAAACCTTTCAATCTTGAAATTTTTACTTTTGGACTACAGTTAATAATTACCACTATATAGAATCAGGGCCAAAAGTAATTTATTATGAACTCTACTCCTTAAAAGCTTTGATACTTCAAAAGTATTTTTCAAAGGCTTTATGTGAATAGTAGCATAAGAAAAATATGTTTATATATCTTAATACCACAGCTAAGTATGCATTAGTGGCTTTTTTCCTCATATTCTAGTTAACTATTAATCATTATTTGTCCTTTCCTGTGGCCTTTAGTATGTATTTCCAGGATATAATATGGCTAGATTAAGAAAATAGTTAGATGTGGCTAACAGATCCAAAAACTGTTGAGCTATGAAAGTTTGCACTTTAAAATATGAGCCCCAAATAGGGTAATAATGCTGAAATCAATCAGTCAAGATCCATGTGACAGAGCTTTCATCCTATGATGGAAAATTCTGGAGAAGTGTTACACAGCAATGCCCTTTAGAAGAGAGAGCTGCTTCTCACCAGGACCTCCACCATCCCCAGCAAGGCCTCCCCCAATTCCCTGCACCCACCCCAACCCACCTACTTCCTATGAGTACACTCAGAGTAATGAGAACTGCAAAATGTTTGGACATGGATTTTTTGAAATGTTTGGACATGAATTTATTGAAAGTGGGAGCACTGAAAAAGGAAGATTAAAAAAACCAACAAAGAAAAGTAGACAAACTATGGGGACATAAACAGCAAAGGCAAAGTCTTAAGCTTGGAGGAGGGTGGAAGAGGCGGGGAGAAGGGAAGTGGGACACAGATCAAGAAAATGTGAAGGCTTCCCAGCAGAGCTCCACACTCATGCTCTTTTCCAAATCCCAAACCACAAACCCATTCAGTTCCAAATGTATCTGCTATAGTATCCAAGTTCAAAGTAAACAAGCATAACAGGGTATATAAGCACAACAAAGAAAGAGAACAAAGTCAGATGAATGGGATTAAAAAAAAAACAAACAACTAGAAATAGGTGGACCAAATGAAACAGCTATTTAACTCTGACAGAACAAATCAAAAGTAACTGCTCTTTGCATTCCAAATAGTTTAAAATTCCAGAGTTACTGGAGAGGTGTACTAGGAAAAAAAGGAAACATTGAGAGGGAAGTGTCAGGAGAAAATGGGTTTTGGCATCATTACCACGGATGTATTGAGGATATAAACACTGTAAATAATTGTATTTTTAAAACATCAGTTTCAAATCCTGCACAAGAAAAGTGTGCATGTGTTACCTCATTGCTTTTTGTGGAATATCTCTGGTAAACAGGAAAAGATCTAGAAATAAAATAACGTAACCGCACACACAAAAAAAAGAGGATGGGTTTGAGAGAGACATCCTAAATAATGAACTACATAAAATGAATATGAAATGCATTAAAAGTGCCAAATATATATACCGCAAGGATCCAGAGTAAGGCCATGGATCTACAGAAAAAACAAGAGAAGTACAAACTGTCTCATTCCAATTCCAAGGAAATAACACCACATTCCTAGTCAAACTGTGTCAAAGAGAAAATGCTCCCCTGGTTTCTAGAAATATGAAGGAAATCAAATTCTCCCACCCCTTGTAAATCACTTCCAGGATTTCCTCTAGGAGGTTATGCAATGCAAAGCTTGGAGCCACATTGGGAGAATGGAAATCATTTTTTTTTAAATAATCTAAATTTTTGCAGCAAAACAACTGTATTCTACTTGACTATGGGGCTGCAAAGTACTGTTTTGTACTTTGCACTTAGTACTAAGTACTAATACCACTGCCTCAGTGTGGTGGCAAATTCACTACATTTGTGTGAACCTTGAATGATGTATAGGAAAACTTCTGCTTAGTGTGACACATGGCTATATTGAAGTCGTAATAAACACATTATAGGAGCTACCACCTACTGAGTGCCTACTACACGTCTGCTTCTACACTAAGAACTTTACACGTGCTCCCTCATTTACTCTTCAGCACAGCTCTAGGAGGCAGGGATTATTTTCCTTTTATACATAGGAAAAATGAGGCTAAGAGAGGATCGCTGACTTAACCAAGGAAAAATCTCTAAGTAGCAATGTGGGGATCTGAAAGCAGGTCCTTCTGCTGTCAAAACCTGTGCTCTATCTGCTCTGCTATATTGAGTATTATGTTTCAGTACATGTCAAGTATCAGCTGATAAATACAATCCACCTGAATATCTCTGATGGACTTTTACTTACCACCAAAAAAAGAAAAGCACCTGAGAAGAGAAACTCTATAAATATATTCCCTCATGTTTGAAGATCATTATAACCCCCAAAGTGTACCTGGTTACCAACTCAATGCCTTAAACAGGACCAGAGTCTAAACAAACAAAAGGTTAAGATTAACACAATAAAACGCAACAATCAGTATATGGCAAAAATCTAGACTACAGACGCTTATTCTAATCCATTCACTAACTACAACACATGATCACAAGTACTGTTTTTTGCTAAATTATCAACATAAACAGGAAAGAGCTAACAGCTCAAAGAAAAAACAGGAAATGTAAAACCTAACATCCAAATTCAGCTTATTTTCCCTACATTTATTTACTCTACTCACTCAACATCTGTTCCACTGACTGTAGTAAAACCAGTAAGTTTTGGGGCGCCTGGGTGGCGCAGTCGGTTAAGCGTCCGACTTCAGCCAGGTCACGATCTCGCGGTCTGTGAGTTCGAGCCCCGCGTCAGGCTCTGGGCTGATGGCTCGGAGCCTGGAGCCTGTTTCTGATTCTGTGTCTCCCTCTCTCTCTGCCCCTCCCCCGTTCATGCTCTGTCTCTCTCTGTCCCAAAAATAAATAAAAAACATTGAAAAAAAAAATTAAAAAAAAAAAAAAAACCAGTAAGTTTTTAGACTGTACTATCTTTCACAATGAAATGGCCAAAGTGAAGAAAAAAAAATGTTTCATTTGCTTGCATAGACTCCAGCAAGTTCCTGATCAATGCTTCTTATGACTAGCATCATCACTGTCATAAATGGGAATTCAATACCACCCAGTAATGGAAAAACTGTTTTGCATTTATTTTAGCCCATTAATGTAAATATCCTTTAACTGAAAATTTGTTTGGGCTATAGTGATCCTTTCTTGCCATAATTTGCATAAGACATTTTTTATGTACATTCCATACATTCCTTTAGAAAGGTGTATCAGTTCCCCATAGCACCTGATCTAGATTTTTTAAATTGCTATTTAAACATACAGTCTCACATAATGAGAATTTGTATCTTCTTTTTCAGACACTCAGCTTTCTTCTGTTATAAAATACAATCTTGAGCTTTAGTTATAATATTATAACTCCAATACCAGTAAAGAATAAGAAATTTCCAAATAAGTTTAAATGAAAACATTAAAATTATTACTCTTATTGCATACCTCAGTATTACATTATTGTGTACTAAAAATATTTATGTCACAGAGTAGATTCCTTTCTCCTTTATCAAGTACTCAAGAATCAGACTGAATTTTATCGACTTTATTACAATTTCTTCTAATTATTGCAAATTTTAAAGCTTTTTGAAAATTCCAAGCAGTATTATTATTTCCGATTTATGAGTCACTGAAAACAAATGGCTAATATATCGAGTATCTGCATTATTAAAATTAAAAACATGAATTAAAATTTTCAAAAGTGGATAGTGTTGCAAATGAGTGGTTTAAAATTAATTCTCAGTCCCTGTCTCTTCCCCTCCTTTCCAGGGGTCCTATTTCTGAACTGCCCCAGTGAAATTTATTTTTGCTTGTGTTGAGCTTTCAGAGGACTTTATTTTTAGAACACTAATATTACACTATCACCAACAGGGTAGGCATGAAAAAACATTGCTCTCTGCGGGTGACACTTGGTGACCCCGTCCCTTGGGGTTGTCACATTCAACTGCCAGCTACCAAGGGACAACCTACAGTCGTGAATTGTAGGAGTAAGCGCTCCAAGTTCCCACTGGGGCTTTTTTTTGCCTTCTAAGAGTGTTCTCTGACCAGGCTGCCCCCCGCCCGGTGAAACAAAGGAAAACGAAGCTTTTCCCAAAAATGTTTTAAAACTCTACCCAGGTGACCCGGACGGTCCACATCCGTGAAAAGGGAAAAAGGGGGAGGAGGAAAACAAATGAAAGAAAAGCTCCGTCAGCCTCGGCACTGAGCAGCGGCCGCCCCTTACCCAGACGGGGCAGTCGTGGACCACCAGCTTGACATTCCCAAACGCGCTGGCCTGATACTCGGTGAACACGGGACGTGCGACCGTACTGGTGGCGTTCAGCAACAAGCTGCTTTCGTCCCCCGAGACCAGCGGGCTTCTCCCCAGGTAAGTGCGGATGAGCCCCGACGGCCGATTGTCCTGGTGAAACGCGTCCCCCTCGTTCCCGAGCGCCACGATGTGAATGGACCTACACGACAGGGAGGGGGTGAGGGGGGAGAAGAGGCGCGTAGTCAGCGCGAGGATCTCTTTAATCAGAACAGGAAGTGCGGGGGGCAGCGCGCGGCGAGGATGAGCGAAAGCCCCTCGCGCTGGGGCGCACGACACGCGTTGGGGTAGAGACAATAGCAGGACCGCGACGCGTACGTACATGATCTCAAATCCAAGGGCAGGGCGGCGACTCGGAGAAAAGCGGCTCCTCGCGGCCTCTCGGGGCCAGGCGGCGGCGTATTCACCCGCAATCAGCTCATCCCCGGCCGCGTCTCCTTCGCGCGCCTCCACCGCGGTGCGGCCGACGCAGAGCGGGCCCGCGCGAGCAGGCGAGCGAGCGACCAGGGGGCCGGAGACGTGCGAGTCGGGCCGTGTGCGCGCTGCCAGCCAGTCAGGAAGTGCCCGGGAACATCCCGAGCGGCCCGCCGCTCCCCGCCTCCCCGGCCGCCGCCGCCGCCGCCAAGAGTGGCCCGGCGCCCGGGCGCTGCAGCCCCCTCTCTGCCGCGCTCCCCGGGCCGGGCAGCTGTCGCCTTCTGCTGCCGCGGCTCCTCCTTCTGGCCGAGAGTGAGTTAGGAGAAAAGCCGGGGCCTCCGCCCCCTCGGCGGGCCGGGCGGGCGGGTGCAGCACGTGCTGGCCTTGGGGGTCGAGCGGACGCGGGGGGCGCGCTCCCCGCCGGGGCCCCGGGCCCGGGCAGCGGCTGCCGGATACAAAGGAGCGGCCCGCGCAAGGGCCCCGCGGAATATAAATTAATAAATACAACGCCCAAGCCGGAGAGCTCCTGATCGCCAATCCGCCTGCAGCAAGTTTGTTCAACTCGAAAGGCTGTAACCAGAGCCAGGGAAAGGGGGGTGGGGCGGTGAGGCCCCCGCTCCCTAAAGACTGGGGAAAAAGGAGGCTGGGGAAGCTAGGCATTCAAGCCTGCTGGCCGCTCCAGCAGCCCAATTTTTTTCCCCTTTTGGCCTTGACCGAAAGTGTTTTACCACGTCTCCCGCTTTGTCATTTGTCAACATGCACTACAGCTGTTTTCTAAAATCATACTTGGGAGAAAAAAATAAAGGCAACATTCATGCTGGGGCAGAAAGAGTTCTTTGTTCACACAGCAATTAATTTGCTAATATCGCTTTTGAGGTATTATTTACTATTTCAAGCTATATTTGGCATAGTTTACCAAAAACTGCAGCTTTTCTTTTTTTTTGAGTGCTGGGGTTCTTATTGTGATAATGTTAAGAAGTTACGTGTGAGGTGTTTAACATACGGATAAGCTAAATGCTAGTTTGCTTGGAGATTTTCCAGTGCACATTAAGGCTACCTATTTAATAACTCCTTGGACCAACTGAAAAAAATAACGATCATGCTAATAATGCAAGGATACTTCAGATTCCTTCATGATAACTCACTGAAGTAAAGGTTATGACTGCCTCTAAAGGGCCTCGAACTATCCCAATGCAAATGAACACGCGAGTCCACTAATACCAAGAAGGGCCAGAGGTTACTGTGGGACTCAGCTTCTCCATAAACATGAAAATTCTCACAAGTGCTCTGTGTTGAAAGAGTTATTTCTCCCTTTCCTTATTTATTCATTTTGCCCTACTTTAAAATATCTTTTCTCAAGGGAGCTATTTTGAGGGTATGAGGTACTGAGGAGGGACTGAGGTACTGAGTAGGGGAGTGAAAAGACTAGGATAAGAGGCCTTTGGAATGTGAACAGCTTTTGATTATGGGCCCTTGTTGCTCAGTTGGAAGCAGTATAATATAGTTTCTCATGCTCATAAGGTATAGCAAGAGGCATTATTCATGTAGTCACTGATTTTTCTTTTTACAATTTTTTTTAATGTTTATTCATTTTTGAGAGAGAGAGAGACAGAGAGAGAAAGAGGGAAGCAGAGTGTGAGCAGGCGAGGGGCAGAGAGAGGAAGACACAGAATGTGAAGCAGCCTCGGGCTCTGAGCTGTCAGCACAGAGCCTGATGAGGGGCCAAACCCATGAACCATAAGATCATGACCTGAGCCGAAGTCAAAACGCTTAGCTGACTGAGCCACCCAGGCGCCCTATCACTGATTTTTTTTTTTTTTTAAATCTAGTTTCCCTTGCACTAAGTATAATTTCCCTTAGTCTTTAGAACCTAAACCATCCTGAAATATCTAAGAGTATAGGATCACCTTTTCTCTTGGGTCAATAGAAAATATATTTTGTCAATCCCTTCTGGTAACCACAGGTCAAAAACAAAGACACTAGAATGGATGAATGCAGAAAGAAATTGTGGTATGTACCTGCAATGAAATATTATTTGGGATTAAAAAAGAAGGAAATCCTGTCATCTGTTACAATATGAATGAATCTTGAGGGTGTTATGCTAAATGAAATAAACCAGTCACAGAAAGACAACTACTGCATTATTCCATTTATGTCCGGTATCTAAGGTAGTCAGACTCTTAGAAACAGAAAGTAGAATGGTGGTTACCAGGGGCTGAGGGTAGGAGGAAATAGAGAGTTGTTCAACAAGGAGAGTTTCAGTTTTGCAAGATGAAAAAAACTCCAGAGATCTAATGCAAACAAGGTGCATATAGTTAACACTACTGTAATGTATACTTTAAAATGGTGAAGATGGTAAATTTCATGTTATATTTTTATGTTTTGTCACAATACAAAAAAGGGGGGTGGGGATTGGGAAGTGGCAGGAAGAAGCATGCATTTTATCCTCCATTATTGAGTATGGGAGCCAGGCCCATGGTAGGTAGTATGGGAGATACGAAGATACATAAGACTCAGGTGTTACCCTTGAGAAACCAAGTCTATAATTAATGGTTGCTACATTGTGAATATTAATGCACCCAATCCTTTGAAAACATACTGGTTGCTTAAATAATTATAATACAAGCTTATGCATTCAGCAGCAGAGGTAGGTACAAAGTACAAGGTTAAAATTCAGTGAACATTAAGAAGAGACTGTGCCTGTCTGTCACCAGAGAAAAGTTCACAGAGGAAGTAAACAGTGGCTTGGGTCCTAACAGATGAGAAGGAATTGCTAATATGAAGAGGAGGGAGGTGGGAAGGGAGAGAGTTTTAGAAGGAATAGACAGACATTATATGAAAATCACATACAAAGGTGTAGAGACATGGAAGATCATGGTTTGTTCAGGAAACAGAGCTGAAATTAACACTGGTGTGCAGATTCCTTTATTACAGCAGACAAAAAAAGAGAGTGGTAGAGGCTTTCCAAGAGATTTCAAAAGTCAGACCTGGGAATACTAACTATAGATTAGGGGTCCCTCTGTATATACCAGAGAGCTCAGCTAGATGCTTACCAAACCCATCTTCTTTTCCAGGACCCATAGCTGAACTACATTTTCCAAAGCTTTTACATGTAGTTAAGGCCATATCATTAATTCTAGGTAGCAGAATATAATCCCTACTGAGCTGTTAAGAAAAGTGTGCCTTCTCTATTCTCTTTTATCCCTCTCTACTAACTGGGTGAAGCCAGGTCAATGTTGAAGCCATTGTTTGAATCTGTTGGTCTGCTGCATGGAGGAAGATGGGGTTCCTGAATGAATGGTTAGAGCAGAGCTGCTTCACAGCATGCATTGTACTGAGACATGAGTGAGAAAATAGATCTTTATTGAGTTAAGCCAAACATTTTAGGGTCAATTATTATAGCAGCTAGTGTTACTTATCTTGGCTAATACAAGATCACAGATGGTCTATTTCTTGATATCGTAAAGATTCTTTTTATAATTATCTTAGGCCTACTTTTTTTAATAATTATTTTCCTCTTATTTACAATTTTTATTTGGTTTATATATTTGTAGTTTCCCTCAGTAGCATTTAATTAAAAATTTACTTTTACTGGGGTATAACAAATTGGATTATCATTAGTCCTCCAGTCTCAAGGTCATGGGGAACACACAAGCAAGCACCTCCCACCCAAACAACATGCTTCCCTATTTTTGCAGTGGAAATGCCACCATTTTCTATTCATTCTAATAGATGCTCTTATCTCCAGATACAATGTAGCCACATAAAAGCGTTAAAGTATGTGTGAGGTAACTCAGAGTTATTAACTGGTTCCCAGATCATGAATATTAATATACCAGTCTTTGAAAAATATGCTGATTCCTTAATGACTAGAGAGGAAGCAAGTGTTACTACGCGTAGGTCTGAAGAATTAGGCTTGGCATTAAGATTTTTCCAACTGTGTTTCAAAGGAACTAGTTTTCCATCTGAGGAGGTGGGGGAGAAAGATACCTAGAGAGGTCTGAGCACCACCTTCTCCCATCTCATAGTCAATCAGAGCAGTGTTATTGTCATCTAATTTTATGTTTTTTTTTTTTTCAGTTTATTTATTTTGAGAGAGAGAGAGAGAGAGCAAGCGCACAGATCATGACTTGAGCCAAAACCAAGAGTTGGACGCTCAACTGACTGAACCACCCAGGAGCCCCTGAAAGAATATATTAGAGTTTCAAGTTTATTTTCAGTAAAAAGAGGGTATTTCTAACATTAAGAGGAATAAAATTTTAAGACTGTCTAGAGCAAGGGTCTCTAAAGTGGGGTACAGAGGATGAACCTGAACCTGAAATTTGAGAATAAAGTATTTGGACTTCTATGTGCAAACACATATACTTTTATCAAAATAAAGGGAAAGAAGTCAAGCTTTAATAATATTGAATGTGAGGACTGGCAGCAGCACCCCCACATGGTCCATAGGTGGACAGGCACCTGGGGTGCTCTGGGGAGAGGGTGGGAGCACAGCAGCACACAGAACAGAAGGGGAGGGCTCTCTCCATTGTTCGCTTTCAACATATTGCCACATGTTGCAGTTTCTGTCTCACTAAGTGGATTTATGTAGGATATTTAAATGAACTGTTACAGCATGGACCAATGGAGATAGTGTTAATAATGCAAGAATAAGCAAACACAGTTGGCTGCGTTGACATTTCTGATGTCCTTTGGAAGCCACATTGCAAAGTAAAAAATGAATGACTTAATCGGATCTGACAAGTTGGCCATAATCATTGAAATAATAAAGAACATTTGTTTTAAGTATGAATTTACATATACTTTTGCTAACTGACTTCACCCGGTGTGTATCATAGTTAATAGATAATGATATTCTGAACTGATTACAATTAGCTAGCCATTTAAAAATTACGCATTCAAACATGAAGGCAAAACTCGGCATCTCCAGCATATTGAGTAATGTACTATTCATGCCAATAGTTTAAACAAAATTCATATATTACAAATGCTAAAAAGCTTTGTCTGAGCTTTCATAACAATGAATGTCAAAAAGCAACATAAGATAGGGAAAATAGTTTTTTTTCTTGCCAAGATGATAATCCCTGAAATTATACATGGAACACAAATGGAAAAAAACAACTTCATTTCTTTGACAGTGAATACCTTGAGAATATGCATATGAAACACTGCTAAAGACCCAAAGACACAAGTATTGGAACAAGTTACACAATGTGGGAAGTTTACCATAAAGTTAAACTGAAAGCACAGATGTTTTTAATATGTCTCACGTTATGGTGGATAGATTCTGTTATGATAGATTCTGTTTCAGTGTGGTATTTACTACACTATGTTTTGATAATGAAATACATTTTAAAATGACATTTTTTGTGTGTGAGCCACTAAAGAAAAACTATAGTAGAGAAGATATTCTTTCTTAACTACATCTTGAAATGATGTTTTAAATAATAGTTGAATTTGTAAAAATAAAAACTGTTTTATACAAAACTTGTGTAGTGTAATCATCGATGGATTCATTGTTTTGACTAAAACTTTTTAAAAAAATGAAGGGGAGGATTCCAAGCTAAAGTTATATGAGAGCATTCATGTGAAATTCATTCATGGTACATTTTATAGGAAGTTATTCCAGCAAAGAAGTTGGGGCCAGAATACACAGCACTATAAGATGTTAACAATGCAGTTAATTTTGTGCAAATGAGACTTGTAGAGAGTTTTTAAAATTTTTTCTTCATTGTGAAGTATAACACCTGTACACAGAAAATTGCATAAAAATCATCACAAATTAATAATTATAAAATAAACTTTCCTAAACATCTCCCAAGTCAGAAAATAGGGTATTATGAACATTCATGCAAGGGTACAGGCATGTGCAGACACACACACACACACACACACACACACACACACACCTGGTGCCCGCCCCCTTCCCCCCCGCCCCCAGTTACAGTTATCTTTTCTTCCTTAGAGATAATCATCACCTGACTTTTGTGATGATTATTTATTTTTCTATGTAGTTTTACTACATGTGCATCCCTAAGCAAACATTTTAATTTTGCTTCTTTTTGAACTTTTTATAAGTGGCATCACACTGTATATACTCTTTTGTGTCTTGATTCTTATGATCATCATCATTTGTCAGATTCATTCATGTGAATGTAGCTATGGTTTGTTCCTTTCATTCATTTTTATTGCTGAATAACATCCAATGGATATATACACAACCATTTACTTTTCCATCCCATTGTAGATGCATATGTGGGTTATTTGTAGTTTTTGCCTATTACAAACAAAGCCTCAAGGACCACTCTTATTAAATATAGTGGGTATGCTACGTCACAGGGTATGTGTATGTCCAACTTTAATAGATAATACCCAACTGATTTCAAAAATCATTTTAATTATTACACTCTTAACTTCAGGGCATGAGAATTCTCCCCTTAATCCTTTATATACTTGAATATACTTACTATATGTCAGATATGATAGTAAGTGTTTTACTATTATTGACTTATTTACTACTTATTAATATTTAATATCCGCCCTGTTGAGTACATGTCTTACTATCCTAATTTACAGGAGAGAAAATTGAGGCACAGAAAGAGGCTAAGTAACTTGCCCACAGTTATACAAACAATGAGTTGGGTTTCCAACTTAGTAGACTGGCTCCAGAGTCTATGCCCTTACCCACTACACTGTGTTGATATATGAAAATACTTCCTTCATTATGTAATTTTTGTGAAGGAAAACATTGCATGCAACCTATAAAAATGCATATATTATAGGCTTTTTTAACCTAGCTAAACATTTTCCAAATAAAATTTCCGTGGGTTTTGAAGCCATTTGTTAAAAATATAAACATTTACAACATCTTCTGATTAGAGTGTAGAAACAAATGAGTAACATTAGGCAAGTTGGAAATGTATGTATCTAATATCATTAGATATTAACAAAAATCTTTACATAAAAAGTGGGGCTGAAAAATAAGCATTATGATTTAGTAACTCAGCTAAGGAAGCAGTTCTTCCATTCAAATTCATTTATCTTCATGAGATCTTTTCAGAGAAACTTGAAGTAAACAAAACGTAAAAGCAGACATCTACATTGCTGTATCACAAAGAGTTAAACTAAGAGTTAAGAAAAATACTGAATTATTGTTCTCTCTAAAAAGCTCTAACAGTAACATTTCAAAGAAAATGTATTTTGTGTTATTGTTAATACAGTTTAAAATTATTTAAAATATAATTTGCTTCATCTTTATTTCATCTATTGATATCTTTATTTCTGTATGTTTTATTGTATTCACTATATATTAACAGAAATATATGCATGTAATTTATAAAGATATTGAGAGTGTGTTCAAAATTCTTTCTTATCGGGTACTCAGTCAAAAAAGTTTGTAGACTACAGATCTGGTAGCTAGGGCTGTGCTCTAGAGAGCAAGCTTAGGAAAACACCATAGTGGAGTCCTGTGCTGTTGAATAGGGCATCAGGGCTGACTGCTGGGGTGATAGAGGTGGGGAGAGAGGAAAGAAAGAGGAGATAGGAGGAGGCAACACAGATAAACTGTCGACCTACGTGCCTAGAAACCTGCCTGGTAAAAAACGTATTTATATTGTATTAACTTATCTAATGAGAGATAAAGCTTGCAAATTCACACAAAAATCATAAAATTCAAGATTAGCATCTTTTTGTTTTTACAACAAGAGCATGCATGTACTTCACATAGAATAACCTAAGCAGAGTCACATGCCAAGGTCAGTAACCATACAGTCAGTCATGAGGAAAGTTGACTTTATTCATTTTATTACTTGGGTAATTCTTCCCAGAGAAGTAGCTGACAGTTTATTACTTCTTTCTTCTAGTGGATTTCTTCTAGTGGATTTCTTCTAAACTGCAAGGCTGCAATGCTGTCAATTCTGTTTGGAGAAGCCAAGGTGAAAATCCAGAATCTAACTACCGTAAACTCTTTCAGAAAAGGTGTAAAATGTGCATTTGTTTGTTTGAATTTATATTAGCCACCACCTCTATCATTGTGTGCAATCGTGTTTTTCAAACAATCGTTCTGCTTTCCAGTTAAAATGTTACTTAAAAATACCAGAACATATGTTCCTTTGAACCAGGACTGCTTGTTGCTACCATCATTTTTCAAAGGATTGAACTTCAAAGAAATCAGGTTGTTCAGCCTTCAATATGCTTGCTCTGTTATTTAGTCCTTGAAAAATATATATACAAGTATCTTTATCAAACATTATTGATTGTATCATTTACTTATGCATAATATTTGTGAATATTTCCATTTGTAGCTATACAGAAATATATCTAATATAAATATTAGATTTCAATGGTGTAATACTCTGCTGATAGACCTTTGTGAAAATCTTAAATACATGAAAAGATAGATTTTTTTCAATATTACTATAATCTGGCTCTACTGTTAACTGTACTAAAAGTTGTGCCATTTACAATGGTAGATTCCTCGTAAGTGTTCCCCATCTCTTATATTCCTTCTACTTGCCATCTCTGCTATGCATCTGTGCTACGACCATCCATTGGGCATTATCCCAACTGGGCATTTTACAAGGCTGCTTTGAAATGTTCTCTTTTTTGTTTTCTCTTTTATGTTTACTTTGAGACCCAGGGAGAGAATGTACAGTGTTGGTGGGGGAGGGGCAGAGATAAAGGGAGAGAGAGAACCCCAAGCAGACTCCGTGGTGCAGAGCCTGATGAGGGGCTCGTTCCCAGGAACCCCAAGCTCATGACCTGAACCAAAATCAAGAGTTGGAGGCTTAACTGACTGAGCCACCCAGGTGCCCCCTCCTTTTTCATTTAATGGCAAGAACAAACCAATTCACCTCACTTCTGCCTTCATACGATACTTCTGATCCTTATTTTTCTCACCTTGCTTTTTACTTTTCACACCCAACTCTATAATCTTGTCTGCAATGAAAAACTATTTTACAGTGAACAATTGAAATTTTCTTAGAAGCTTTTTTTTTTTCTCTAAGAAATGCCCAGCTGGTTAACAGCTTGTATCCTTGGGGAATAGTCCTTTGGCATTCAAACATCACCTAACTCAGGCATTTAAAACTTTCAGTTTATCTTAAGGACATTTTTTTTTCTCTTCCTTTTGTTTTTCACCTTATCCTGAGATCTCCTGGGCATATTCTTACTGACAGTGATCTCTATGGTCCTCTTTAGAGCCCATTCAATGTTTTAAATCTTAATCTGAGACTTCAGTATTATTATTTTTTATTGCTATTCTCACTACTCATCTTTAAATTAAAATATCTGGACTTGCATAGTTATTATTATCTTTCCAGTTATACTACCAGTTTCTTTCCCTGCTATAGCCAGATCCAAACTCCATTCCCAACTGGTAACTTTCCCCTACTCCTAACAGGGCCGATACTATTTCTGCTAATGAAGGGGCTTGTCCAGTGTTCTTTCTCAAGATGTTCGGTGTAACAAGCTCCTTACAGTTTTAGGACCAGGGTGGGACAAGAGCAATTCAATCTACATTAAAAGATTCAGCATCTTGGGGCGCCTGGGTGGCGCAGTCGGTTAAGCGTCCGACTTCAGCCAGGTCACGATCTCGCGGTCCGTGAGTTCGAGCCCTGCGTCAGGCTCTGGGCGGATGGCTCGGAGCCTGGAGCCTGTTTCCGATTCTGTGACTCCCTCTCTCTCTGCCCCTCCCCCGTTCATGCTCTGTCTCTCTCTGTCCCAAAAATAAATAAAAACACGTTGAGAAAAAAAAAAAAAAAGATTCAGCATCTTCATTCAAAAGTGTCTAGACTTTTCTCAGTGAAGTGGTAAGTAGCAGAAACAAAGCAAAGATGCTTCTGGACTCATCCCGGTGTCAATTAGATCTTCTCAAAGTTTCCACTGAAATATTCCCCTAAAGAGAGGAACTTGAGCAATACCCCTTACCACGCCCACACCTAAATCCCCATCCAGGCTGCAGCATAAGTTCCCCACTGCAAGCCCAGGGCTTTAAGTTCTCAAGTTTTGTCTTTTCAGTCATAGCATATTCTTGCTGATTTAGTATAAAAATAAAGATTAAATTACTTACCAGCAGGTAAAATTAAAGGGTGTGCATATTTATACTGTGATGTTCCCCCCCCACCACATATTTTGCTTTACTACCAAATTGGCAAATCATAAGAACTCATGAAATTCTGAAAGGCAAGAAAACTCTTCTTTCTAGTGAAATCTAGCAAGACATGACATTTTACTGAACTGGTTAGTTAGCAACTACCTTTTTATAGGTGAACAGAAACGAAAGGATCGTCGGTATTTGTTATTGGAATGGTTGCCATGTCGGACAAAAATCCTGTTTTTACTGGTCATTATGTCCAACTCTTCAGAGTAGTGGGAAAAGTTTATGATTCTGTGAACAAGAAGAATGAGACACTCAGAAATGTGCAACTCTGCCATAACACAAGAAGCAATGAAGTAGAGAATACAAACAAAACAAAGCAGACACACACAAAAAAAGCAGTTTGCTTTGTTTTGTTTTGTTTTGTTTTGTTTTGTTACAAGCATTTTAGTACTCACTAGCTGTAGCCTTAAATGGAACAGTCTGTTACTAGGTCACTACCCATGGACAGTCACAAATTATATACACTGTTAATAACTCCCCACGCTAGACTCTAGAATTAGGAGACACCTTCAGCCACTGGGTTTTATTAACTCACTATGATTTCTAATACATGACTTAGTCCTGTTGCATTAACTGTGATTACAAGGATGTTTTGCTTACAACTCAGTCATGGTCTCAAAGCTTTTTATTGCAGGAGCTAAAAATGATGTAAATACAGTTGCTGTTCTAAACAACTGAGTTAGAAGTGTCACAGGGAGAGGCCAGCTGGGCTGCTCAGGCTGGCCTCAGGATGACATTGCCTCAGTCAAGTCACATTTTCCAGAGCTCATTCCTCAGTTTTGCAAGTCCAGAAACTTAATTTTGTCAGGGTGCCCAGAGCTGATCCTACTCAATGGATGAGTTTGTGCTAACTCAGTGCACAAGAAGCCAGTGTATAACCTAGATTTGCTCATTTATAATGAGAAGGGTAACTATTAAAGGGCCCAGAAACTTATGATATGTGGCCAACACCTTCTTTTCCCTGTAGGGAAGTCTACATGGGAAGCCCACTATTATCCTTTCAGTTCAACAAACGTTTTGTTTTGTTTTTTAAGAGAGAGAGAGAGAGCAGGGCAGAGGGGCAGAGGGGGAGAGAGAGAAAGAGAGAGAAAGAAAGAGAGAATCTTAAGCTAGCTCCATGCCCAGTGCAGAGCCTGACACTGGGCTCGATCTCAGGACCCTCGGATCAAGACTGATCCAAAATCAAGAGTAAGACACTCAACCAACTGAACTACCCAGGTGCCTCTCAACAAGCATTTATTAGGCATCTAAGGTATAGGTCATTTTGATCCCAAGGATGTTTTGCATATATAAATAAATGGTTAATTGGAATTAAGCCAGCAAGTGGAATTTTGTGCCAATTTAAAACTTGCTCAATCTTCTACAGTTCTGTCTTCTGATTGGCAGATTCAGGCTTAGGAAAGACTAAGGTCTATCTACATGATGGGATTAGCCACAAAGATCATCCAACGGCCACATTTACAAAGCCATCTTCTAAATATGGTTCTTAACCTAGAGCTTCAAAGGAATCTAATAGCCCACGGAACAAGTATGCAAACAACTGTACTAAATGCACTTGTGTTCTTTACTTCTAGATTCTCATATCAGGGAAAACTTGGTATCTTCTAAACTTCTAAAACTTAGAATCTTCCAGAGCCAACCTGGGCAATCGGGACTATCAATACCACCTGCTAATCAATATTAGGGCATTTCTAGAGTGAATTCTTCCTGAATTTTACAGCCACTTTAACCTGATATCCTCCTTGCTACAGGCCCAGCTATAATGTATCCTGGTCACCTAGATTTGCCCATGCATTTTTCCTGCAAAACTTTTCTAGTTTACCTTCTATAATTCCAATTGGAGTAGAGGGGAGAACCAGACCATTATTCCTTTATCCTCCTGAAGAACTGTTCTTCTGATCCAAAGAGCCATTTGCTATACTTCCTTCTATCTTTCCTTTTGCTGTCATTTAGCAACCTCCCACTCAACCACCAACCTCCACTTCATACATTGTTCATTATTTTTCTCTCTGCTCCAAATATGTTCATGATCCTCCATGATGTCGATGTCCACATGAATTACTCTTTCAACTTCTTAGCCTCTCTTCTTTGGTGACCTTCACCTCCACTCCACTTTATCCCTCCTTTTCAATGTCCTGTCCCTAGGCATTATCACTACCCACAACTGCTCCACACCTACAACAACACATTCAGATATTCCACAACCTGGACACGCAACCTTCATCCTTCCATTTCCATCATTCAGTTGCTCCCTGCTCATGCTCTCATACAATATCCAAACCCTTGACCCTTCCATGTTCTCCTTCTCTGATAGCCCTCTTCTGTATTTCCCACCCTATCCATTTGAAATCCCATGGTGCATCTCTTTGTGTTTAGCCTCACATCCCTTGTTCTGTAGTCCTTCAGTCCAAAACTCCAACCCTGGATCAATCCAGCTGTCTGATTTTTTCTACACCCATATTTTGATGGCTAAATCTTACTATAGAAAGTCATCATGCAGATTGGTGGTGCTACAAATTCACAGTCTCCAACTTCAATTGAACACTGGGTATTTCTTGCCAAATGTGGTTATTGCTCTTATTCTCCGGAGTGGTTCAAGCCTTCTCACTGTCTTCTGTCTCAGACTTTGACATCTCCTCCCTCCTTATCTTCCCTAATGTTTTCTGTCCCAGAGAAAAAGGAAGCATCATGGGGTGCCTGGGTGGCTCAGTCGGTTAACTGTTGAACTCTTGATTTTGGCTCAGGTCATGATCTCACAGTCATGAAACTGAGCCTTGAAATTGGGCTCCACACTGGGCATGGAGCCTGCTTAAAATTCTCTCTCTCCCTCTCCCTCTTCCCCTCCCCTGCTTGTGCTCTTTCTCTCTCAAAAGAAAGAGAAAAGAAAAGAAAGAAGAAAAGAGAAGAAAAGGGAGGAAAGGAAAGGAAAGGGGAAAGGGAAAGGGAAAGGGAAAGAAAAGAAAAGAAAAGAAAAGAAAAGAAAAGAAAAGAAAAAAGAAAAGAAAAGACAAGACAAAGGAAGCATCAGATGGGGAACTACCCTCAGCTTCCCACTACTAAGCCAACAAATTTACATGTCACCACATACATCCTTTTCTTTGCCCTTCAGTTACCGTGCAATAGATTCCCTCATCTTATTTAAGGCTGGTATACCAGCCTCTGGTAGTGCTGTGTGTGCTTCCCCTTTTGACACTGGAGGAACTGCACTCCATCTGTTTCCCCTTTCTTCTCTGGTGTCTTCGACATTTACCTCTCTGCTATTCAATACTGTCAGTATTTAAACATGTCTGAGTCTCTAGTTACTATTTTTTCTTCCCCATTTGGCTCAAAGCAACTTTTTTTTTTTCAACGTTTTTTTTTTTTTTTTTTTATTTATTTATTTTTGGGACAGAGAGAGACAGAGCATGAACGGGTGAGGGGCAGAGAGAGAGGGAGACACAGAATCGGAAACAGGCTCCAGGCTCCGAGCCATCAGCCCAGAGCCTGACGCGGGGCTCGAACTCACAGACCGCGAGATCGTGACCTGGCTGAAGTCGGACGCTTAACCGACTGCGCCACCCAGGCGCCCCAACTTTTTTTTTTTTAAAGAAAATATCTTTTAGTCCTGAGTTATTTAATTACTTCACTTGCCAGGACTTGTATGCTTATCTATAGCAAATTTCTAGTGTTTTCAACAGACCATTTTATTTTATTTTTTATTTTTAAAAAAAATTTTTTTTTCAACGTTTATTTATTTTTGGGACAGAGAGAGACAGAGCATGAACGGGGGAGGGGCAGAGAGAGAGGGAGACACAGAATCAGAAACAGGCTCCAGGCTCTGAGCCATCAGCCCAAAGCCTGACGCGGGGCTCAAACTCACGGACCGCGAGATCGTGACCTGGCTGAAGTCGGACGCTTAACCGACTCCGCCACCCAGGCACCCCTCAACAGACCATTTTAAATGCTGCAAACTTGCTTACCTGGAAAATGGTTAGGACTTAAAACTCAAGTATTATACAAGTTTTTATTATTGTAAATTATGAAATATACAACAGCACATGTTTTAATGAATAATTATAAAACAAATACCCATTTAACCATCATTCAGGTGAGGAAATACCCCAACCTATGCATCCCTTCTAGATACTTTCTCACACTTCTACAGGTGACCACCAATCTGAATTTTATGGTAACAGTTTCCCAGCTTTTCCTTATAAAGTTTAACTCTTTCTTTGCCTGCTCAGGCCCACTCTTCTCACTTCTCCACCCTGCTCTATATACAGGGAAGCTAGCTTGTATGAACTGTATCAACAAGCTCTATTGGCCTCTGGCTTCCACTTGCATTTATCAACAGGGAGATCAGATGGAGTGGAATGAAATAGGATATTTTCCTCCCCTGCCTCCTCTCCTGGAGAGTCTCCCCAAGGGCTAGCTGGGTTGGTTTTATTACTAACTGTGTTCACCAGGGTTAGGCAGAGAAACAGAATCAACATGGGTGTGTGTGTGTGTGTGTGTGTGTGTGTGTGTTTATATATATAATAGTGTTATACATCCTGAACTGACATAAATGTCATATATATATGTCATATATATGTATGTATATATGTCATATATATGTATGTATATATGACATACATATATATGAGGGAGAAGGAGAGAGAGAGGGAGATTTGTTTTAAAGAATTGGCCCATACAATTGTGGAGGTTTGGTGAATCAAAAATCTGTGTGGTAGGTCAGCAGGCTGGAGACCTGGGGAAGAGTTGCAGTTCAAGCCCAAAGACTGCTGGCAGAATTCCTTCTTGCTTGAGGGAAGTCAGTCTGTTCTATTAAGGCCTTCAATTGATTGGATGAGGCCTACCCATATTATGGAGGTATTCTGCTTTACTCAAAATGCACTTATATAAATGTTAATCTAGAATGAATAAGTCACGGGAGTAAAAGGCACAGCATAGGGAATATAGTCAATGATATTATAATTGTGTTGTATGGTGACGGATGGTAACTACACTTGTGGTGAACATAACATAACATAGAAAAGATGAATCACTATGCTGTACACCTGAAACTAATGTAACATTGTGTGTCAACTGTACTAAAAAATGTGTTTAATAAATGTTAATTACATATTTTAAAACACCCTCACAGAAATCTAGAATAAGTTTGACAAATGTCTGGACACCATGGCCCAGTCCAGTTGGTATACAAAATTAAACATCACAACAACCAAAGGTCATTGTTCCTGTGAAACTTAACTCTTCATGCAACTCTCTCCCTCTGCGTTCAATCTGCTTACCCCTTGCCATCTAAGGATAGTTATGCCTCCTGCTCTTATTGGACTAGTACACTGTACCATTCCTTATAGCTTTTCCCAAACCCTTCCCACACCTTTTATTAAACAATCTTCACTTGCCTAGCTTGAGAATATCAATACACTACCCAAGTGTGTAATCCTAGAAAATAGAGTTTCCTGCTTTAGAACTTGATGGTGTGTGTATTCTGTTGTGTCATGCTTCCTTTGTTCAATGGTATTTACAGAAGTTTCACCCATATTGTTACATATGACAACAGTTCATTTATTTTCAGTACTGTATAGAGTTCGAATACATGAATGTATCAGTATTTATATATCCATTCTAGGGTTAATGAATTTATGCATTGTTTCCAGTTTGGGGCTATCATAAACAATACTGCTATGACTATTCTTTACATATGTCTCTTTCCCTGTCCCTCTGCCCCTCCTCCCCCCATGCACCTGCATATGCTCCCACTCTCTCAAAAACTAAAAAAATAATAAAAATAAATAAAAGTAAGTCCTTTAAGTTCTTTTTTTTTAAATTTTTTTTAACGTTTATTTATTTTTTGAGACAGAGAGAGACAGAGTATGAATAGGGGAGGGGCAGAGAGAGAAGGAGACACAGAATCTGAAACAGGCTCCAGGCTCTGAGCTGTCAGCACAGAGCCCGACGCGGGGCTTGAACTCACGGACCGTGAGATCATGACCTGAGCCGAAGTCCGACGCTTAACCGACCAAGCCACCCAGGCGCGCCTAAGTTCTTTAAAACCTTTAAAGGTCAGCTGGTAATAATGTTTGTGAAGTAAATTTCTCTAATATAATTTCACAAAGGAAAATTAATTTCTGCTTTAAACAGGCTATGTTTCCACTAAAAGAATTTATACATTTTATAATATGCAAGCATGTAAAAATATTGCATTCAGGGGTTGCAAATGAAGAAAAAAAAAAAGAACTGAGCAATTTAGAGAATAATGAATGCTATTTCCAAGACTAAAACATTCAGATCTCTGCCAAAGTCTTTCACTTCTACAAAAGTAAGTTTTAGTAAGACTGTGTATCTCTGTGTGTGTTTCTGTGGTGTGGTGTGTTTATGTGTATCTATTGTGTGAGAGACTGTCTTGTGTCCGTGTGTCTGTGTTTCTGTGTGCATGTCTGTCTGTGCGTGTTTATGTATCTGTGGTATCTTGGGGCCAGGATAGAGAAGGTGGGATTTTAGTGGTATAAAAGAAAGGAAGGAATCCATTTCTGTTGGAACCCATCTTCCATTGGATAAGAAAAGAATAAAATACATTTATTTTTATTACCAAAAAACCCTTGACAATAGGTGAAATAATTGAATAATTTTATGTCTGTAAGTTTTAGACACTTTAATAAAACTTTATCACAAAAGAAATCCATGTCCATTGTTGTATAAGTTTCACATAAACACATCTGACCACCCATTGATAACCACTTTATATCCTTCCAGATATTTTGATGTATATATACATACATATTTTTGCAAAATGGGATTACTGTCAATAAACCTTTTCTTAGCAATATGACATGAAGTCAACAAATACTTGTTAATTCTATTCCTAAACCATAGCAGAGTACAGGATATATGGAAAAAATTAAGAAAATATCTGTTAAATAAATGGATGAATCCTTTATGGTTGTCTTTGGTAATATTTTTCCCGTTGGCACGTTTATATATTTATGAATTCCATGTGAAGTGAGGATTTTAGGCCTTTGTTTTTTATGTAACAAATGCTGTTTCCCCCTATTTACACTTAATTTTAATTTTCCTCTTCCAAAAGAATAGAAAGTAACATTTGAACATATAGCTTAATCTCACTGAATAAAAAAGTCACCTGATTTAAATCAAATGGGGCTTCACTGCAACTTTTAAAGAAATAAATGAAGCAAATGCAACAGATGAGAGCAAAGTGCTGACTGCTCCTCACTAGAGGTTCTGCTCTATTTAAATAAAGATATGGGAGTGATTTGTAGATAGTAGTGCAGAATATGCCAAAAAGCAGTACATTTTTGAGTCAGAATGTCTTGGTTCTTATCCCACTTGTGCCCTTCAGCAGCTGGGTGATAAGGGAAAAATCACTTAATGCCTCTAAGTATCTGTAAGCAAATGGTCTCTAAGTAGTATCCCATCCCTTAAAGATTACTTCCAGAATAGATACTTATTCTTAAATATGAAACAAAATATATCTAAACCCCCAAATCAGGCTCAGTTCCTCTGCCATAAATTTGATGGTAACATGAGAATATATATATGTATATTATCCTGTTTTATTTTTGCCATAATTATTTTTAAATACCTGGGTTTTTTGAGTTATGTTTAATACTTCTTGCAGAGAAGGTTTTGTTTTGTTTTCTTTTCTTTTCTTTTCTTTTCTTTTTCTCTCTGTTGGCAGAGTTGGTAGAGAGTCAACTCTGTTGACTAAAAGCAAATATTTTGTGTTCTTAATTTCTCCCTTGAGAGAATCTTGGTATCACGAAATGGAACTATTAGTACAGTTGTAAATGGAACAAGCTACTGAATGATCTTTTAAATATACTCCATTAACTTTAGTTCAGTAAAAGTAACATCATGGGGTATTTTAGTCCACTGTGTTTTGTTGTTGTTTTTTTTTTTAAACTAGGATATTATTAAATTAGAAACCTAATTTTACTATAGGCATTATTTATCTCCATTTTATAGATGAGGAAACCCAGAGTCTAGGAGATTAACAATGTGTCCCGTTTTTTAAAGTAGGAGAGCTGAGACATGAACACAGGTTAGCCTGGCTCCAATCACTCTGAAAACACCATTCTCCTAAATATATATACATCCTGTCCATTCATGGAAACGTGCCCAGCTGAACCTCAGCCTGGCAAAAATAAATGCTCAATAGTTATTGTAACCACTTTATTACAGGAGAACTCCATGGTGTGCAAGCTGAAAGTAACAACCTCCTTTCTCCAGCTGTCCTTCAAATTTGCACTGTTCCAACTCTCTGTGCTCCACCTTCACTATCTTGAAATCCCAGGTAGATTTTATAGTTCTGTGCTGGCTCTCATGTAATAAATGAAGTTTTAATACCTAGAGTCCAGCCTGGGGTAATAATCCAAACACTAATCTCATTCCATTTAAAACTTTCCTTTCCTAGTTGAGTTTTGCTGGGGGTTGGAGGGTGGGGGCGGAAAGCTCTTACTTAACTATGTGGTTGTGACTAGCTTTGGTGCCCTCGGGAACCACAAATAGTCAAAGGTGACTGTGCTATATGGAACCCTACTGGTAACCTCCTATTGCACTTCTATCTGGTTTACCATTCTGAGAAGCCCATGGGCTTCTAGCAGCCTTCCTCCCTCACACTGCCCCTTCAGGTGGAGTCTATTTTGTGGAGATGTTAGGCTGGGTCCCTCCACAGGTGCCGATATCTAATCCACAGCTTGCTCCCAAATAGCCTTCCCTTTCTTTCCTCTTGAATAGAACGTGCCCATTTCATTCCAGCTCCACTGGTTTTGCCTGCTTGCCTTTCCCACCTTTCTTCCTCTCTGTCAATTGAAATATAATTCCAGCTAATCTCAACACACACCCTTCCCCATGAAGCTTTTCCAGATTTACCTATTCCTACAATGGTTTTCCCAGTTTGAAGTCCTGAGCACTACAGTCTGTCCAAAAAAAAAAAAAAAAGAAAGAAAAAAAAAAGGCAATTTTACCTAAGAATGTCTTGGATGAAGCAATAAAAATGATCAATTTTATTAAATATTGACCCTTGGGGGGGCGCCTGGGTGGCGCAGTCGGTTGAGCATCCGACTTCAGCCAGGTCACGATCTCGTGGTCCGTGAGTTCGAGCCCCGCGTCGGGCTCTGGGCTGATGGCTCAGAGCCTGGAGCCTGTTTCCGATTCTGTGTCTCCCTCTCTCTCTGCCCCTCCCCCGTTCATGCTCTGTCTCTCTCTGTCCCCCAAAAAATAAATAAACGTTGAAAAAAAATTAAAAAAATAAATAAATAAATATTGACCCTTGGATATATGTCATTTTAATATCGTGTGTGAGTTAACAGGAAGTATGCATAAAGCCCTTCTGCTGCATACTGAAATACATGATTTCCTCAAGGAAAAACTAATAGTATACTTGTCCTGACCTGTGACTTGAATTAGTGACTTTTTCCATGGAATATAATTTTCTACTTGAAAGAACACCTGACAGAAACCATGGTTATATAGCATTGAGTGTTTGCCAGGATATTTTCTAAAAAATGAAAGAAGGTTGTCATTTCAAGGAAAACAAGTGACAGTGTTTAATGCCAATGATAAATTTAGAACAAAAATTAGAATTTGGGAAAACTTACATCTGGCACCATAAGTTTGACAACTTGTGGTGGTTATGTAGCTATGTCCCAATATTCTTTGATCCAGTTCTCCTCAAGAGGCAGGGCTTAGTTTCCCAACCATTGATTGTGGGCTCAGCCATTTCTACTAAATAGAATATGGCTGAAGTGATGAGCTGTCATATTGAGATTAGGTTATAAAATGACTATGCTTCTGTCTTAGTGAGCTCTTTTATATTCATATTCTCTCTCTCTCTCTGTCTCTCATCACTCATCTAGGACAAGCTGTCAGGTTGTGAGGTAGCCCTGGGAGAAGAAAGCCAACTGCTACACCTTGAAAACACTCAAGCAGCCTATGGAAAGGTTCACTTGGCAAGGAACTGAGGCTTGCAAGCAACCATGTGAGTCAACTTGGAAGTGGATCCTCTGAAGCCTGCCAAATGGCACATGAGTCAGTTTGGAAGTAGTCTGTCTCTCAGTTTAGCCTTGAAATGACTGCAGCACAGCCAACAGCTTGATTGCAACCTTTTGAAAGACCCTGAACTGGAACCACTCAGCTAAGCCACTCTGGATTCCTGACCCACAGAAACTGTGAAATAGTTAAAATTTATTGTTCTAAGTTGCTAAGTTTGAGTAATTTGCTATGCAATAATAGATGATACTATAGCTTCCCCAAACTTAAAGACTTTTCTGATAAGAGCAGTGGTAATATTAACAAAGAGGGTTTTTTTGGGGGGGGGAGAGGGGAGAATAGAGGAATACCGGGAAATTGTTGAATGATGAAACATGTCAATGGAAGGTCTACATAAATCAGAGGACCAATATTATCCAAATGATCAATGCATGATGCTACGAAATCATGCATTAATAAAAGATCCAGTCAAAGCACACAACAGACCAATAAATTTAAATGTAACAGAGTATATGATTTCTATGTTGCAACTAACCCTTAGGAAACTACCACCTATTGAATGCTGATACAGGATCAAAGAAGACTGTCCACACTTATCAGCAAAGAGTATTAACACACTCCTTCCTTATACAACTACATATCTGTCTAAGGCTGAAATTTCCTCATGTATTTCAACCAAAATAGTGTACTGTAACAGATTAAATTCAGAGGCAGATTTGAGAAGCCAGATGTTTTCCATAAAATTAGACATGTGAGAGATTTGCAAAAACATAAACAATATCACTCATCTCACTACGTGTTTTATTTTGAAAAATATAGTGATTTTTCATGAAAAGATTGTTATTGTTATTTTAAAAGAAACTGTATTAGTTGTATACTGCTGTATCACAAGTCGTGCCAAAATTTAGTGGCTTCACAGTATTTATTTCTTATCTCACCATTTCTGTGTGTCAGGAATCTAGGTGCAGCTTCTTTGGGTTCCTCTGGCTCAAGGTCTCTCCCAAAGTTACCTACATTCAAGGTGTCCGCAGAGCTGCAGTCATCTTAAGGCCTGCCTGGGGCAGGATTAGCTGCTCAGCACACTTACATGGCTGTCAGCAGGACCCAGTTCCACACTGCTGTCGATCAGAGACATCAGTTCCTTGCTATATCGGTCTCTCCACAGGAAAGTCACAACATGGCAGCTGGCTTCCCTCAAAGAGAGAGAGAGAGAGAGAGGAGCCACAGTCTTTCTGTAACCCAATCTTGAAAGTGGCATCCCATCATTTTGGCCGTGTCCTTCAAAAAAAAAAAAAATCAATTAATCCAGCACATGCTCAAGGGGAGGGGATTACACAAGGGCATGAATACCACCAGGTAAGAATCATTGGGGGCCATCATAAAGACTGCCTACCATATGAATTAACAAGTATTTTCTAAATTTCTCAGCATTAATTTCTAATAAGTTATTAATAGATACAAATCACATAAACAAAAATTTGGGGTTCTCAATAATTTGTAAGAGTGCAAACAGCTTTTGAGACCAAAAAGTTGAGAATTGCTATTCTAGTAATACAAACATTGGCTTTCCACATGGTAAAGATGCAGGGCATTTTTTCAAGAGCTGATAATTCATGTCTTACTTTTATTATTATTCATAACTATAAACCCTTTTCCCCAAAATGATAGTATTTATAATAGCATTATAAGATACACAAGTACATAGTGAAATACAGTAATGTTTGCCAGAAGTACATATACAGTGGGTATAGTATCAAGACTTATAAGTACTATATATACCATATATTTATCACATATCTGAGGATACTGCATTAAAAATTTTTAATAATATTTATTCAGTATACTAACTGCTTACATTGATGCCACCAATAATTGGTGATTTTATTATAATTTTGTTCAGCAAATATTTGGAAAACTCTGGACAAAGAATAGTATTAGAGATTTATAAAGTTTCTAAAATAATTTAAGGCAATATTCAGATGTGATTTCCATGAAACAGAATTTAATGATAAAATGAATGAAGTGCAAGACTTTGGGGTGTGGAGAAAGGAGAGGAAGGAGGAAGAGAAGACATAGAGAATAGCCAGAAATAAAACACAAACTTATCTTACGAAAGAAAAAGAAGGTTATGTTAAGAAGTATAGGATATTGCTAGCATCAGATACTTATAAAATTCAAAAAGAATGAAGACTGAAAAAATTTTAGATTTGGTGATAGGACTTTAACACACACACACACACACATACACATACACACACACACACACACACACACACACACACACACACACACCCAAAAAAAAAAAAAAAAAAAAACCCGCACAGGGCCAGAATCAAAACTAAGTAGGAAGTAAGAAAGCTGAGACCACAAAGGGAAGAGAAAACTTTGGTCAGTAACAAAGTAACAAAAGAAGGTTGTGAGATCTAAGGAACAGAAGATCTAAATATGTACCTTCCTACTGTTCTTTAAGAACCAAAGAACTGACAGCATTTACTCTTTATACAAGCCAATAAGGGTCAATTTTGAATTGTATTCAATTACATTAAACCAAATGGTTTGATAAACTAAATTTTAGGGCTGCCTGGGTGGCTCAGTCAGTTAAACATCTGACTTTGGGTCAGGTCACTATCTCACCATTTGTGGGTTCGAGCCCGGTGTCTGGCTCTGTGCTGACAACTCAGAGCCTGGAACCCACGCTATGTCCCCCTCTCTCTCTCTGCCCCTCCCCTGCTTGTGCTCGGTCTCTCTCTGTCCCTCAAAAATAAATAAAAAACGTTAATAAAAAAATTTAATAAACTAAATTTTAGAGATACTGCTTTGACTAAGAATTTTTCTATTTTTTTTCTTGCCAGTATGCTCGAAGTCTATCCTTGATTTTTTCCCTGTACTAAGCGTTCCTAATATCTGGTTTGATCCTGGCAAAACTACAGTTACAAAAATTTGCATGACTATCTGTGATAATTTGACCTTTGCTAAGGTCAAAAAAATTTTTAAGAGCTCTGTTTCAACTCCCTTACTTTACTGATCAATAAATTTGAGGCAAGGGAATGTAGTTCCTACAGGTGGCCACATCAAGCCTGGCACTAATATCCCAGGTCTCTTAACTTCTAATCCTGGGGTCCCTTATTGGCATCACATTATGCAACATTACTTTTGATGATATTTTCCAAAATTACTGCTGGTGTAATTTTAACAAAAACTTGATACTTTGGGAGAAAGGGTTTGAGGGCGAATAAACCTCTGAAAAATAAGGGACACTGAATTGACAAGAATTGAAAGGTGTTAGCTTTTAGGATTAAATATTTCTGCTCCCTGGTACTATTTTTGGGCTTCCTAAATCCATCATTCCTTTTCTTCAAAATGATGTATGGCAGGACCTTGTCTCTTGAGCCTTCGTTTTCATCACAAATAAATCAACCACATTCTGCCCCATTTACTCTTCTCCACAGACTGAACTCCAAACCTCTGGGGCCAGAGGATCTCCAATTTAAGCTAGGAGCGCAGTTCTCTGGGTCCGCATTTAATTTTTTTTTTTTAACGTTTATTTATTTTTGAGACAGAGAGAGACACAGCATGAACGGGGGAGGGTCAGAGAGAGGGAGACACAGAACCTGAAACAGGCTCCAGGCTCCGAGCTGTCAGCACAGAGCCCGACGCGGGGCTCGAACTCACAGACCGCGAGATCATGACCTGAGCCGAAGTCGGCCGCTTAACCGACTGAGCCACCCAGGTGCCCCTCTGGGTCCGCATTTAAATCTCAGTTGCTAGGGCCAGAAGCACTCCCAAAATTGAGGGATGAGTTGTAGGAGATGGCAAGAAAACCCCTCGGAGCCTGCGCCACATCCCGGGGCCTTTGAGAGGTCCTGAGTGTTACAATACCACACACGCAATTCAGGACCCACCTTCGTGCGCCTGGAGACCAATGTCTGTCCCAGGCTCCAACTGGCGTGGCTCTGCCCTGTGCGTGACGTATGACGTCACGCGTTTGGCACGTGCCACCAGATCTGCAAGGACTATCCCAGAGGCTCGTGGTTACACGTGTTTGGAAGTGGGAGGAGGTGGGCCTTACGCTATTGGTTTTTCATTTCCAAGTGGGAGGCTGCTGGTGGAGGGCAGAGGCTGCAGCCTTCTGGTCTGGGCGGGCCTGGGACAGATGCGTTAGTAGCGGCCGAGCTCGAGCTCCCAGGGCAAGGAGGCAGCCTGCACCTGGCACCTGCACCAGCACCTGCACGGAGCGCACCGCACCCTCTTTCGGACGGCGCACTTCCAGGAGAGCTGACCTAGGTGAGGACAGCCCTCAGTGCCATCAGCACCTTGTCGCCGCTACCCCAGGCTACCTTCTGCTGAGAACAGCTCTGTTTATTGAAAGGAGAGGGTTCTTTCATCTTTATTTTTTCAACTGGGTGATGATGAAACTTCAACCAAGAGATTTTGAGCTTTAGCGAAATGACACCATTACCTGAAAGTAAAGTAAACTTTATGTAGACTATAAAGGTACTTAGTTTTTAAAAACATACTGATTTTCCCCCAAAGGCTAAACAATAACTATTTAAAATGGTATACATCCCTGACGTCTCAGTCTTCCTCATTTTTTCACGGGAGTTCTTCCTTGACATGTCAATTGATAGTGACCCAGTCTTCTCTGTATGTTGATCTATTTCATTCCAGTATCACATGGGATGACCTCGTTTATTTGCTTGTTTATAGTGTCTTCTATAATGCAAGTTCAAGGAGAGCTATGATCCGGTCTGTTTTATTTATCTGCTCCAGCTTCTGGCACAGTGCCTAATGTTTGTTGATTAGATGAAATGTTTTCTGACTCTGGCCACCCAAAGCTGGCACCCTTGCTCTTGCTTGCATAGGTGACAACATCCTCTGTATGTCAGTGTTCTTGTATTCATAATATTTTATTGTAATTGTCGCTGAATATGTCTGTGCTACACTACGTGCTCCTTTATTTAGAGTAAGGACTTTTATTCATTTTTGTCTCCCATGTGCCTGGCATACAGTGGACACTCAGATTTTTGTTGAAAAGGTGGAAGTTATCCAAAATAAAATTTTTAATAATCTGTATCTTTTCTAAACTTTAGACTATCTGAGAGTATTTCTCCTCTTTTTGGTATTTTTTTCCCCTTGATACTGAAAGCCACTCACTCCAACTAAGAGAGGTAATAATATGTGTGGTGAAAATAATTCAAAATTTTGAATAGAGAATCTAGATAAGAGTCTCCGTTCTGCTATTTTCTGGTTTGGAGATACTCTAAATTTTTCAGAGCCTGGCTCACCATTTGTAGATAGAGATAATAATACTTACATATGGTCTATGTAACCATTCTATTTCTTTAGATAGAATCCTAAAAAAAAAAAAAAAAGCCAAACAAAACACAACAAAAGTGGCTTAATACACTCTTTTAAAAGAAAAAAAATAAAGATTCTCCATTCTCCCATCTTCTGCTTAGATAACACATATTAGACATATTTAGTTTTGAGTTTGATTGAAACTTATTCATGTACAAATGTGTAAAAACCACAAATTAGGCAGATACAATTTAAATCATTGGTCAGAAACACTTTATTTTAAATAAAAGGCATTGTTTTTTACATAAATGTTACATATAATCTTTACAATTTAGGACTGTAGGTTATTTATTAGTCTTTTAACATATAAAAATTGTGTATAAAATAATTTAGAAATACCTAAGAGGATTGGTTGGTACTGGCTGAAAATAAATGTAATCTCATGACAAGTTGAGATAAATTCACACCTAGTTAATTAAGTCTTGTCAGTGCTCCACGTCAAAGAGGTGTCATTGACTTGCTGTTAACGTGTTTGGTGGAAATAAAGAACGGGATCCATCATTCAATGTATTCATTTTTGCCACTGTTGAATGAACATAATTTTCTTTTTTGATAATTATGTAGAATTACATGGAATAACTAGTTTTCTTTTTCATTGTGCTTGAATATTATTGGTTTGACAGGAGAGATACTTAAGTATTTGGGTAATTAAGTTATACATTCTGTGACCCTAAGTGAAGGGACCAAAATACACAATCTGTATTAGTTCCTGCAAAGGTTATTGCAGAAGTGGATAAATTTAAGACTTCTAACCAAAGGCTGTAAGAAATGTGGACTATGAAAACTTAAGTGTATTTAATATGTATTTATTTGCTTTACTGGACATGCTTCAATTTAGATTGCTTGTTTCCTAGGTGGAAGAATCTATCAAGATATGCAGCTGCTCAAAAACCCTTATTGGACAATGATAACTACAGATTTGATGAACGATATGTAAGAAAAGAATGATTTTAATTTAAAATGTAAATTTATAGCAAAATTTTCTAATACTAAAATAAGATCTATTTTTCAATCACAGGTGTATATATAATATATGTATTATGTATATGGCATATATATATATATACACACACCATATATATATATATATGTATATATATATATATATATATATATATATATATATAACGTAGTTTAAATTCACCATAAAACCTGAACAAGTTACTAGTAAAAGAAATGGCTTCTCTTGGTTCATAGAAAATAGCAATAAGGAGTTGATTCTGTCCCACTGGATGTAAGCTCCAATAGAATAAGGGTTTTGTTTATTTTGTTATTTTGTTCACTCAGTGCTGAACAGTGAGGGCACATAGTAGCTGCTCAATAAATACTGAATAAATGAGAGAAGCCTCCTCCCTGTTATTACTGGAATAGCCACTAATGATAATTTTGTCACAAAAGTCATTATAGGAATTTGCTCTCCAGGTTTTTATTGTCTTATTGTTTTTATTAAATATTAGGAAATCACATATATTTATAAATCGTTGCAAGACATAAATAACTATAGTACATTGACATTTGTGCACACGATTAAGTTTTAGAAAAAAGTAGGGTAATATTACCTTGGAAATTGTTGTGTGCGCTTGGACAAATCCTGTGTCTTAGTCTCACCCTCTGAGATAGCAACCAGTACACTGAATTTTGTTTATTGTTCCCTTTCTTTTTCTATAGTTTTACTACACATAGGTGTACTCCTAATATATTGCTTAGTTTTGAATATTTTTGAACTTCATATAAATGAGATCTTGCTATTTTTTCTGCATCTTTTCCTCATTCAATATTATTACATTCCTGAGATTTATTCATGATGTTGCGTGTAGCTATATTTTTTCATTTTTACTGCTGTGTAATTAACTATTATGGATATATTATAATTTGTTAACTCTGTAGTTAATAGATGTTTGAGTTGCTTACATTTTTTTCCTATTACAGTTAGAGCAGCAGTGAACATTTTAGTCCATGTATCCTGGTGCCAGAGGGGATTTGTCCAGAATTGAAATTGGTGGTCACAGCTATGCATATTTTCACTGGTACTTCATAATACTGTTTTTCGAAGTCATCATGCCAATTTACATTCTTATTACCACTGAATGAGAATTTGTGAGCTCTACGTTACTGCTAGCACTTGGTACAAGATGAAAGCAATGAGAATTGCAAGGAAAACTTGAATATAATTTATGGAAGATTTGAACATTGTTTTACAGTGACAGAGCTAATAGGCAGAAATTAGTGGGCTATATAAGAATTGAATAATATAATCAATAAGCTGAGTTTTTTCATAATGTAAATGTACTTATACATCTTTTGACTGAAGAATATATGGTTCCTTTGTATGCTTTAGGACATTTATAAAAAATTAGTCATGTACTTGTTCACAAAAGAAACATTAAAATCAGGAAAGTAGATATTTTATGGGCAATATTCTCTGATCTAAAAGCCAATCAAGGGGCGCCTGGGTGGCGCAGTCGGTTAAGCGTCCGACTTCAGCCAGGTCACGATCTCGCGGTCTGTGAGTTCGAGCCCCGCGTCAGGCTCTGGGCTGATGGCTCGGAGCCTGGAGCCTGTTTCCGATTCTGTGTCTCCCTCTCTCTCTGCCCCTCCCCCGTTCATGCTCTGTCTCTCTCTGTCCCAAAAATAAATAAACGTTGAAAAAAAAAAAATTAAAAGCCAATCAAGTAGAAACAATAATAGAGTATCAAATCTTAATGACTTGGAAATTATAAAATATAATTAAGATTGTTATTGGAGCAAAGAGGAAATCACAGGAAGTATTATAAAGAACTCTTTAAAAAATTTATGGGATAAAGTAAAAGATTTATTTAAAGTACTTTCATTATTGAAGAAGAAAGACTAAAATAAGTAAATTTTGTACTTAAATTCTTTCTGAGTATGAATTAAAGAAGAAATAAAGAGGAATGTATAAGATGAGAAATAATATAGATACAGAAGATTAAAATAATTACATTCAGCTCAGTGACAACATACTTGAAAATCTTATATAAGAGGATTTCCTAATGAGACATAAATTATTAAAATGGCCCAAGAAGAAGAAAATTTTAATATATAAATTAACATATATGAAATGTAAAAGTTGGTAAATCTAATTTTTAAAACAATAATCAAGACTAAATACTTCCACAATGGAATTATAGCTAGCATTAAAAAAAAGCAAGGGGGGAATTTTATTGTATATAAAATAAACTTCTGGGTTTTTTTTTAAGATTTTTTTTTCAGGGGCGCCTGGGTGGCTCGGTCGGTTAAGCGTCCGACTTCAGCTCAGGTCATGATCTCACGGTCCGTGAGTTCGAGCCCTGCATCAGGCTCTGTGCTGACAGCTCAGAGCCTGGAGCCTGTTTCAGATTCTGTGTCTCCCTCTCTCTCTGCCCCTCCCCTGTTCATGCTCTGTCTCTCTCTGTCTCAAAAATAAAATAAACGTTAAAAAAAAAAATTAAAAAAAAAAAGATTTTTTTTCAATATATGAAATTTATTGTCAAATTGGTTTCCATAAAACATCCAGTGCTCATCCCAAAAGGTGCCCTCCTCAATACCCATCACCCACCCCCCCCTCCCTCCCATCCCCCATCAACCCTCAGTTTGTTCTCAGTTTTAAAGAGTCTCTTATGCTTTGGCTCTCTCCCACTCTAACCTCTTTTTTTTTTTTCCTTCCCCTCCCCCATAGGTTTCTGTTAAGTTTCTCAGGATCCACATAAGAGTGAAAATATATGGTATCTGTCTTTCTCTGTATGACTTATTTCACTTAGCATAACACTCTCCAGTTCCATCCACATTGCTACAAAGGGCCATATTTCATTCTTTCTCATTGCCACGTAGTACTCCATTGTGTATATAAACCACAATTTCTTTATCCATTCATCAGTTGATGGACATTTAGGCTCTTTCCATAATTTCGCTATTGTTGAGAGTGCTGCTATAAGCATTGGGGTACAAGTGCCCCTATGCATCAGTACTCCTTGTATCCCTTGGGTAAATTCCTAGCAGTGCTATTGCTGGGTCATAGGGTAGATCTATTTTTAATTTTTTGAGGAACCTCCACACTGTTTTCCAGAGCGGCTGTACCAGTTTGCATTCCCACCAACAGTGCAAGAGGGTTCCCGTTTCTCCACATCCTCTCCAGCATCTATAGTCTCCTGATTTGTTCATTTTGGCCATTCTGACTGGCATGAGGTCATATCTGAGTGTGGTTTTGATTTGTATTTCCCTGATGAGGAGTGACGTTGAACATCTTTTCATGTGCCTGTTGGCCATCCGGATGTCTTCTTTAGAGAAGTGTCTATTCATGTTTTCTTCCCATTTCTTCACTGGGTTATTTGTTTTTTGGGTGTGGAGTTTGGTGAGCTCTTTATAGATTTTGGATACTAGCCCTTTGTCTGATATGTCATTTGCAAATATCTTTTCCCATTCCATTGGTTGCCTTTTAGTTTTGTTGGTTGTTTCCTTTGCTGTGCAGAAGCGTTTTATCTTCATAAGGTCCCAGTAGTTCATTTTTGCTTTTAATTCCCTTGCCTTTGGGGATGTGTCAAGTAAGAAACTGCTACGGCTGAGGTCGGAGAGGTTTTTTCCTGCTTTCTCCTCTAGAGTTTTGATGGTTTCCTGTCTCACATTCAGGTCCTTTATCCATTTTGAGTTTATTTTTGTGAATGGTGTGAGAAAGTGGTCTAGTTTCAATCTTCTGCATGTTGCTGTCCAGTTCTCCCAGCACCATTTGTTAAAGAGACTGTCTTTTTTCCATTGGATGTTCTTTTTAAGATTTGTTTTAAATCTTTTAAATCTTGTTAAGATTTTAGAGAGAGAGAGAGAGCGTGCAAGTGCAAACAGGGTAGGGGCAGAGAGAAAGGAAGACAGAGGATCCAAGGCAGGCTATGTGCTGACAGCAGAGATGCAGTCCTGATGCATGGCTCATACTCATGAACCATGAGATTGTGACATGAGCTGAAGTTGGACACATAACCAACTGAGCCACCCAGATGCCCCTATACCTCTGTTTTAAAAAAGGAAAAAGAAAGGAAAAGGGATACTAAATACTCTGAAAGATACAAGCCTTCTCAGTTCGTAGTCACATACATTTAGGACTCACCTGTTTGTACAGAAAAGAAAGCCAAGGACAAATCTCACTTAGGAATATAGTTACAAAAACTATATATGAAATATGAGCAAGTGAATCTAGCAAAATATCAAAGCAATAATATACTATCATCAGGTACACATTATTTTCCAGGAATGCAAAGATGCTTGCAATATCAGGAAAGCTAATACAGAATTTATTATATGAACACATTGAGAGGAACAAAAAAGAAGTGATCACATCTATAGATTATGAAATGGAAGTTGATAAAATTCACAACCATTCCTAATAATAATGAACAAAACCAGAATGGGCATAGAGGGAAAGTAAATATGGTTTAGATAGTTTAGAATAACATTTTCTGTTGTTTTTTTGGTAAAAAATTGAAATAAAATATTGAAGCTGTTTTCATTGAAAACAATCATAATTACTCAACATTGTGTTTTAAATACATTGGTGAATGTATTTAAATAAGATAATAAAATAATTGATATGGACATGGGAAAAAGTAAGATGAAATTATCTTTTTCCCCCTTTGATGTCAGTGAATACATAGAAAATCTAAGAGATTAGTGGAAACACCAAGTTGAGGGGCAGGGGTAGGGAATACCACTAGACACAATGAATGAAAAAGAAGATCAGCAGATGCTTTCCTTAACAGAAAATAAAACATACTATAAAGTCACTGTCGTCAAATCAGTATTATAATGACAGAAATAGATCTGTGAACCAGAATAGAAAGTCCAGAAATAGTTCACATATATGTGTGTGTGATAATAGTGGCATTTCATATCAATGAGAACAATAGTTTATTAATCAGTAGTACTAAAACAATTTGATATTCAGATGGAAGGAAATAGCAACCTATTAAAAATGAAGAAGCATAGATGGATTAAAAATTTTTAAATAGGGGTGCCTGGGTGGCTAGACAGTTGACCTCCGTCTTCGGCTCAGGTCATGATCTCACAGTTCGTGAGTTCAAGCTCCACGTGGGCTCTGTGCTGACAGCTCGGAGCCTGGGTCCTGCTTCGGATTCTGTGTCTCCCTCTCTCTCCACCCCTCCTCCGCTCACGTGCGCTCTCTCTCTCTCTCTCTCTCTCTGTCTCTCTCTCTCTGTCTCTCTCAAAAATAAACATTAAGGGGCGCCTGGGTGGCTCAATCGGTTAAGCGTCCGACCGGCTCAGGTCACGATCTCATTGTCTGTGAGTTCAAGCCCCGCGTCAGGCTCTATGCTGACTGCTCGGAGCCTGGAGCCTGTTTCAGATTCTGTGTCTCCCTCTCTCTCTGACCCTCCCCCGTTCATGCTCTGTCTCTCCCTGTCTCAAAAATAAATAAAACGTTAAAAAAATTTTCAAAAATAAACATTAAAAATTATTTAAAATTTTTTTATTTTTTTAAAAAAAATTGTTTTCAGCATTTATTATTGAGAGAGAGAGAGAGACACAGAGCATTGAGAGAGAGAGAGCCCACAGAGGAGAGGGGCAGAGAGAGGGGGAGACACAGAATCCGAAGCAGGCTCCAGGCTCCGAGCTGTCAGCACAGAGCCTGACGTGGGGCTCGAACTCACAAACTGCAAGATCATGACCTGAGCCGAAGTCGGTCGCTCAACCAACTGAGCCACCCAGGCGCCCCTATTAAAAAAATTTTTTTTTTTTTATAAAAAGTTATTTTTTAGAGAAAGAAAACCTAAGAAAATTTAGGAGACTGAATGTTTAACTTAGGGCCTGGATAAATTTTATTAACAGAAAAAACCAGAAGCTTTAGAAAGAAAATATAGTTTAATTTGACTGTGTGAATATTTAAAAATTTAAAAATGCCTTTCCGGTTTTTTACATAAATATAATTTTTTAAGACAATGCACTTTTCAAAAATTTTTTTGAAGTTTTTTATTTACTTATTTTGAGAGACAGAAAGAGCAAGCAGGGCAGGGGTAGAGAGAGAGGGAGAGAGAGTGTGTGTCAGTGTGGAGTCTGATGTGGGGCTTGAGCCTAATAACTGTGAGATCATGACGTGAGCCCCAACCAAGAGTTCCTAGTTTATCATAGTGGGGAATGATATTGAAGCCCAGAATGTAAGTAGTAAGAGTGTTCTTTACGGGGCTAGCAATGTTTCTGGCCATTCCAGTCTGTACAGCTAGACAAAAAATGCATGCTTAAAAATCATTTTCAATTCTCTTTAACATTACAATGTTTTATTTTGTTCTTTTATTTCCTGAGTAGGTCTATTTTTTCTCTTATACTGAAATTTTGATTCTTAACATTATTAACTAAAACGTGTTTATCTTGCACTGTAAGAAACATAATTTCAAATAACAAAACTAATATTAAAACTACCAAGAAAATGACTGAAGGAAATTTAAAAGGTCGTTGTAGTTCTTTTTGTCCTTGTGGTGTTCTGAGCTGTGTTCTTATTTTTTTAAATGTTTATTTGTTTATTGAGAGAGATAGTGAGAGAGAGAAAGAGAGAGAGAGAGGAAGCAGGGGAAGGGCAGAGAGAGAGAAGGAGAGAGAGAATCCCAAGCAGGTAGAGCCTGATTTGGGGCTTGAACTTATGAACTGTGAGATCATGACCTGAGCCAAAATCAAAAGTTGGATACTTAACCAACTGAGCCACCCAGGTGCCCCTGAGCTGTGTTCTAAAGTCACTGGATTTAAATCATTTTTAGGTGTTGCAAGAAATTTTAATATACAGCTATTTTTTAAAATTTCTTTGTTTTAGGGATTAGTTCTTAAAAGTACCTATTTTGAAAGTTTTTACATATGTATGCTTTTTATCTCTGTTGCATTACATATTTTCATTTACTTTACTCATGTTTATCAATACTATACATATTAACTTGCTACACTTTTATTTTATATTTTCAGATATACAGAATAATAGACGGTCTGCAGTGAATATACCCAGAATTATTTACCAAATAAAAAAGCAGAAAGGGAAATCAAAGACAAATGTTCTTGTTGTATCTGTTTTCAAGTTCTTATTGATTGAGCTCATAATGAGTTAATTATATCAGTTAATTAATTAGGACATGTCGCATGAGTTAGTATTCACTATGATGGGTAAAGTAAATAAAAATAAAGTGCTTCATATGTAGGGGAAAAGTTTTCTTCCCATAATGTGTGATAAACATTGTATGTATGTGTGTGTATGTATGTATTTATGTATGTAATGTGTCTTATGTGTTCTGTAGTTACATATCAGTTGGTTGACTCCATGACGGATTTGTTAATGGTAAAATTTTTCATTCCATCTGAAATATAAGTAATATACTTGATTATATTCATTCAGGAAATATTTTGTAATATTGTAAAATTATAAAAGCACTGTCCAGGTTTTGGGAATACAGCCTTGAGTGAACCAAGACCCTGAACTCATGGAGCTTATATTGTGTTGTGGGAAACAGCCAACAAAAAGTCTGACCTCGTCAGCTTTCTACCATCTAACCAACCTCCGCAATTCCTACAATTGGGTGGTAGTGCTAACATTGCAATTTCTGTCTCCTATACGTCCTGCCGTTTTACTGTAACTATTTGAAGACTTCCATTGGGCTTTCCAAGTCTACTCAATATTAATGGTACCCTACTGAAATTATAGAAGAGAATTATTAAAGAATTTTTCAGAGGAAACAAAATGTTATAAATATATCTGTTTTGAAATATTTTTGAAAAATGTATATTTATAAGATATATAGCAGATATTTAGTTGGGTATTAAAAAGATGATTTTTTGCCTTGAAGAAGAATTTTATTTATGGTTACTTTTATTTTTTATTTATTTTTACATATATTTTTAAATATTTTTAGTATTTTTAATATTTAAACATATTTTTAAATATTATATATTTATTTTGAGAGAGAAAGAGAGAGTGGGAGTGGAAGAAGAGCAGAGAGAGAGGGTGGGAGAGAAAATCTCAAGCAGGCTCTGTGGGGTCAGTGCAGAGCTCACAAACCCTAAGATCATGACCTGAGCCCAAATCAAGAGTCGGAAGCTTAACCAACTGAGCTACCCAGCCTCCCCTCTAGGGTTACTTTTACAAAATAAGTTCCCCTAATATTTTTCAAATGATTTAAACTTAACAGGAACCCATGGGGGAGGGGAAGGAAAAAAAAAAAAAAAAGAGAGGTTAGAGTGGGAGAGAGCCAAAGCATAAGAGACTGTTAAAAACTGAGAACAAACTGAGGGTTGATGGGGGGTGGGAGGGAGGGGAGGGTGGGTGATGGGTATTGAGGAGGACACCTTTTGGGATGAGCACTGGGTGTTGTATGGAAACCAACTTGTCAATAAATTTCATATATATAAAAAAAAATAAAAATAAATAAATAAATAAATAAATAAATAGATTATACTAACCTAAAAAAAAAAAAAAAAAAGAAATATCCTGTTGACACACAAGCTGTCTCTAATTCTTACTATAATGAGAAGGTCTGTATATTTTCTCTTGTGACCCAGGATTTCCCAAGCTTGGTCAACTTATGAT